>NW_013952416.1:990090-1035044 GCF_001266775.1 Austrofundulus limnaeus | reverse complement strand
AAATACATTTCCTCAAAGGTATTTTGAATCTGAAAAGAGCTTCACTGTGTGAGAAGTAGTGGAGCTCAGCAGAGTTAGTTTCACTTTCACTTTGCTCTGTTGCTGCTGAGACCCTACAGGAGTCATGGGTGGGGTGTGTGGGGTGGGGGGTGGGGAGGTGTGCTCTGTGATGAGGAAGCTTGGCTTAAAGACACGTCCCAGGGGCGTTTCTGGCCCCAAAAGGCATTTCTGGTCCCCGCCTGTTGTTTTGCTCCTCAGCATGGCTTCCTAAAAACACTGCAGGATTTCTCAAACATGCATGAATGAGTCAAAGCAAGGCTTTGGGCATGTTTTTTTATGAGAGTATAACATTATAACATGATATAAAACTCAAAAAGTTGATTTTACATGATTTTGCCCCATTAAAGTCTGAAGAATTCTGCAGTGAAGTCTATTTTGGTAGGTTGCTACATTTAAACCCTGTTTTTTTCCTACCATTTTTCATCCTCAGCTAATTTCATGTCAACTCACTTGTTTAATTTACAAGTTTATCTTATCTCTGTTTATTTCTATCCAAATAACCAACAAAAAATGTAGTAATATATTAATATTACCTAACAGCTAAGCTCTCAGCTGATGCTTTGCAATTTTAAGGTGGAAAATTTGATGAGTCAGATCTGGTAGGACTTCATGATGTTGAATTATTCCAGTTTTAACAGATTATTCAGTGTATGGGTACATATTTTTTAAACCCATCAAATCCAGTGAGCATAAAAGCTCTAAAATTCAGTTTTCTGCAGACCAGCATTAAAAAAACCCAGCTGGTCCATTAATCATCCTCCTCAGTTTCTCTCAACCATCCTTCTCTGTTTCTTTCCGTGAGGTTTTGCTTCGAGCCATGGAGCAGGTGAACTAACCCTGCTTGCATAAGATCTAGTAATGATAGCTAGTAATACTAGCCTGGTAACCAGATAACACTGTGTGAGGTGAGGTTATCCAAACCCAACGCCTCCTACTCTTTAACATTAAGTAGCTTGATGCAAGTTGACTCTTTCTGCAACTTTGCATGTTTAAATCCATCTCATGAGATTGCAAACACATTTTCAGCCTGTTTAAACTTTGCATTTTGGGGCTATTTGCAGTAGCAGTTATTCAAAGAAAGTGTGGTTGCTGGTGCGCGAGTGCTTCCAGAAAAGAGATTCAGCAATCTGGTCGCCATCTTAAATTTACACAGCAAAATTACAGTGCATTACATCACCACGCAGAACAACAAAGACATCAGACGGCAAAGAAAAGAGGTGGGATGAGTCTTTGGRGGTGCAGCTCTGACCTAGATAAGATTGGGAAGATAAGATTGGGAGTTTGTAGCGTTAAGCTGATGCTGTGGTGTAGGCCTATTGTTGTCATTCAGCCTGTACCTGTCTTTGATCTTCATCCCTCCCCTGCGCTGCGCTGCTTTGGCTTTTTCCTGTTCTCTCCTGTGAGGTAAAGTTATAACAGACGAGCTGAATTCCCTCCAGCAAGACTAGTTGGTTGATGCGCGGCTCTGTCTTTAGAACAAACAGTTTTTCATACAGGCRGCTGATAAGATGAGACGTGGTGGTGTGTTCACTCTGGCGCCGCAGTGGCAGTCATCTGTTTCACACACGAGCAGGTGAAGGGTATGTGTGCGTTTCCTGCTCTGTGTGTGTTGTGTGTTAACTCTGGATGACCTTTAACTCTTAGCAAATGAACAGTCACAGACAAAAAACTGAGACAAAGAGGTCTGAACTCATTACAACATGGTGAAGAATGAGAATAATGTTAACAATTGTTGGACTCGTGGGACAAAAAGCACAAGTATTCTGAAACCTTTGCTTCAGTAAAAGTAAGGCCTTAAAAGCATAGTCCAGATATTTTAACGTAGTCTGTGGGAAAAAACAAACAAACAATATCTTACCTGTTGTAAATAGTTATTTGAACAATCTCAGTGTAGATAAACAGTTTATATCTGACAGGATTGACAAGTTAACAGCCAGTCCAAACCGGGCCACAACCAAACAACTTAAGTTTTTTTTTTATTGTTTGTCATAAGAATGCCATTTTGTGAACATTACCACCAGTTTTGATTTATACAAATATTTCAGCAGAAATTTCTGTTTGAAGCTCCTCAGGTTGCACTGAAAATGCTACAGCTAGCTGTAGCTGCTGCCATTTCTGCTTAAAAAAACTTGCAATTTCGCACAATTGATCATTTAAAACTATATTTGAGGCACTGAAAAKATTAAAAAACACCATTTGCACTAACTGTGATGGCAGTTTTAAAATTGCAGTTGTTTTAATGCAGCAGCAATCCACTTTGATCTTGACCTAGCTTGAACTTGTTCGCTTGTCRAACTAGTCAAAATTAACTTTTATTTGTACAAACAGGATGTTCACAGAACTACCTCCAATACATAACATACYATTTGTTCAAAACCTTTCCGCTTGACTCCCTTTCATCAAAAGATATAAACTCCAAAGCAACAAACTAAGCAATTAAATGAGTTCTCTGAAACGCCTTGCAGCATTAACCAAGCAACGTTTCAGTTTTTATATGTGTTGCATATGTTTATCATAACGTTTCAGTTTTTGCAGCACCTGCAAGGTATTTAAATTTTTTCTTTTTTTTTTTTTTCTTTTTTTTTGGAGACACTTGCTCATAATTCCTCATATTTCATCCTGGACTGAGAGGTGTGCTGATTACAGAGAGCAGCTCACTGCAGGGTTTCAGTTATTTTCATTTCCACTTTTACCAGCTTTTCGGTCTTATTCGGGGTTATTGTGAGAAGCAGCCTACATGGCCTCAATTACCTGCAGAAGAACCCCCCCCCCCCATCCTTCCTCCTCCCCTTGTGTAATATGGCATGACTTTTTTGTCTCAATGCTCTCATTGCTCGTCCCACCTTGGAGGCAGTCACACAGCTACTCCCTCATCACGGTGATTTCCATGCTTTTAACACAGGGCTAATTACTCCAGTAAATACTGCCCGGGCAGCAGTGACAGCATCACCAGAACGGAAAGGATGAGCACACGGGAAACGCTTTGAATTAATAAACTGCTTCTTGGAACCATCAGCTGGCTTTAAAGTGAGTAAAAGAGGAGAAGATCAGCTGTTTTTATCCAAAGAACTAAACAGAACGGCAGTTTTGGCATCCAAGCTTTTGTAGTTTGCAACTTTTGGATAAGCTGTGACACCGCTTCAGTCCACTTTAGCTAGTCTAAAGTAGCTCTTTTCGAGAGTTTCTCATCTGTTTTTCATTCCTAATTTCTTCTGCCACCATATTGAGAATAAATAAAGACTGTGGTTGGAAGAAGTATTGATTTTAGAAAAGCTATTTTCTCAGGAGCTTTTTATAGCAATTAGCAATGGTTATTAATTCCCCAGGATGCATTGTGTTACATCTAAGGAGGGTGCAGAAACTGTTGGTGAGATTGTAATCAATTAAATCAGTGCTTTTGTCCCCATGTGTGTGTTTTTTCTTTTAGATGACTTCAGCGTTCCTCTTTCAGCCAAAACCACTTTCATGATGAGTTCAGCTCATGGTTTCTTCAGACGAGCTTAAACATCGTCATCATATGATGTGGTCATAAGAGAACCATGGTGAGGTTAGTCATAGGAACAGCTTGTTGACTACAGTGGGCCTGCCATATGCTTCACGTAAACAGAGCTAAAAGGAGACTTTATTCACACTGGGATGTGATGAAGAGTTAAAAGGATGGACCTGATGATTGAAGGGGTTTTGGTTACACTTTTAACTGATAGCTATCTCTCAAATGGACAGAAGGAGACGTGCACCTGTATTGCAGCCATTTGTATAAGAGAACAAATAGTGGATTTTATTACCTTGCAGAGGAAGTAACTTTAGCCACCTCTGAGGGGGTTTATGGTGGTGTATGATGAGCAAATATGTGCGAGAGATAAAACGCTTTTGTCAGATGTTCACAAAAATATTACCCTTGTAAGCTCTAAATAGCTTAAGTGAAATTGTCTGGATGGGGGTGTGTGTAAAGAGATGGGCATATAATTACGGTAAGACCTTCCCAAACCTCTTTTTGCCTATAGTTTGTATGACATCAGGTGGGGTTTTTAATCCATTTCTGGTATCTACGATCTGGGTTTTTGGCTGGATTCTGGGTATCAAGTAACGTGTGAGCCGGACATGTGCTGGGAGTCAGATGACTTTGTGGTCAGATGAAGATGTGATCCATGAGAAGCCGGATTCTCTGACTCAGGTTTTCTTTGTTTTGCTGGAATCAGATGCCTGCTGGAGAACATGGTTTAATGAGGGGTCAGCTGGGATCTGTGGACAAGAACTGAAGCAATTAACAGATTAATCTACTAGAAGAACCAGCTAGAATTTAAAAGGGGAAGGGGGGTATTATGCAGGCCAATTTCAAGGTGTTTAGATTTATTACAGCATTTTCTTAACAACTGAAGGTAACATAGTTACTTGGTTGTGTTATAGAATTAAACTATATGCCTGGAAAATACACAATACTTCCCCTTTAATTTACAATAATTCAACTGTTTAGCAGAAAACTGATAAATCAAGCATCTTCCATTATCAGGATATGAAGATTTTGGGTCATATTAGCATATCAGTATCAAGATGTTTAAAGAGTTTGATTGACAGTTTGATTCTGAGACGTGTATTCACGATAATTGTTTCTCAGAACAAACTACAAAATTGTAAAAAAGATTCATTTTGATTTGTCTGACAAAATCTATCTTATTTTTAGCATGTAATAAAATGAAATCATTTGTTTAAGCATATGTCTTAGAAGTCAGAAGTAGAGATTAGAAAACCTTATCTTGCCACAAATGCAGGTTTTTGTTCTGGCTTTGTTTTTGGCTTCGATCACTCCTTACAACTCAACTGGGAGCTGTAAAACTAGGTATGTTAAAACATTTCTGCATAATATAACACWTTATCACACCATCTGCTGTTTCTTTTATTTATAATAAGTTCATGAAAGTGAGTATAAAAGGGCAGCCAAACAAAGAAAACTCGGTCACAGTTTTTAACAGCGTGACTATTTTCTCTGTTCTAAATCAGTTGGCTGTCTGGTGAATATACTTTTTATTTTTACTCCAATGTGGGGAAAAAAAGGCCCATTGATGCAGGTAAATCTGACTGCTGCGGGTGCTCTTTGTTTCCCGAATTGAACCATGCTGTAGATTTAGTTCGCTCCTTGAGTGTTTTTACTTTTTTACATTTACTGATTACTTTCCTGCCCACCATCACAAAGAACCATTCAACCAGACTTCTTGCCCTGAAAAGATCAAATGTGAAGATAAGACAAACAAACTCATGTTGGGTGCGCGACCGAACCATGTGATACTTCCTCCTTCTGTGCTTCAGTCGATACAACTCCAGAGTTGTTCTCTCAGCCTTTAGGGTAAAGAAATACAGAGCAAAGTATCGGGACACAACAAAAGCCGACCTACCTGCCTGCAGGTGCACCAGAAAATATTAGTCATATGTTCTGCTTGTCCTTGTAAGACAAGACGGTGGAATTTGGTTATCGGGAGCAAGTGCTGTGCCAGATTTTTCTCCAGTTTTGTGGAGATAAACTACAGCAGCAATCTTTTTGTTGTTTCTGCTGGTTTTTGCCTTTTAAAGTACTGCACAGTGCCTGATGCTCATTACCACGTTATTGTTTGGCGTACTCCATGGAAGCCATTTGTCACAAAACACACAAGTTCTTGTGCACAAGTGGATCTTATAAACTTCCGCTGAGTGCTTTGAAACGCGAATGGAAATGCTTTTGTCAGACTGACTTATAATTATGTTTTTAGCAGTGACTAAGCATGTTAAAACAACAGAACCTCCGTATAAAGGAAAGCATCTAACAACTTATAAACAATAATGGGATTTTTTTCTGGCTTTTTTGTTAAAGCTGTTATTGTTGACCTTCTGTAAAGATTGAAGTGTTTCACTGAGGATAAGATGAATGCACAAAAAAAGAAAGACTAGAGAATATTCTAGATGTGCTTTGATGGAAGTTGGCCTGAAGTGTACAGTACAGGGCTCTTGTAGTTGAAGCTGCGGGCATGTTTTTGTGTGAAAATYTGTGCCCGAGTGTGCACATCAAAGTTTGTGCTTCATGTTTCATGTTCTCTATACTTATGCCCACCCATGCTGGGAGGTTGTGTGCAGTGCTTCGGGTTTGTGCAAGCGAGTGTGTGTGTGTGTGTGTTTGCAGCTCTGCTGACCTCTCCTGAGGTGAATCTTGCTACGCTGAGAAAGCAGAGCCAGGTAGACCATGCAGGCCGGAGCATGAGGAAGAAAACCAGGGCAGACAACCTGCACACAGACCCTTCTTTATACCTCATTAATAACACAGTTCCACGAAGGACAGCCCGAGGCCAAAGAAGCTCTGTCAAGGTAGTTCATTGTGCTTCGGGAAGTGGGTTGTTCATATGGTAATAGCTGCTGAAGCTGGGTCCTTCAAAGCCTGTTTGTTTTAGTGAAAGTTGCAGTCACTCACTGAGGACGCCTGGATGGAATGTGACAGCGGGAACTGCTGTTTAGTTACTGTAGCTTAATTGACCCTGAGAAAGTAGAGTTAAGATGGGGGGGTTGCACAAATGAGTGGAGGAAGAGGGAGGTCCAAAGAAACGGGCAAAACAGTAGGAGGCAAAATTTTGTTAGAAAAGAAAATTTGTTTGAGAATGAAGGAGAGAGGGGGGTGGGTGAAGCTGTTGGAGTCGCTTTAGTCGACAGACAAAGTCTCAGTGGTGAACAAGCAGAACAATGGGACAAATATTTCTTTCGCTAATGAGCAAACTTGTCCAGAACCATCATCTTTCTAATTATGTTCTTCGTATTTATTTACGGTTCCATTTATGGTTTGCCTGCTTATTGCATGCTGATTTGCTGTTTTCTTTTCTGGGTCAGGGAAAAGCTGAGTGTTGTCTTTTCTTGTTAAGCTCTGGTGCAATTACACTGACGAAGATCTGACTCAATGATGGGACAAAATAACAAAAAAATAACAAAATTTCYTCTTTTTCTTACTTATGATTGATTTATGTACAATAGGGTAGAGAAAAAAATGTGTGAGCTACATGGGCATTGTGAGTCAGAATAATAATGAAACACAGAAAATAAGGGAAAATGCTTAAGAAATATTTAGTAGAACCACTGGTAACTTTTTTTTTTACATCAAAATTTGTTATTTTTCTTTTCATTAAGAAGGAAAACAGAAGAAAATGAAAGAAAACAAGCTAGTTAAAACATTGTAAACAATTTACAAAAATAAGCTGTGTTCCACATCTCAGACGTCAGGACTGAGGTTTTGGAATGACACATAACTTTACTGTATTCTAGCTGCAAGTCAGAAAACCACTGGGATTTGTTTATTGTTGTCCATAATCAGGCTAATTATTATTAGCAATACACTCTGATAACCATGTTGTCTTTGCATCTCATTCATACACTACAGTATTAATATAATTGAGCTAAAAAATACAGTTTGCCWTTGATTCTACGAAGCTATAAGGCAGCCATATTGAATTTGGGTGACCTGGTATTTTGGGTGTGCTCCACGACAATTTTGAATTTCCAGTTGAGTCCATTTAATTTAGGAAACTCCAGCTTTTGATTGTGGGTGTTTAGCATTTTCAAGTTTAGGTTCACGCTTTGAGCTCTTTCTTGGTTCGCCTGTCAACCTCTGGCAACGAATGATGGCTTTACTGATCAGYTCAGCCCTGCTAACGTGTCGAATCAGGTTACAGTCATTCACACAGTAATATGTAAACATCTGGGCGGCAGAAGTATTAATCAGTTTGAAAGACAAGATTTAACTCTTTATGTCACTCACCGAGCAAACATAACTCACAGTGTTAAGTGGAWATGTTTATTTGACTGTCTGACATTCCCTCGAAGCTTTYACCCGTTAGCTCTAATCTGACAAGTTTGATGGATGACTCGGACGTGCCGCACATCAGTGCGCTCACAATACACAAGTAATTTCTCTGTCCTGACGTCACGGGGGAATGTAAAATGAAGAGACCTCTGCAGATCTTGGTCAGACTCTCCATAATTTGGGTTAAAGCTGTGCTGCAATCAGAGGAGCTATTTTAGGGCCCCAGCTGCTGCTTCCCCCTGTACTTTCTTTATCTCTCAGTGGGAACTAGAAGTCATTGATCTATTGCCTAGCAGCACCCACCGCTCCACCCTTTCTCAGTGGGAATCCACAAAGCTACACAGCAGCTTTCACCTTCAGAGAAAATACCAGCCTTATTGTGGGATAAAACAAATAGCCGTGTGAAAGAAGATCAGTTGAAAATGCTTTTAGTGACACCATCAGTCTCACATCACAGCGCGCTGACCCTCCACAGAAGTGTGTGCGGCGCAGAGAGGCTGCGAATTGTTGTCTGTAAAATACAGAMCCGAGGACCGCTGCCCTTTTGAAACATCCGGAAATGGAAAAGTAGTCCTCAGGTATGTTGACTAAAACACGAATAAAATGTCTCCAGCCAAGCATTAAATGACCTGATAGAGAAGAGCTGTTAGCGATGAAGAACACTGAGGTTATTTGCCTCTTTGTAAAGATATTTTATTAGCTTTTAAAAAAAAACATAGCACAAAATGATATAGTAGGGTCACTGTAAAAAACAGAAATAAAGGGGCTGGTTTGGGGGCAGAATTTGGACTTAAATCTGAAATTCTGACATTATTTTCATCTAAACATTGAGACAAACTTGGATACTGAATTATGTTGGAAAGTCCCAAATTTGTGAGGAAAAAATATATTCTCTATCAATAAATCTCAATGTCAATAAACTTTTGATAATGTTTTGCATTGTAAAGTCATCAATTTGAACATATTAAAAGTTTTTTACAGTATATGTCTGAAATTCAGGAGGAAAACTCAGATGTTTACAGAAAAGCCCATCTAGATGATTCTAAATTGTACATTTAGAAGAAGAAAGAACAMGTTTCCTTGAATTTGCCCTTCCTATGAGCTCCTTTTACCTGTATGAATTCCACTGATTTTGTACAAGTTTAATGACAGTTTTCCCCAAACACCATTCTAACTTAGAAACAAAGATCAGGCCAACTATCGAGGACTATTTTCTTACTTAGCTTGAGAATATTTTCTGCACAACCATTTCCGCCCAATGTCCACTTTTCCAAACTTCTTGAACTTGAGGAGCAGCATGAAGAACGGTAACCAAATGCAAACTCGTGTCCCTACATCTCCCATTCATCCCCCTCAGTCTCAGTCTCTTCCTGTTTTGCGCTTCTTTATCTGTCCCGTAAGGTCTGTGCCAACGGTCGGTGCAGAGGAGTTAAGAAGAGAAAATAGAAAGTGTAATCCCTGCAGTTTGTGTGTGTTGTGGGAACTTGTGTGTGTCACATGACGCGGGTATGACCTTCTTAATGGGACAAAAGTAAAGTCCACCTGCCGGGCAGATGAGTGTCAGGTTTGCTGTTGGATTATGGTTCAGGTTTAATTAATGGAAGTGAATGTGATGTCTTTTTGAATGCACGGCTGCGTGTGAGAACAGTGTTAATTAGGGTGCTTAAAGAAGGTTAGAGCCAGACTGTCTGCRAGCAGCTCGGGCGCCAAATCACTCGTGTAAAAAGTCAATAAGAATCARCCGTTTTTGCAAGAGATGAGGAGACTTAAGGGATGTTTGAGTCTTGGAGTCACTGGAAGGTGCTGAGTACGAAAGTCTTGCAAAATCCTTGAGTCGGAGTCAGGACGCGATAACAGCATGCACAGAATTTTGACTTCTGAAAGCAAACAGCATGCAGGGACAAATTATCCCTCATTTTAGAATCTCATCAGTTCTTTTAAAACCTGTTTTTTTCATGTAAAAACAGTCTCAATCAGCAGAGCGTGTTGGGGGTGGGGGGGGGTGTCTCACTGAGACCACGATGCAGCTATTGAGACATTTCATCTGCGACGTGTTTCAGTTCACCAGTAATTGGTTTGCTCATTCAATAGTCCCCCCCCACCCCCCCGTGCCCACTCAGTTGCCACTTTACATATAGTCTGCCCCTCCATCGTGAGTTCCCGCATCAGACTCTCCTGCTATGTCTTTGTTTGTTTAGGTCATGGATTCCAAGTTGCTATTGTTTCTTATGTCACTCGGTGATTGATGGGAAAAATTCACCTTCTCTTCCTCCCACCGTTCCGTCCCTCCCAAAGCCATCCTTGTATACACGCAGAGYGAAGAACAAGTCCCATCCCATTCTCCTGACAAAGTGACTCACTGGCATCCGGATGCTCGTTTTTTTGTTTTGTTTTGACCAGCGAGCCGTGCCTTTAAATCAAGAGGACCTTTCTGAAAACAAGGTTGAATCTGTCTGACTATGACTCCAGAAGAGAAGCTGAGCTTATATGCGTGGACAGTTTGGGGGGTTCGTCTATTCATTGCCTGTGTCTCCCCCTGGGGAAGGACTAATTGGTGGCCCCAAAGAGCCCTCTGTTTTGTCCCCCCCCCACCCCCCCAAAAGCCCACAAAGACATTGGGGTGCGGTCTGGTAGAGGATGTTGGGAGGGTGGAGGGAAGCCTCAGTGGGGACGAGCAGGTTTCCCATAGAATAGTTGGCTGAGATGAGCTGGGGGGGGGTTAGGGGGTGCTCGCCGCTAGGCTGGAAGGGGAACATGACACACTCATTCGCTTATCCACTCGCTCACTCACACACTCGCATAAACACACACACTCAGTGGGGACTTCTGGTGCCAGTTGCTGGCCTCCTCCTCTACAAATGATCCAAGGCTGACCCACATAGTCAACCATGTGTGAGGCTTCCCTTTATCCCACAGCCCAGTTGAAACAGTGAGTTATGGGTGTTCTCTGGTGCTCCCTGCCTTCTCGGTTCGGTCCCGCGCGGAGGCCCCATGTGGGACGACATTGTTCACCCCGACCCAAGGACAATAAAGCTGTTGGATGGGCTGAGAGAGGCAGATCGAGACGGGGGGGAGAGATGGGCGAAGAAAAGCAAAAAGAGACAGGAAAAGATGGGGATGGACAGAGTGCATTACAGAGAGGGGATCGGGAGAGATGAAATGTACAGATAACATGGAAAGTGTTTGGGGGTGGAAGACACAGGAAGGGATTTCTCTGCTGCTAAGAGAAGGGAGATGAGAAGTCGAGATGAGTGGGGTGAAAGGGAAAGACKGGCATGACAGATAAAATAAGGAGAGGCAGTGAAACAGACGGATAGCAGGAAAAAGACGGAGCCTGTATGAGGACGTATTGATTGCGGTGTGTGCTGGGTGTCTTCAGCTGTCGTAGCAGGATCCAGAGCGAGGTCGTTAGTGTCTGCAAGGCATGGAGCCATACACATTAGTGGCTCTTTAACAAACTCTGTATTGATTGTAACTTAGAGGAAGACTTACATGTATACCAAAGGATAATGTCATGAAAGCAATTAGCACCACAGCTCTGACAGTCACATCACGCAGGGCGTAATAACTCAAAGCGGTGAAAAGGGACCAAAGCTTAATTTGATAATTTCTCTCCTGGTGGTTTTTTATGATCCTTTTAGCCTGTTTGACCTCACAAGTCTTGGATCTAAGTTTCAGGCATTTTAAGCAGCTAAAATCAGCTGAAGAGGCTAAAATGARTAGTTTATCCTGAAAGCATAACGGACGTAAATCAGGCAAAGGGAGCTACAAAGGTGTTGTGCTTCATTAAATGGGTTCCAATTTTCTTCTGGCTCCCCTCGTTTCTTCCTCTTCATTTGACCATGATTAGTGGCCGGACCGGCTCACGGAGAGAGCGGTTTAATTGAAAAAACTACTTAGAAGCTAATCAGGTGATTGTGTTGATGATGACTGATTGAAATAAATGCTGTCATGTATGCAGCAGAGCAGGTCAAGAGCGTGAAATGAWTTTTTTCATTTTAAATTTGGAGCAGTATCGGCTGTTTTTCATTCATATTGATCAGATTGTTCATAAAATTGATTAAAAATATGCTGATTTTGTAGAATGTTTATAAGAATAAACCTATTGCAGGAACAAAAGCAGTTCATCTGAGCTTTTTGTTGTATCGTTTTGCACTGTTACTGTAAAAGAAAATGTTGAACCAGATGATAAAAACTGTAATCGCTTCATTTTTTTTGGTATACAGGCAAAGACTACACACTTGTTCATGGGTTATTGAGACTTAAAAAAGTGTTAAGGAGAGACTTAATTGGTTGTAGCGCCACTCATTATGTCGCTGAGCAGTGATTAACACGATGCTTTGTGTGTTTCAGTCTGAGCGAGGCACTTCAGTCTGTGTCAATTTCTATTCCAAATATTAATCTGTAGTTTGTATTTCTTGATTTAACACCAGTTTTCACTAAATGGGCTCCCAACAAAAACAAAACGAAAGTTTTTTTGTCACCCAACACACTCCCACTAAACCAGTAGCATTTCATCAAAGCTAAGATAAGTGCTGACTGTCTGCACCGCACTCACTTCTGGAAACTATTTCAGAGTGGTGTAAAACCACATGAAAAGGTTTATTTCTATTCTCCCATACCTTCTGTTTTATCCTTGCCTCTTTCCTTCTGCTTATATTAAAATRTAAAACAACGTTACCTGATCTTATAATCAGAGATGTGAACCATGGATTAAAAAAATAAATAGATAAATAAAAAAAGAGCCCAACCAAATGCATTTTTGAGGACTTCCAAAGGAAGCAGACATATGCAGGTCATTATTCTTTTTTTTATTTCTCCTCAAAGACAGCTGCTGCCGCTGGATTTCAGGACTCCTTGAAAGTCTCTGGCATAAATGGAAGGCAATTACCATATCAGAGATCAAGACTCTGGGCTCTGACACCACTTTTTCAATTACTCGGAAAGGTTGTTAAGATGCAAATTCAACAGAATGGCTGAAACCCCCCCGAGAGGGATACAGTTTCTCACCCAGAGCCGCTTCTTAAGTTTCTTTGCTCATCGCATTTTGATGCACAAAGAGAAAAGGGAAGGAATAAAGGTTGGGGGAAGGTGATGCAAGCAGACTATATTTCCTCCCAGTCCACTAGCATTGCAACACATCCAGGTCCACACTTGTCTTTTTCACATTTTCATTTTTTAACATGCACAATTATCCCATTCAGTTATGACTCTGAAGAAAACTGTGCATCTGAAAATTTAAAATAAGTTGTTTTTTTGGCAGTTATGCTACAAAGGTTGGCTTTCTTAAATTAGGATCTACATTTAAAGTAAATACTTGTGTTTATTCACTGCTTTTAAATGAGGTAATGTTGTTCCATTCAAATATGCTTTGTTTTTAAAGTTTAAATATTTGTTTTACTTTGATATTATATAGTAATAAGTGGCTGCATTGAATAAAATGCTGTCTCTTGTCACTCAGTGGTTATGCAAATCTGAGACTTTGCCTTCAGCACCAGCTCAGAGGAAATGACTCATATTACATGTAAGGAAAATGTTGGGAAGATAATACACAGAATGCATTTTATTCCTGAAAAGCCGAACACAGATGAAAGGGAAATATTTTTATTGGATGACAAAACAGCTGCTTTGTAGCTCGGGGAACATCAGTGACATCCGTAAAAGCTCAACATCCTTTGTTGTAGCCGAGATATTAGGCAGCCGCAGCTTCTGCTGGTGATTCATTTTACACTTCTGATTGAGTTTGATCAAAACAAAAAACAAACTTTTAGACTTTCTTTTGGAAAGCTTGTCCTAGTTTCAAAGTGCATTAGAACCATGTCTGGGAGATTTAGCTGAAAATAGAAACCAATATAAATATAATTTTTTAATGATTGTAAATGGAAACACATTTTAATTAGATGGAACACAAGTGCTGCACAAATAAAAGTGGAGTAAAAAAAAGCACCTTCTTCAGCTGCACAAAATACTTTCTCGTGTTTGTTTTGTGGAGATAAAGGCTACCTCAACACTTTATAGATCAAATCTGAAAATTAATTCATAAATAAATGAGCCTGTTTGGTTTTTGTTTGGCACAAGGCTGAAAAATGAGGCAGCTGCCAAGACACACATTCTCGTGTTACTTCATGCATTTGTCCCTGCAACAGGTTCTTCAACCTCCTGGTTTTAGTTCTAAGAAATGTTGTAGAAACTCTATGGTCTCTGGCATGCTTGGCCCACATAAAACAAATGTTTTTCTTATAAACCACTTATAAACAATGACACTGCTGGCCAAGGTAAAACAAAAATTAAATACATGTACGTCTACACAAGCATAAAAGCACTTAAAGAAAGCATATCATGCTTTCAAATCCTTTTTCACATTCAAATCATTCACTGGGGTTTATATAAAGTGGAACTGCAATGCTTTGGTCTGAATTCCTCCTTATTGTAACTCCACAAGCCCCTCTTTCACCCCTTTTCTGAGGTGTGTCTCTTTAAATCCAAATGAGGTACTTTAAACCCCGCCCCCCCTCCAGCTTCCAAAGCAGACCATTCTAGTTGGACACAGGAGTTTACGGCTATCTAAAACCCCTGGCAAAAAGTATGGAATCACCAGTCTTGGATGAGCACTCATTCAGACATTTCATTCTGTAAAACAAACTCAGATCAAAAACATGATGCAATAATAAGGTCATTCCAAAATGCAACCTGTTGGCTTTCAGGAACACTCAAAGAAATGAAGAGAAAACATTGTGGAAGTCAGTGAATGTTACTTTTATTGACCAAACACAGTGAAAAAAAATATGGAATCACTCAATTCTGAGGAAAAAAGTATGGAATCACTCAAATTGGAGGTAGAAAATAAGGACACACCCAGTCAATTTCCTTTCCCTGAATGGACACCTGCCTCAAATTAGATCTGCTCGTTAGTCTGCAGTTAAAACCACCTGCAGTCATGACACCTTGGAGGGCTGCTGGACGAAGTGGAGTGGCAAGAACCATGCCTCCAACAAGAGAAATGTCTCTTTGTTGAAACAAAAGAGAGGATTGTGAAACTTCTTGAAGAAGGTAACTCTTCATGCAATTTAATTTTTCTGCACCGCTACTGACTCCAAGTACACAAAAAATAGTATTTATTGACTAAAACAATGGATTTTGAATATGTCCCCTTTAAAACAGTTAAAAGAAAAGAAAAGAAACCGTTAAAGTCATAACAATCAAAGTCAACGTCTCAGACTGAATAAAAAAGCCGAAGAGGGGAAAAAAAGTGTTTTCTGAGAAGATTTAAGAACAGGAAGTGACTCATTCCACAGTTTGGGGGCAGCAACTAAAAAATGCCCGGTCACCTCTGAACCTTTGAAGTTGGGATGACCCCTGACCCCTGAGTGGGCTTGAAGGGATGTCTGGCTGGAGCAGAGAAACTGACAGTTGCGTACAGTTCAGTCCATTTAAAGACAGTTCAAATCAACTCATTCATTACAGAAACAAAACTTTAAAAAGTTTTTTTCTGCTTTTTCTATCCAACAAATGTTTTTATTTTATTTTATTTTATTTTTTGGATCGATTTCCTAAATTAAAGCAAAAAATGATAAAATGCATGGAACGCCAAACAAACTGATAATGAATAAAGTTTGTTTTCTTTGATCGATTGGATGATGTATGAATCCTTTTTTCTTCTTCTTCTTCTTTGGTGTCTTTTAGAATAAATCTCAGCAAAGGAGACAGGCGAAGATGAGCAAAGTCAGGATCTGGAAAAAACAAACCGTGACTGAAAAATGTGGAGGAGCAGTTTGATTTGACTGGTGCTGCCAGGAACCCTGGGAACTCTGTGTGTGTGTGTGTGTGTGTGTGTGTGTGTGTGTGTGTGTGTGCCAGGGCCAGGAGGAGGGAAGTCTCTTGCTGAGGTCATGCCATGTAGGCCTTTCTCCTCTGGGGCCCACCCTGCCTGGCAGCCTGATACACACACACACACACACACACACACACACACACACACACACACACACACACACACACACACACACACACACACACACACACACACACACACACACACACACACACACACACACACACACACACACACACACACTGGGGCTGGTGCCAGATCATGAGCTGAGGAGACTCGGCGGCTCTGCGGTCTGAATGCTTGTCTCTTAACTCTGTGTGTCGCTCATCGTGATGGCCTCATTATGACGGACCTGAATTGTGCGGCGTATGGATGTGTGTGTGTGTGTTTGAATAACTGGAAAAGGCAGAGAGAAAGAGACAAAAAGAGAGTGACAGGCAGGGTGACAAAGAAGCCATCATGTGCGTCCATGTGTGGCGTGTTCATTCAGTGGTGTGTGAGTGTGTGTGTGTGTGCGTGCGCTCAGAGGTTACTCCCATTTATCAGAGAACCGTCTGCATCAACAGGATGTTTCCTCTCCCTGTGAAAACCTTCTGCTCAGTGTCCTAACCTGCATCGGAGCGTGGTTTCTGGGAAAGCACATTTGTTATAATTCAGCAGATTTTATACACATGTATAAAGTTTGCCTTCTTATTGTTGCTGCCTAACCTCCTTTCCCCCTTGACAGTCTATTCAGAGATTYCATGCATTATGCAGATCACAAAAGAGGACTAGTTTTCTGTGTGACAGGAAAGAGGAAAGTATGACTCCAGCGGATTATTATAAAACACACACAATCCGTTCTTACGCTCTCAGTGCAGAAAAAGCAAGGGAAATGTAACGATCAGACCAGCGGTGGGTGGGTTTTTATTTTATTTTTACTTCTCCCCTGCCTCTCTACATCACTGATCCTGTTTCTTAGGACTTATAAAACATTTTGGTGGCAAGAGGAGATAAATTTTGTTTTCCTCCTGTTATGGTGCTAATCTATTTTTTTCAGAACAGTAAAATTGAGTCATTTTAAACCTTGAGAAGATCTTAATATAAGCTATCTTGAACTTTCTAAAGCAAAAAGAGCCAGAGATCGGTCCCTGTTTTTAGGAGATTTGAAAAATGTTCATTTTATGCCAAACTCTGTTCCGAAACATTGTCAAGGTGCACAATTTATTCAAAATATATTTCACAGATTTTCTTTGGAACTGAAACTGAATAAGTCATCAGAAAGTTTATTGAACTCATAAAATTGTGTGATAAGTTCTGCATTTTGATCCTTTACACATAATCTGTGACTGAAACTCACAAATGTGCGTTCCATTTTAAACGTGATTTTACTTTGACAGGTCTGATTTAAAACTATATATTTTCAAGATGTTCCACCATCCTTGTTTTTATATGTAATGTTCAATGTGTAATAATTAAGTAAAATGACTCTTTTTGTTATCAGCACTATTGTTATTTATCAGAAAAAAAATTCTGTCTCAAATATGAATATAGATTAAAAAATTTTTTTTACAATAAAGCTCAGCTTCTCACTTCTGAGAGCTTCACTTGCAGTCTTGTAGATTTCCCATGCTAAATAAATAAAACTCTTATGCTAGAAAGCCTCACAAAAAAAAAAAAAAAGAATATGACCAGAGTCCACTGTTTTGGGTTTTCAAATATAGATCTGCAGCACCAACTGTGAGCTTGAAGTTTGATGTACTTTTTGTTTTTGCTGAACCCACCCCTCCACCACACACACAATATTACCACAACAGTATATTTTATGTTGTTTGAATTTTAACAGAACTCATTATAAGTGGGTTTAAAACAGTCAAATTTGTGACAAGGATCATGTTTAGAACAAATCAACCCTGAGTGGTTTTTCAGCAGAGTTCAGTTATAAATCAAGTTTTCTACCCCAAAATTGTGTCAAAAATGATTAATGTGTTGATTTAGAAGCTACTAAAAAGTTCAAATCTTGGTTATCAGATAACTGCATGAACGCTTATAAATGTCAAATATTGATATATTTTTTTCTTCTATATGTTCAAACTCATTCTGCAATTTAAAAATGCTTTTTCTGCTAAACGGAGCCTTTTCTGTGGTTTTAGCTACTTTTCAGTTAATTTGAGTTTCTTTCCAGCTAAATACACCTTTTATGTGATAATTTCAGATTCTTGCAGCTTAAAGGGCTCGACACACGGGCAGCGACAAACTACAGCGATTAACAGCCGTCATCGCAGCCAGGGTGAAACCCGACACACGGGACGCGATAGCGATCGCAGCGTTGCGAATCGCGCTCTCAGGTCGCTTGTCTTCACGAAATTTGATTGGTTCTTGACTCTGAAGGCGGGTGTGCACTACGGACGTGTAAACTAAACAAATCTTGCGATGCTAATGATATTGAAAAACAAACGCACATCAAGATACAGTTTTATGAGGAAAAACTTACCATAAACTTCACCCTGGTGCCAATAAATTCCCACAAAGCTTTTTAGTAATCACTTGGTGAAAGTGTTAGCTAACTGCAGTGTGTAGCATACTCTCCTCTCATTGGTCAGTCAATGAAACCCTCGCTGATTGGTTGTACGCTAAGCGACAACGACAAAAGTTGAACATTTTTCAACTTTCATATGTCGCGTCGCAAGCTCGCGTGTGCACGTCTACGTCTACGAGCGCGAAATTTCACATGCACTATTTTCGCCGGTCGCTTGTCTGGAGGAGGGCGAGAGATTGTCGCCTCACCGAACAGGCTCCATAGGAAATGAATGGAGAGCGAGCGACGTCGCCTCCCGTGTGTCGAGCCCYTAATTCAGCAAATGTTCTCTTTTCTGTTTTATTGTGCTATACGTTCAGCTATTTCAGTCAGTTTTTTATAGCTATTTTTAAGTTTATTTTAGCTTTTTTATCTTAAGCAAAAGCATGCACACAGCATTTTCATAGGAAATGTAAATTCTCTAGTTCTCTCTAGCCGGATTTGGTTACATTATGGAGCAGAACTTCTGGCTCTAAATGCAAACAACTAAAAGCAACTGAGTTTATTCTAAAAAATCTGAATTTCAAGAAGAATATGAAGATAGATATATAGATATTCATTTTACTGCTAYCTTCTAACTTTTTACTATTTACTCTTTGATAAGGCAGAATCTTGCACTTTTTGCTTGTTATGAAATTACAATTCTAAGGACATATTTTGTTTAAAAAAAAACCTGCATCAAGATTTCTTTACTTTGTAGTTATAGAACACCTGCTTTCACTCATTCTCATCCTTTACAAACTCATAAGAACCCTTCATATTAACACTCATCTCTATGCTGTGTCCTATTTTATCTTGCAAACAGCGTAATCCTCTGGATCCTATATGCACATGTTAGTGCTGTTCCCTGTGGACAGAGCCCCTGCGGCCCCATGTCTACTGTTCACTCCACTGCTGAAACACCATAATAACAACCAGCACGTCTCCCAACACGTCCRGTGTTTTCATTTTGGCAGCAGCTAATTCTAATTGCCGCTGAAGAAAGCTCCGAGGGATCCGACGCTATAGTGTCTCATTTGATTAAAACAAAAGTGAAAGTAAAGATTTACAAGAACAAAATGAGAAAAGATAGAGAGAGAGACTGAGCGAAATCTATATTTGCCAAGCGGGGGGAAAGTGTGCGTTGCAGAAAAAGAGCTGAGGACTTGAACAATTAGAAAGAGAAATGTGAGCTCATGCAGTGTTTGAAAGCACTGGCTGGCCTTCACAGCGAGCCAGAAACATACGTCACCTCAGCTTTTAAAATAGTTAATCTGCTCTGGAGAGACAATAACTGCTTTAAGTCCCTCTCRCCGCTCCCCCCTCTCTTCTAGGTCCCTCCCCCTGAGATAAACCCCTCTGAGGCACATTGCTCGGATTAGCTTATGTTGTTGTTGCATCTCCACTTCTCCATAGCGTAGACGCAAATACAACAGCTGTACAGTGTAGGGTAAGATACTTATCTGTAGATGTGGAGGGAGGTAGAAATGTGTAATCTGTTGGTACAAAAGGTGTTAAAATAAAAAGGCTGTTGGACAAACACTCAGTCTTTSCTTTGATTTGAGTGTAAAGACAGTGGTTTCAGGTCGGTTCTCTCAAACTGAATCTTGGTTCTGATTTGAAAGAGAGAAATGTGTTTAGTTAAATTGCGGTTCGGGTCGTTTTCCACCACTGTGCAGCAAACAACACTGTGCTCAGCTGCTATTGGAGAGGCTATAATAATACTCAACATAATGAGTGCGTACTGACATATTYGAAGATTATATCTGTACGGCCTGCAGATTACCCTGTCCATTTGAATTATTATGATGCACTTTGTGCTTTTTAATGCCACCGTACATTTAGAGAGTTGTGTGTAAATACGCTGCAGGTAACAGACGCATAGTTCTGTCCTCAGTTGATCTTTAAAAAAAAAATCCCCTGGCTTACAAATTGCCTTTACAAACTACTACTTTTCCRAGTACAGTGTGTCTCGTAGAGCGACGGCTGACTGGATTAGCTTCCCGGGCACGTTTCTTTCGTGGAAGCATTACCTGTCTGTGCTGCACACGAGTCAAAAGGAGTCAGTTGYGGCTCTTCACTGCAAGCTTAAACGCAATAAACAGGAAATTATTTGCCTCTAAATCACAGTGAGTTAGCTCATTCTATGCGGATGTCTCTGCCACTTTCACCTGCTTTAATCGCTTCCCCTGGAACCCGTGTCCTCATCCGGCCGGCCTCCCGTTTGTCTGCTGTTATTCCACGTGGAATGCTCTGYTGCTGCAGCACAAGTAGTGGTGGTGGGGATTAGCTGTGGCGGTCCGCTGCCCATGTCTTGTCCACCAACCACTCACCTCAACCGAGAGCAGCCGAGCAGACACCGAGGACACAACAGTGCACTTGTTGTCGAGCAATTCAGAAGGGTCTTTTTTGTTTACCTCACAGCAGCAATCCTTACAGCACTTTTGTTGTCGGCTTCATACTTTTGACAGATGTAGAAGAGGGGGTCAAAGGGCAAAGCACATGACTGAGTGCTTCTGGAAACATGTCAGACGCTGGCATACTTTGGGGGGCCTTGATTGATTTTACAGAAATGGTTTTGGATTCAACACAAAACTGTCCTTTTACAAGATTGCTGTTSGCTCTTCAGACCAGAAAGGAATGGCTGTCTGCAGAAATGTGACTTTCTTTTGCTCCAGTAAAAATATGAGCTCTAGTTACTCATACACTGCAAAAACTGTCCATCTTACCAAGTTTTAAAATCTTATATCCAGACAAAAAGTCTTTTTGATCTTGTTTTGAGACTGGTTTACTAAACAAGAACTGATTGTGTAAGAATAATGATCTTGTTTTCAGAATGTGTAAGATTATTTGACTTGTTAGTCTGAAAAATTGACTCAAATTAAGTCAAACATTTCTGGCAATGGAGTAAGAAAATTTTACTTGGTAAGATTCTTGAAATACTTGATTTGACTCAATTTTTCTTATTTTCTTACTCCATTGGCAGAAATGTTTGACTTAATTTGAGTCAAATTTTCAGGCTAACAAGACAAATAATCTTACACATTCTGAAAACAAGATTAATATTCTTACACAATCAGTTCTTGTTTAGTAAATCAGTCTCAAAACAAGATCAAAAAGACTTTTTGGCTGGATATAAGATTTTAAAACTTGGTTAGGTGGACATTTTTTGTAGTGTAACATAAAGAAACAAAGCCCCGGATTAAGAAAGTTTTAAAACAAGCAGATAGAAAAAGGAATTATCATTAAAAATTTGTTCTAAATGCCTTATTTTTAAAACCACCTTGCAACTCTCCTCAAACCTGTCTAAGTAATTTCAATTCATCACATTAATATGCAACGAGAGTTTGATTCTCTACTGTATCATTTCACAGCTGGCTTATTGGCGGAGAAGAAAAACTAAAATGAAAAATGAACTCTTTTAGGTTGCAGCACAGAATTGATTCCTTTACAAACTGCTGTATTGAAGAGACTGCCAATTAACAACCTGAGCCAAAAAGGAAACAAATGTWGAGCATGATTAGACACAAGGCACATAAATATGATTTACACGTGCTTTTGACTTTGCTTTGCTTGTGAAAGCAGAACTAGAGGAGAATATAAAATTGTGAGCTGTAATCATCGCCTGTCACCTTGAACAGCGTTTGTCTTTCAGTCTGTTAGCAAAATATCTCATGAACCATTAAATGGAATTTCATGAAACTCTCATTGGAAGTGCTTTCAAATCTGACTAATTTTTGGAGTTAGAATGATTGACGATGGCAAACTCACCTCATTCAATTAGACAAATACATTAGTCATCTCCAGCACATACTACCAGTGCTAAGCCATGCTAACCCTGCTAACCATGCAAAGTTGCCAAACTTGTGGCAAGTGCCAGGTTATAAAATTGTTTTCAAGCTTATAAAACAAATGTCTCGCAGGAAGTTACATAACTTTAGCTAACGTAGTGTTTATTTTTACATCAATATGTTGTTTTGGAGAAACAGTTGTTTTATAAGTAGCTAAAAACTTGAACAACTCATTTGACTAGCTATTAGCTTAGCCTGGATGAAAACTTTGCCACTTTTTTCATTCTWCTTGCTGTATGACTGATATCATGGCTGATAAGGTACAAATTATTTCAGAAGTTCTCAAACTGGGGTCCCAGGACCCCCAGGGGTCTGCGAGAGGTGTCTTGGGGGTCCTCAAAAACATTTGCTAAATTGTTAATTTGGTTTTTATTTTATAAAATGCATGGAGAACAATGAACTAATAAAACAAACATAATAAACTTAATAAAAGTATATATTCCCATGGCATTTAAGGGTTGAAATGACAATAAATTATCTTTTAAAACAGCATGGGGTTTATGAGGTGGTCCCTGGAATTTGTTCGCCCTTGTAAGGGGTCCCCAGACCCAAATGGCTTGAGAAGCCCTGATCTATTTGACAGAACATCACTTAAGCTTCCACTGAGTTTTACGGTACTACACTGTTATCCTTCTTCACTGAGCGGCTCATCCTGCTGAACTTTAAATCAACTGCAAATAATCACAATGTTTGCATTGACAGTGAAGGCTGTCCCTTTTCCAGGTTTTTTTCTTCCTTTAAGCCAGTTTGTGTGAGGGGTTTTAAGCCTCTGCTTTGTCTGACCTGATAACCTCATCGCTCAGTTTCTTCCTGAAAAATTCAATGTCAGTTGGAATTAAATGCACAAACAGTTAAATGGTTTAAGTTACTGGATGAACAGCTTGATCCTCTTACGTCTTTAGGGGTCCTAACTCTAAAGCACAGATTTCATTGTTGCAGCCAGCAGTCTTGTAAGGCTTTTCCTATTATTTGTGTGCACGTGAAGGTGAGTGTGCATGCTCCTGCTTGTCGTGTGATGCGGCACGGGCCTTGTCCTTGGTTTAGAGATGGTGGTGCTGCTGGTGGTAATGGTTTGGATGGGATCAAATTTGGGTGGATGAAAGGAGGGTTTGATGAAGGGATGGATGGATGGATGGAGGGGAGGGGCAGGTTACTCCAGGGACTCATCAAAGGAAGACAGATTGAGGGAAACAATAGGAAAGAAAAAAGAAAAGAGGACAGCGCCTGATATCCTTTTTTCTCCCTCTAAATCATGTGTGACAGCAGCTGAGGTCTGCTTACTGTTGTTGGCTTTCAGCTGAGTGAATATTTGAACCCAGAGCAACCCTGTCCCATCTCCCTGCTTGTCCCCTATTCTAGCTTCTTAAATTTCTGTATTCAATTCCATTAACTGGCCTTATTTAAACAAAGTTTTTAATCACATTTTCTCCTCAATTTAACCAGTTTGTCAATCTGATCTGAATCCAGGCAAACAAATCAAATGAACAATAAGGTAAGCACAGTGGAGACTGACAGACGGAATAAATTCACTTAACAGAGACTGCACTCATTATCAGCTGAAGGCAGGGTGCTGAGGTTTATGAATCTCTGTGTGATTGTCTGTACAGTTAGCAAAATATCTCATGAATCACTAAACAGATTTTAATGAAACTTTCAGATTTTAATCGTTAGTGAGTCTACAAAAGATTACCTTGTAGATTCAAGATGGCCACCGCAGCCAATTTAGCTTAGCCTACACAAACATGGCTATAGCCCAATGATTTTTACAGATATTAAACTAAATTTTGGTCATTTACAACACACACAAGTGCTAATAGATTGACATCACAACATAGCATAAAAGATGGCAGAAAACCTCCTTTTCAAGGTTTGACCAACATGGCTAAAACTGTCATTTCCCAATGTCTGGCTCTGGCAATTTGCATTCATTATATAGGTTATACAATTTGCTTGAGGAGAAACAAATTTATATTTACTTCTTGAGCCAAATGTACACGAGTGAAGAAACTCAGATAAAAGAACAAAGAGTAAAGGAGAATAAAGGACAGACAGAAACGTGGGAAAGGGCTAKCGAAACTAAGCAGAGACAGAGGGAGACGTGGCGTGGAGGGATGCTCCWGTCACAGTCCTTTAGCTGACGATGATGAATTACTTTGACAGACAATCAGTATGAAATGTTAATCTGAGGGTGCCAGAGGATGCAGTCACAGCCAGACTTGAGTCCTCCGGCGGGGAAATAAGATGGCTAGACTGCACAAATCCACACAAACACTCAGGCACCCTGAGACGTTCTCATGTTTGCTGAGATGTATAGAAATGCAACATARCCCAGAGGAGATGAAAATGTATTTGCAGGATCTCGGGTCTTGTGATGTATATAAAGCAGCAGTGATCTCCTGACATCTGTCTGTATGTAGGTGTGTGTGTCTGGAAGCTGTTTGGTAGTAAAAGAAGAATTATTCAAAAGGTGACACTTCAAAAGTGTCAAAGTGTGCAGCTGTAAAGAAATAAAAAGTTTCAAATCAGCGTTTCTGATTTTGAGTCATTAATAAGTTAAAGACCCGACATTCCTTGAAGAAATGCAGCTGCCCTTCACACCAGAGAAAATCATCTGTTTGTCATTTTAAAACTTCAACATTACATTATCTGCGATTGCATCTAATATTGTTATATTTTGCAAGATTRATTCACACTATCTGATTTATAGGAAACCTGTTTTTAAATCCTTCTTTTTCACATTAAATCATTCATTTGGGGTTTACATAAGTGGAACTGCAATGCTTTGGTCAGAATTTCTCCTTATTGTAACTCCACAAGCCCCTCTTTCACCCCTTTTCTGAGGTGTCTCAGATCAACTCATGTTGAGACTGCCTCAAAACTAGAGAAAACTGAACRGCTTGAAAAATATGACCTAAGCAGAATATAAGGATATCTACGCAACACAGAGAGAAACTTAATTCAAATTTTCTGCACTCGTAGGGACTCCAAGTACACAACAGAATGTATTGAACTGCTAAAAAAGTGGATTTTGCACGATATGTTTTCTTTAATAAAGATGGATAAAGTGTTCCTGACCTCTGTTTTTGTACAGAAGTAAATCCAAAATGCTTTTTGTGCACTGCCATTTTGAATTTTTGTATAAAGGCCCTGAAAAACACCTTATGTTAATAAAAATGAWCATATTGGACATTCACTCTGTTTTAAATCTTCACCCATTTAAAAACTCTTGAGCAGCACCCGTCTGCTCAAATTTTGTCAGTAAACTCTGGGAGTGTAATATTAGGCTGCTTTACCTGATGTGTGTGTGTGTGTGTGTGTGTGTGTGTGTGTGTGTGTGTGTGTGTGTGTGNCTGTGCTGCTCTCTGCCTTTTTTTCTCCTCCGCCCGTATGTGTTCTACACACACTTACTTGTTTACCTGTTTCTGCAGGATGTACAGCGGGCTGGTGTGTGTGTGTGTGTGTGTGTGTGTGTGTGTGTGTGTGTGTGTGTGTGTGTGTGTTGTTTGGAAGTCAGTCAGGCAGACGAAGCAACAGACAATGAAATGAGGCACACAGTGAAGCTGAATGTTTTCTGAGGTTTGATTGAAAGGAGGCAGTAATCGTGGAATTAGCTTAACATCACAGTGAGCGGGCTCAGCCCACTCAGGTTTCCCACTTTGTTTCCATAGAGTAAAGTGCTGCAGGTAGACACAAGCCCACCGTCTGACCGGCCCACTGTAACACAACACCTGCACAAAGCACACTTGCACATGCATGTTTGTTCTTCTAACCTCATGGGGACTTTGCACTGACTTTTATTCATTAACTGGTCATTTYTATAGCCTAATCTTGACCCCTTACCCTAAACATAACCACCCCAGTACATACCTGATCCTAAACCTAGCCTAAAGCTAATTCACACCTTAGTCCTAACCTCCACCAGCCTTTAAAATCAAGGGGACTGGGCTTTTTTCCCCATTAGGAACAGTGGGTCCTCACAAGTCCGTTTGTACCGGGGAAATGGTAAAAAAAACGGTCCCCACTAGGTAACAAAAACACGTACACAGTCGCAGCAGCATCACCCCTCACATTCCATCCTTCATTATCACTCAGACTCAGAAGAATAGTTCAAGGCTGAGGCTTCTCGCCACTTTCAGTCWGAAACTCTCCTCTCCCACCCCCTTCTTCTGCACTTACCAAACCAGGAAGTCGTAAACGCACATCTTTAGATGTTGCCAGTCTGGGGCAATGGAACAAGACAGGAGGTCAGAGATGAAAGGGGGTGCGGATTGTTTGAGCTTTTCAGCCTCATGCGCGGCACTTTTCATTTAAACACTTGGTCTAATGGGGAAGAGGCGGAAGTAAAAATAAGTTTGGTGGTGGGTGTGAAACGGTTACAGCTTTTAACACTTGGGAGGAGCAACGGTTAGTGAGTTCTGGTGTGAAGAGGAGAAGAAAAGAGCAGGAAGAAAGAGTACCTGCTCTCCACGACTACGTTTTTATCACTATTGTTGTCAACTCTGTCTAATAACAAAGCATCTGATTGTGCAGCGGATACATAATAAGTCACTGAGACATGAATCAACTAATTCATGTGTGTAACATCATTCACAATATTTTCACTGAAATAGTAGTAACGTTTCACTTTATAGTTGAAATCTTTGGCATGGAGGAATCAGATGATTTGYATTCCTTCAAGGAATGCTCGGCCTTTAAACCTAGATGTAATCATTAAAAAATTAGAGAACTTTACCCCTTTTTATACTTTGTTTGATTTTTCTGACCTATTTTTTCTTTGTAATCCCTAAAAAGCCTCACTAACCAGGTAGCCTGATCCGACCGCCCACAGACAAAAGATTTACAGCCATGATGTATGGCCCCTAGCTGATGAATTAATGCAACATTTCCATTAGAAAATTGCTTGACACAGCTCATATAAGAAGTTAGTGATCACGCAGAGGCTCTAACGCAGCATGGAAAATTGCTTATCGAAGAATTGCCATCTGCACTTTGCCGAAATTTGTGATGCAGGGCGGGGACAGAAGATGCAATATATATAAATATACTGGATGTATGGAAGGGCGGGGATGCTGAGGAGGATCTTGTAGCTTCGCAAATTCTTTTGTGACGCTTGAAATAAATTTCAAGGCAAATGTCAATTGAAAGGCGGTGATTCGGATGTAATTTCATACTGTTTTCCACTGGTTCGTACATGAGTTTTAGGTCTGTGTGAGTGTTGGTTGTAACCGTACGCTGCAATTACAGCATGATTACAGTTTATATGAGAAACAGTCCTGATTCAAACACAAGGTCATATTACTGTTATTTTTACATCATACTGTAGTGTTTCTCTTCTCTCTGCCATCTCGGAATCCATGTAAATCCTCTTTGAGTGTCAAGCGTGGGGCAGAAATGTGGCTGCAGTGTGCACATTTGCTTCAAACTACGTTCAATATGAAAACAGAGGCGTTGCAAGTTCTGTGGACTACAATTWAAAAAAGAGAGAAAAGACAAATTGTATTTCCTCTCCATCTGCTTGCTTCATCTCAGTAATTTTAACATGACTCACTCAYGATTTTCCTTCATGCTGCTGCATAAATGAACTTTTATCTCCTTTGTATCGATTTTGTGGTCTCATAAGGAATCCACATCTCGTGTTTGCACCAGCGTTCATGCAGATCATTACAGGATGCTGGCATTCAGTGTTAATTAACTCTGACTTCAGTGCATGTCGTGCTAATGCTTGTGGTTGTATCTTATTAAGGTCGCATTTGTTGTGATATTTATTGTTGCGCAACAGGCACAGGCACATCTTGAGTTAACTGAGGTTAATCGAAACTCCAGCTCCATGTTTGTGCACAAACCTAGAGGGATTCTGTTTGCCACCTCACAGCTGATTACGTGGATAATAAGCCTATAAGCAGCCTTATTAATAGCGTTGCCATTTTAAGGTAATATATGATTCATAACAGAGTTGGCGTTTAGATAATAAGAGACTGTTTGTGAAATTTAAGTTTGTTTACCTCTTTAACGAAGAAAAATGGCAATTGATTTAGCTTATTTTTTTATTAGAAAAGCTGCAGATGCTGTCAATGACTGGAGGCTTGCCTGTAGCTGTATTTGTTCTTGTTGTCACAAAACATGCCTGAACAAACTGCTCCACAGCACAGAGTAGCGACTCACTAATTGAGCTGATCAGGTTGTCTCTAATGAGGCTTAGTGGAAAAGCGTTGACATTTTAAGGTAATATATGAYTCATAACAGAGATGGCTTTTAGATAATATGAGGCTATTTGTGACCCATCACATCGAAACGAGGATTAAGTCCAAAAGTTGTACATGGAGAAATAGGCAAATATTGTGTTTTGACTAAAATGTTAAGAAAAATTGCATTTTGTCAAAAAATATAATGAATAAAAGCCTTATTAATGCATCATTCTGTCTGAAATTCAATCATAAAACAAAATTTTGAAGCACTTTTTTAGCAGTAGCAACAAAAAAACAGATTTTGAGGGAAAATGCCTTAAAATTTTGAGATTTTCCCTGTGAGTTAGCAAAGCTGTGTTTCCTTTTAGCTGGGAAATCTCAATATTCAAATATAATATGAGGTTTCCTCTTTATAAGGACATCAAAAATTCCTCATTAAAATTACATAAAATTAGGATTCAGACCAAATATTTATGTATTATTGTAACCAACAAGACAAATTAAGTCATATATATGGATTTAATTATGATATCAGAATGATCCAGGTATCAAAATGTAGCTTTTAAAGCCAAGAATCGGAAAATGTAATTAGGTCATTTTGACCAAATTTGACTTAATCCTCATTTCGATTAGATGGGTCACATTTGTGAAATTTCAGTTCTTAAACTAAGAAAAAWGGCAAATTATTATTTAATTTAGGGTTTTTTGTTAGAAAAGCTGCAAGTGCATGCTGTCACTGACTGACTGGAGGCTTGCCTGTAGCTGTACTTGTGTTCATTTTGTCATGAAACGAGTCTGAACACYCGACTCCATAACACGGTGAGTGTAGCGACACACCAGTTGAGCTGATCAGATCGTCGCTAATGAGGTTTAGTGGCGGAGACACCGGTTTCCTGAAGGGATCAATCTTTTTTGTCACATCTCTTGCATAATTTTGAAGAYGGTGCCTTCCTCCTCTTATTGTCTCTCCTTTTCCTTCTGAGGTGGGATCTATTTAGGATTCAACCAAAACACAAAGAGGAAACGGCATTCAAAAAACTCTCCTGTGTCAGCATTAATTCCTGCACTYACCATAATGTGTCAGGTCATCTCATGACATAATAACCTACCACTCTGCTGCAGACCGACGTGCAGTTTGCATCCTGTTCTCCTGCATTTCATAATGCATTTATTCTACAAACAATTAGCTTTGCATACCGATGGGACCATCTCAATGATCCGCCTGTTTCAGATTCATTCATTCCTTTTGAGCCAAGCTGCATCACTCCTACAATATGGTCTACAGAGATAACGACATTCAGACAGATTCATTCTATACAATAGCAGCATTGCACTCACTCTGGAACAATACATCGTCAGTTTGGCCTCACGTAGTACCAGGACTGAATGCTCCAATGTTTTTTTTTTATTACTATTATAACAGATGATTCATAATGCCGGTGGATATGATGCACTAACAGAAAACAAGATACTCTGTTATCAGTATCACAATATCACAGGCTAACACAGTCTATAATTGTGTTCAGTTTGCTCCACTCTCCATTAGAAATATGCTTCCTGTCATGGTTGAAAATGGACAGAAACAGCGCCTGTATGCGCTTTTATTCAATTTAAAAGATTTTTTTGATGTTTAGATGCAGAGAGAAGGTAGAAATGTTTTTTTTACAGAGACAGAAAATGTGTTTTACAAGTGAATAAGAAACAGAGAAGAAAGACTACGATTGTGTGCTACTGTCCTCCCAGCCCATAGCCACCTTAATAGAGATTAGCATCATGCTAAGTCAGATCTGATAGGCTCGCTGCTGAGGAACAGAAGGCCAGTTAGCCAGTTATCAGTGAGGACACAGACTCAGCCATTTAGCATAATGGAACCTGCATCAAATGAAGCGGGAGCTCAACAAGAAAGATGCCATTAACAAAACTGAAATGGTTTTCTGTGGAGGTAAGACACCAAATTAAATCATGCTACATTTGCAGACTCTATGATTGAAACAAATGTAGGGTATTATTTATAAAGCAATACCTTTTCTTCTTTCATTGGCCTCAAGGACACATAACCAACTCTTTTTTTATATACTTTTATTTCATTGCAAAATTGGACATTAGCAGAAAAAGCTTTCATTCATTGCTAAAAAACATTTTAGATTAGAGATTCTTCAAGGCGCTCTGAGCAGTGGCACAATGAGGATTGCATTAGGTACACAATGAGGCGCAGATAGAGCATATAACACCTCGTAAAACTCTGAAGCACACCTATTATGGAGAGGCAGGAGGCTGTGAGATGTGAAAACTGCACCAGATGGATGCAACAACAGAAAGCCATCACACCTCTTATTCAGTCCCTGCAGGCCACCTGTTTATATCCTGTGTCTGCTGCTCCAGTTTAGGCTCAAGGAGACGAAAAGAAAACAACAAAAACAGCTGCTCTGAGAGGTAAACTCATCAAAAAAATGCATATGTGCTGTATATTCAAATCTGCAGTTAAAAACTAGACTCTTAAAAGCCATTATTGTTTTTTTTAATTTAGTATTGCCAGAAGATTTGAACTCAATCAACTGGCTTCTCTCCCTATTACTTTAGTTCTTTTTCACCTGTGTGACACATCAGAATACAGCTTCATGCTTGTTTAATTCAGGTCTGGTGAGGCCAAAAACCATCTCCCATCTTTCCTCTAAATCTGCTTGAGATGGTTATATCCATAAAACCCAGTTGATGAGCAGCTATTTAATATCGACTGAGACTTTTCTCATTTCGTAGCCAGGGCCTATCACCGAAATGGGCTTGTAATCATCAAGCTCGGAGGCAGGAATTACAGCTATTTCTTTATTGATTGGCCATCTCTTTTTATTTGTGGGAAAAACAACACTGGCATCATCACAGCTGCCCTTCTCCTAAATTCTAAATACCTTCAGTGATTTCGGCTGTGACTGGAAGATGTGCAAGTCAGTTATATTTCTCATCCAGCAGGGCGACGTTTCAGGGTGGATGCGTTTTGGATTTTAAAAATACAGAACTAGAAATGGATTTGCCCTTTATGCTTCTATCTGCTGATGACTTATTCGTTGTTTACCATAAATTGAAGCCTGAGCGTCTATCACCGTTCTTCCCTCTTGCATCCGGCATACATTTCTAAACAYATTGTCACTTTTCTATCCCCAGGCAGCTTGAATTAAAGTGTTACTTGACTTACCAACCTTGCAGGCTGCAGCACCCAGGTCTGTATTATGACTAAGCATAGCATGAAATTGCACAGAGCTGCCTGAAGGCACCCTGCAGTCGGCCTTCATAAAGTGCGTTTTCAAGTAAAATGTGCATCACRCCGTGTGACAGTTTCAACACTCCKATCGCTGCTCCATGGGACACTGCCTCCGTCAAGCCAGGAGTTGTCTTTGTGGACTTATTGTGGAATTCATCCCGGTGACACTGACATATTTCACTGCTATGTCTTTAAAGGGGTAATGTTATATTTTTCTCAGGCATACTTTTAAATACTATACCATAATAAAGTATCTGTCACCTTTAGTTGTTATTAAAATGCTGTTTTTATGTTTAAATAGAAAATAAACTTATCTTCTCATCACTTCCTCCTCTAAACGCCTTGAAATTGGCCTCTGTCTCTTTAAGAACCACCTTCCGCCTCTGTCTCGCCCATTTTGGTGCYGAGGGTGGGGGTGCTGCTATGATGCAGTGTGGCATCTGAAAATACATTTCCTCAAAGGTATGAAAAGAGCTTCACTCAGTGAGAACTAATGTTAGAAGCTCCGCAGACAGTTTAAATTTCGCTTTCACTTTCACCCGAGAGCCTGCAGGAGTCATGGGTGGGGTGTATGGGGGCGCGGGGGTGCTCCGCCATGAGGAAGTTCAGCTTAAAGACACGTCCCAGGGGCGTTTCTGGTCACCAAAAGGCGTTCCTGGTCCCCACCTGTCATTTTGCTCCTCAGCATGGCTGCCTAAAAACGCTGCAGGATTTCTCAAACATGCATGAATGAGTCAAAGCAAGGCTTTGGGCATGTTTTTTTTTATGAGAGTATAACATTATAACATGATATAAAACTCAAAAAAGTTGATTTTACATGATATTGCCCCTTATTTGTTTTTCTTATTTCTTTCACTTGTTTAAAAGGGTCAAGCTTAGCTTTAAGTGACCAGCTTGTGCTCGATTTTACAAAGAGTAAAGTGATAAACAGAGGGGATGGATGACAGAATGTACATTAAAAAAGCAGACAGAGTCGGCCGAAGAGATAATTGGATCAGAAGAGAGGCAGAGAAGGCCATGTGCGACCAAGCTTGTCCTTATCAGCAGCAATTTTCTCTGCTTTGCCCACACAGCTCTGTATCAGCTGCATCCAGAGTGATTGTGCCGCGTGCTTCTATCATCCCAGCCGCTGAGTGACAGGCCTGAAAAAGGTTCTGATATTTAAACGTGCAACCTCCTGCTTTTGACGAGGGCAGTGTTTCAAACACCAGACATGTGTGACGCCGGTTGAGCTTTTTGTTTGTTTGTGTGGCTGAGTGTTTTACAGAGATTTTGAAATGTAGGGACACGCTTAGTTTTTTTTTCTTTCTTTCTCAGACTGACAGTGAAAACATATCAAGGTTTTTTTATTAAGTCTATAGTGAGGTGACAGAGTGCACGAGAAAGGCATGAACAAAAAGCAGCAAGGCTACTACAACCTCGGATTTTTATTATTGCTCACCACTGAAAGGCAAAAGGTCTGGAATGATGTATTTGCCGGCATGAGGTCATGTGTCTGTTAATAAAATATCTCATAAACCACTGGATGTCCTTTAATAAAACTTACAGATAATAGTCACTGGGTGTGCATCAATAACTGATTTGCTTCGGGAGTAAAGCAAATTCAAGATGGCTGCTAAAAAGACCCGACTTTAAAAACACAAATATGGCAATAAATCAGTCAGTTTTACAGATGATAATCTAAAATTTAGTGTGGTGGTAGTTAAGAGTCATTCATAATACAAACTCTGAAGTGCTACTCATTGTACAGTCTTTGTTTAATAGTTAAGCATTAAAAGTTGGCGTCATTGTCAACACAAAGAACACTATAACTCAGTCAATTTTACAGATATTCAGCTAAAACAGCAGATAAGAGTTTTTCTAATGCATACCCAGAGTGTGCACTGAATTAATAAAATATGTGTAAAAACATTAACATTTTTTTTGGAAAATTCAATTATAAATTCAACCAGATTAGAACAAAGTCAAAGTTTTCCTATTTGAGAGTAAAACATATACAAATCTAAAAGACTATTCTTTTAGTTTTGTAAAGCTTACTTTCCTACTAAAACTCTGTTTGGCTCTAACAGTATGATGGTGCTCAGATTTGCTCTGTAGTTACATGTTGATCAGTGGTAGGGTTTCTGCCCCACCGTGCAGAGTAACTTCGCATGACTAAAATAATCAAAAAAAAAATTTATGCTAAATTCATCTCAGGCTGGTCCACGCTGTGCAACAGGAGTGGGCTGCAGAGAAGAGGAAGGAAGGTGGGCGTGAACTGGTTCAGGATATGAGAGCGCCCTGCACAGATTGTTGGAGATTTAAACATGAGAACAAAACAAACTGAGTTAGTTTCATGAGACGACATAAAGCAGTTATCAAGCATTTACCTCAGTAACTGTTTATTTGGGTTCACGAAAGTCAAAGTGTTAGGATGGTTGAATTTTGAATGAAGCAATAGCTCAGACATTTGCAGGTATAATGTCTACTAATTTGTTATTTTACTTAATGACGACATGCAGCTGTACAAATGTCCACTTATGGAAATGTTTTAGGTCGATGCACCACTTTGTAAAAAATAAAAAATAAATAAAATTCGTCCATGTTGAACTTTTTTTTTTGGTTTATTGCTGCCTCAGCACCCCTCTTGACCTACTTTAAAAACAATGAAGAGAGTGGTTTTTTATCTCCTCTCATCCTCGGTGGAAAATCTACTTGTGGCAGAGCTGGTATGATGTCAGTTTACTTTGGATTATGCTCAGACAATGAGCAGCCATTACCTCTTGTCTGTCCCCTCTTTCCTTCCCTTACTTTTCCTCATGGCAATTTCAGGTGTTACTTTTTATCCTCCATTTTTCCCTGCAAAGAGACTCCTCAGTCAATCTTGAAAATGAATATCCACTTCTCTGTGAAAGATAATTGTTTCTAATGATTGGGAATCACAGAGATGACCAGGCTTAATGGCTCTTAGATTATAGAGGCGGTGTCAAATAAATACAGCAGTTTATCATCAATCTTTAATGTTTTTTGTTAAGTTAATGTTGTTCCCACATTTCTTTCATCCCATTTTTTTGTTCTTATGCCTTTTCTGTTCCCATCCTTTTTTCCTGTCTCCTTTTTGAGAGGTCTGTGGCTCGCTTCCAGACTCAATCCATCACTTCTTGCATTTGGACTTTTGTTTTAATAACTGGCATACAGCGACAGGGTGCCTCATTCAAGTCTGCTTCCTTGTCTTTTAATGATCAAACCATGATGGATTGCCTCCGAACAGATACTTATTTGGAAGCAACATGTAAGGAAAACTTGGGAGGCGAAGGAAAACACTTGTAAGGTTTTATGGTAGCTCGTGCAAGTGTTTGCACTGGTCGCCGATTTTGCTGGTTTTCTTGTTCTCAGAAAAGACAGGCGAGTTTCTCCTCTTCTCACTTTTTCCATGGCCTCGTCTTATCATAGCCTCCTGGGTTTAGCCAACCAGCTCCTCCTGTCGTTTCAGTCTAATTTATCTGGTCTGAACTGACAAGTGTAAACACCTGCAAGCCGATCCTCCTCATTTGGGAGCCTTAGGTGGTTGGATGTGGCCCATTTTTCCTCTTTATGGTAGCTGCTGTGTTTTATTTATGCCTTGCTGTCTGAGTAACTTCCAACCGGCTTGGTTTAATTCTCTCCTATTTTCACACATCACCCTAAACACCATTTCCTCCAGCTTGCCTCAACAGGTAGCACATCTGACAGTGTTCCAGAGCTTTTTAGGAAAGTGGTGTCTGGTTTTAGTTTAGACTTGAGACTGTGTGTGTATGGGCTCCATAATGCTTTAAAGTGCCTGTGACATCCAGTTTTTGTAAAATATATGAATGCATTTTTGGAAAGATAACATTAAAAACATACTGCAAAACAAATTTCTGGCCACTGACGTGAGCAGTTGTTGAGATATTCGCATGGGAAGTAACAGGAAGTGATGTCAAAAGGGAGTGTCTGCATGTAAACAGACTGTAGTGTAGAATCTGATGTTTTTATTTTAAGTCACCATCAGAGAGAGATGAGGAACTGTCAGAGTTCAAATTTGAAGTATCGCATTATAAAAGGTTGATGGAAACAACAAAATCGACAAAATTTTCTGTTTCGCAAAAAGATTTTTAAACTCTCTCAAGGTGGTTTTTGGAAAAACGAAGAGTTTATGCGCAAAAGCGGACATGGAAGCACATTTTCTGAATAAGTTCTGACAGTGAATATTTATCTCACACACAATTGATCAGCTGTTTCTGCAGTCAGCAGATATTTCCCTAAGAAATGCATTTCTTCCTCCATGTTTTAGGACAGCATGTAAAATTACCAATACCAATTGATACAGAACAATTGCAACTTGGCCGACAGCAGCACATTCCTGAAAACTTCTCTCCATTGTCCCGAGATATGTGATCCCTGCTAGTTTGCAACCCCTACTTCCTGTTCATTACAGCCATGCGTAAAGTCAACGTCTGATGAAATGACACTTTGCGTATCCTGGTTGATCCGCTCCAAACCAGTAGATGGAAACTCTCCTAATTCGCTTTTCTTTTTCTTCTTTTGCCATGTTTTCCTATTTCCCTTTGGCCGAGCCAAGTTCAAAATAAAAATGGTCAGTTCCGTGACAAAATGGCTAAAGTCGTGTATTATTTCAAGTGTCCTAAACATAAAGATGTTTTTTTGACTTTCTGTATTTTAAGGACACGCATGTCACATGCACTTTAAAGCAGCCATACAAGCTACTGAAGTTGCTAAAATTATCCTAATGTTACTCATTCACCTGCTTCAGCTTTTTATTTAGCTCCAGCAGCCGAAGCAAAGCAATACACTTCACAACCATTACACTCAGTCAGATACAGTATCTCTGCAGTTCCTACTCAGCTTTAAAGGATTGCTTTATCTCTAGTAAGGTAAAAGCACGGTAATCTAGTTTGTCTAAATTTTGAGCTTCGCTTGAACACACTGCAGGTGGCTCAGTTCTCTAAGCAACACAAACACGACAGGATGGTTTGCTTTGGAGCTAATTTTAAGAAATAGTCTGTATCCAAGTAACAAATATGCCTCAATATTATTTAGTTGAACCAACACAACTGATACAACTCAAAATTGTTCAACCAATGACAGAAACGTTGACGTGCTGCTTGCGTCTTTCGCACCAGATTTTCTAAAAATACATAAAGCAGTACCACCGTGAAATGTGGTGACTAGCCAGCATGGAAAGRAAAAAAAAAAGATCCCTTCTCTCCGGCATTCTCTGTAAACCCTTCAGCACCAATCTGTGGACATTATCCAGACTGCCAAACACAAACACAAGCAGTCTGCAGCTGCATCAAAGCTGTCAAACAGCATTTATAARAATCTGTTGCCTTAAAATCATGATATGCAGCAAACTGACAGATTTAAGCCACCGGTAACCTGACAACACACAAAAAGCAAGACTTCCATTTTCTTAATAGAGAGAAAATCAAGCTTAAAGTTGAATCTGATGCGGCAGAGTACAGAAACGACGTCTAAAACACAAATTGAATTTGTTCAGCTGTGTTACAGCTCATACATTCATCTGGATTATGGAATAAGATGTAAATACCGTCTTTGTGATGTTTGTGACTGCACTCTGATCTGTTTTTTAATCTGACGCCAGTATGCACAAGATTAAAACAGTTTCCAGCACACTGCGATACAGTCAGCCAACAATAAACCTCTCTTTACTTCAAAAGTTTAGGTAAATGTGCAAACTGTTCCGGAAATGTTTTATCAGAACTTGAGTTGCTTTCTGATTTTACAAACTTTAGACAAAGTCTCAGATGAGATTCGCTTTGAAATAATTTGAATAAACTTGAGAACAATGATGATGGTTAAAGTGAAAACCAGACCATTGTTTGGGTTAAAGAAATCCTGGTTGTTGTGGTTACATTAATAGCAACCACATGATGAATGCCTAGATGATTAAAAGAAACCAACAAGGGAAAAAGTTCCCACATTTTCTGAGCCAAACGTATCATGAAAGACCACCTTCCTGTGTCTGTATCTAACATCAGAAAATTCTTTCCTTTTCTGATGAGAAACCAGAATCAGCTGATTGTAAACATGTGCTCTTTTTAGCTTGAAAAACATTTTGTTTACTTTGTATTTTTTCTTTTTTCTTGTGAAATTAGTTTCCGAACTCATTCAAAAGCATCAATCAGCAACAGGTCTACTCAGCTGCAATCAAACCGCCATCTTTCACTTCACAGCACGCTCAGTCTGGCGCTGTGGGGGCTTCAAAAGATGAACAGCTGGGACCCTCTAAAGATGAACTAATTACGTGTTTGTATTTGGGGGGAACCAATCTTCTAATTCATCTGTTTGTGCTTCGATCCAATCTGACGAATAGAAGCGTTTGGCTAACATTTCCTTCCTCACCTGAAAGCCCACCGGTGCTGACCTTGTCGTTTAAATAAATGTGTTGTTGTGCGAATGTTGTAGCTCCAAGCACCCGTAGCTAACGTGTTGATGCAAGAGTGGCGATAACGTCATTAAGTCGGCTAATGTGTTTATTGTTGAAGCTAATGCAGCTCGGCTCAGCTGCCCCCTATGGGGGTGGGGGGGGCCTCTGCGTGCATTTGTGTGATTGGCTGCCTGCTTTGAGTTGTGTTATAGTTTGTAATCATGGGTTTTTGTTTTATTGTTCTAATCAAAGTCTTCTGCGAGGGGACAAGGTTATTGGGCATGTGAATGATGTGCATGAAGTCATGAGAGGGCGTGGCGCATGGAGGGATTACAGGGGGTCTTTGTGTTTTTATTACCTGCTGGTGCCTCCCGCCAGCATCCAGCTTGATTAAGTCCTCCATCTTTTCTCTTTCTGCTCTCACGTGCACATGTACGTGCACACCTCTGTTTTCATTTTGTGAGGGAAGTGAGAAGTAATAGCATCAGAAAGCCCCCAAATACATGGATCAAAAGCCAGAGTGGGAGGTGCACAGATCCTTTGTTACTTTATATCGCCCACTTCAGAAAGTGGGAATGCTTGTAGCGTTAGTAAAAACAAAACATGAATCAGTGGACAAATTTTAATACTTGTAGAAAGTAATCAGGGTTGATATCTACAATTCAATAACTTTCAGAGTCATTACAGCTTAAGATGGCCACCCCAGCCAGCTGACATTTAAAGACATGTTTCAATCACTTTTACCGATATAATGCCAAAATGTGTTTTTTTATGTACCGTTCATGACACACAGTCTGTGCTATGAGCTGTGTTTCAATTCAGGGGTTGCAACCCCCATAGGCCACACCCTTCACAGGCTGAATAAAACAGCTGTGAAAGGAGACAGTCTAGTCTTCACATGACATATGTTTGCATGACCATGTGTTGCCCTCATGGTGTTATGTTTTATGTCACATGCCCTCTGTTGGAATGTGTCTTTTTGTGGCATAATGTCACTAAATATAGCATTATTAAAAAACATTGTATGTAAATAAACAAAAAACATAAATAACTTTGGTTTAGCTCCAGTATCAGTGCTTACAGTTGCATTTTATTTAACATCTCATCGCAGCAAAAAAAATTATTAGCTAAATTGCTAAACTTACGTTATTGAACAAATTCCTTGGTTTGTGATGCATTTTCAAAATTAAAAAACAAAAACGCCATCTTTGTTTTCCTGTTTAGTTTGCTGATGTTGCAATAAACCCTGGGGTATTGTACTCAGATGCAGCCTACGGTTTCAGGCTTTTGTTGGGATTTTGAGTAGACGCCTACGAAGTGACATAACTGGCCTACAAATGCACGCAACATGGGCTGCAACCCCTTAGTTGCGACACAGCCACGGAGGAAGACCTTCGTTTAAAACTTTAGCATAACCTGTTGGTGTCTACCTTGTTTGTCTGTTGGCAAAATATCTCATGAGCCTCTAGACCGGTGGTTTTCAATTCCAGTCCTCGTGACCCACTGTCCTTCATGCTTTAGTGGTTACCTTGCTTTGGCACACCTGATTTAAATGAATGAGTGATTGACAGGCTTCTGCAGAACTTATAGATCTGCAGAGGAGCAGGGAAACAACTAAAACGTGCAGGATAGTGGGTCATGWGGACCAAAATTGAGAACCGTTGTTCTAGACAGAGTTAAATGAAACTTTCTTTGAAAAAGCTGATTACTCCATGAAGTAATTTCTAATCCAAATGAACTTATGAAACACAAAAAGGGGTATTAGTCAGTCTGTTTTATAGATATCGATCGAAAAATTGATGTCATGGAACACTCACCTTCTGATATTTCAAGATATTGCATGACATTGCATTAAATGTTACCTTTAAGGTTTTGCCAAAACAGCCCCAAGTTTTATTTCCAACACAAAATGATCCTAGTTTAAAACTTGCAAGAAGTTGTTGGGAGAATTCAATTCCCTGGAGAAGTGCTGGGCCTTAAATGTTTTTTTTTTTATTATTATCACATTCAGTAAAAGCTGCCCTCAGGATCGGAAATCAACACATTTCTTCGTCCGTTCTGTATTTTTTATTTTATTTATTTTTTATTTTTGGATAATTTATCATTGAAGTGCATATCTCAACTCCTGAATCCTGATGTTCAGCGTGTGTGAGTGTCTAAACGCCGCTGCGCAAAAGTAGCATTTTAGATCAGGGCCTGAAACACTCAGTCACACTTCCACACAAGGAAGCAATTTGCTCATCCACGCAAACTGTGTAATTCGGTAAAGACCTACTGCGTCTTGCTCCATCCTCTCGCTCACGTGTTGCGGCTGGTAATGAAAGGGCCGCTGGAAGGTGTGGAGGTTTCACTTAAGTCATTTTGTGCTCAATTTGTTTTGTGCATCACGGGAGATGAWGTGTTTTAGCATCAAATTAAAATCCACTGATGCAGGTGGAAGATTGGCTGCGCCTTCAGTCACAATAGATTGCCAGAAAAAATATCCATGAAAATCGAAGTATTTGCCTTTTTTTTATTATCGTGACATGATTCGATTACGTTTAAAAGTACCGTTTTGGATTTATCCCCGTTTTATTAGGCTGCACTGAGGCGGATCTTGTTTTGTTGGTCAGTGCAWCCTCTATCCATCATTCACTGTTTTCTCTCCCTCGGGGCTAACCTCTCTTTCTTACGCTGCTTTCTGCTCATCAATCAGTCAATTACTGCAAGAGTTCTGGGTCAAGGTTCGGAAAAGACTCCCAGTTTTAACCCTCCATAGAGRCTTAACCTACTGTATAAGAGAAATCCAATTTCTATTTACAGTTTGGAGAAAGTTTAAATGTACAGCTCAGTTGACGTGTAAGTTAAAGGTGAAAAAAGTCCACTTTTATTATTATTATTCCATAAAACCTATGGTTAGAGAAGGCACACTTGTCAGGATGAGAAAAGAAGGCCAGCGAGCGAGAAAGGATGGAGGGGATGGGAGAAGCTTTTGAGATCAAGGTTGTATCCAAACTTCGATATTGGTATTCTCCTCAGTTTTAAAATGAATCTACCAGTGAATAGTGTTTTCATTCCTCTCCTGAATGAGATTCACAGGAGCATGGAGGGAGAAAGAAAGATGGGGGAAGAGAGGGTTAGAGGGACATGACAGAGAAAAGAGAAAGTAACCCCTCCTCCTCCTTCCTCTCTCCTGTTCCTTCTCCCCCCGGATATACAATAGCGAATGAAAATACAGCATGGGATAAACAACTTTTATCAGGCTGGAGCAAATGAAATCGACTGTTTTATTCAGTTCTTCATCCCTGAAGCCCCCCCACCCCCCTTAATCTATCTACCCGGCTGCATCTCAGCCCTGCAGCTTCGGCCCAGAAAAATGGAAGGTGCTTCATGCAAATTAAATGCTTTATTCTTGATTAGATTACAGATGCAATAATTGTCCTGGATGATTTATGGGTGTAATTGTTTGCCACAAACTGCAGCGAGCAGAGCTCAGTTGCCTTGATTTTGAGCTATGAAAACATTACATCAAATCTGTGTCGGCCATTTGCAATAAAACCTGCTTCGACACTTACAGTCCCATTAGAAGATTAAAGAATGATGAAGTATCAGTTTTAAATTTCAGCGATTTGTCTTTTTTTTTGTAATTCAGACGTTAATATGATTGTCGAGGCTGAGAAGATTTTTTTTTATTTGTCCATTGCCAAAACGTGAAGTTGGATAATAAAGTTTTTGCTTCTGTTTGTATGTATGAGTGCATGCCTGTTTCCAAAATATCTCCTGAATCACTGGAAGGATTTTAATGAAACTTTCACAAAATAGTCATGGTGCGTACTTTAAAAAGTGATTAACTTTTTTTAAAAAGATAATCCAACTGACTTTAAAACAACAAAAATGGTTAAGAAATTTTGAAATATTCATCTACAACAGTTTAACCATTAGAATCTTATCAATTAAAGATGGCTGCCACAGCTAAATGACTTTGGCCAACACAAACTCTACAGATGAGGTCAAATTTGACGTGGTAGTAGATGTGAGTCGTTCCTAACACACATTCTGAGAGTAAAATCTCGTAAAATTGCAGTCATTATTTTTAAAGCTTGACCAAAACTACAGTCAGTGTCAGTTCTGAAGAATCATTCAACTTTCTTTTGAGGAAACTTTTAGAGTTTATGAGGGAAGAGAATTTAAACATTTTGAACCACGGTTTGATCTCGAGGTCTCGGAAGTGGAAAATGATGCAAATTTATGCAAGTTTTGACAGAAAAAAAGTGCAATTTAACCATTTTTCGTGTCGGAAATTTCATTTGCACTCAAATTTTCACTTCATGGCAATACTGAAGCCTGATGAAGACATAAATATGGAAGAGAGAAGTCTTTTATGGCTGGGTCGTCAAAGAACTGAAGCGTGGTGCAGTGAAGGTTAAACCTCTGAGAAATGTTTTGTTTTTCTTTACAAAACTTTAAAGTTGAAGAACTGATCCAAAAGCCTACCATTTTCGTGCTGCCTCCTTGTCTGCTGATTGAGAACAGTGCGTTAAAAAACAAGGGAAATGCAAATGCGAGTGAGAGGAACCAAAGGAAAGTGCAGCCCTCCAGGCGGCTGTTAAATCACTGCTGTGGTAAAGTCAAGTGTTATCCAGACTCAGATCTACTCTGATGCACAGATTTGGGACACAGGATTGCCACCCTTGTAAGAGGCAGGCGGGTGGGAAATAAGGTGCTGTCCAGCCTCCTCTTCACACACAGCTGATACTCTGCAGCAGGTTAATCTTAACAAGAGCTCTCCTTCAGTACATGAGGAAGGAGGGGGCGAGGCACAGAGATCTCCTCTGTCTGACATCGATCTATGACGCATATTACATCCCTAATCCAATTAATTTGGCTTCACTAGGTCCGTGGCTTACTTGACTCATCGAAAGCGCATATAAATAAATCTCTGATCGACWGAAACAGGCCGATGCAAAAATGCGCAAAGAACTAATTGAATTTTTCGGGGCTCTCCCCCCTTGTTTTCTCCATTTCTTTGTTTCAAGAAATCAAACGGAGGATGTAATGATTCTGCAGTCGATAGAGTGGCTTTTCAACCCCCTTTTTTCTCCTTCATCTCATCATTGTCTTCCACTTGTGTCTCCTTGTACAGGCTAAGCCAAATCTTTAGCAGAGGACCAGCAGTAGCAGCAGCAGCAGTGTTGGTGCGACCATGAGGTCAGAGGCCTTGGTACTCTACTTCACGCTGCTGCAAATAGCCGGGGCGGGCTTCCCTGAGGACAGCGAGCCTATTAGCATCTCACATGGAAACTGTAAGTGTAGCTTTCTCTTTCCTCCYGCCTGCTTCTCTTCCCTTTTTCACTGGCTCCACTTGGGTGCTGTTCTTCCTCTCATTACAAGTAGTCACTCTGCTTTCACTCCCCCCCTTTTGTCTCCTGCTTTACAGATCCTCCTTCTCAGTATCTGTCTCATTTGTTCCATCCTTTTTGCTTCTCCACATCCCTCTCAACCCTTCCCTCCTCTACAAGCCCTATACCGTTCCCCAAGCYGAACGCATTCTCATGGCACGGAGTCCAAATTGGCACCCAAGGATAGGCCTTCTATACACAGACTGTAATAAAGGACTTAAGGCAGCATTTGAAACAGAGCCCACCTCACATCAAAGGATAATCTGCTGTTTTTCTGTCAGGCTACTTGTGCTCTACGTGATAGCGTAGGCTCTGGAAAGCTGCAAAGATACGGTCATTGTTTCTTCTGTATATTTCTGTTGATCRTGTCTTGTTCTTCCCTCTGTGGGTGTAAACGCTGTATGTCCTGGCCTGGAGACATAAAACACAAGCCAGCCAGCCTCATGCAAACCTGCGCACCTCAGACTATTTCCTGAAACCACACGCTTTCATCTAAAGCCACYGACAATAGAGCAAAGCCACAATACAGTGTAGCATATTTATATCTGACAAGCTGTTGCATGACAGAGCTCAGCCCACAGTTTTGTGGCTGTAGCTTTTCATCCAGCAAGGACACATGGGTTTACATTTGACCAAAGTCCACTCGAAGATTGAGAAAAGCTGTGAAATGTCTGCAAGTTTATACTACAGGTTCTTGCTCCTTTTTTTACAGACACAAAACAGTATCCAGCATTCGTGGGCCACAAACCTGGAAGRAACAACACGCAGCGGCACAAACTGGACATCCAACTCATCATGATCATGAACAGGACGTTATACGTCGCTGCCAGGTGGGTGATGATCTCTGTTAACTGTGATATTAGTGCAGGCAGGTGGGAAAATCAGGGTTCAAACCAACTTTATTGACAAACTGTAGTTCAAAACACTCAATGCAAAACAAGACAAGACTAATCTGAAGAAGCTAGCGACCAGTAACCACAATCAGCTCCTACAAAATAAAACAGGAAGTGAGGCTTGGAAAACTGATGAACCATAAACAAAGATAAAACAAAACCCAGATCATTCTAAAAAACACAAATGCCATGAGTACCCCACCCCGCTTCAAAATCCCCTCATCCTGCCTGGTTAAGGTTAGACATTTTTTATTATCTTCTTGTGAGGCATCCGGAGGAAACAGGCAGAACAAAAGGCAGAGCAAACTGAGGTTCGGGAGATTCTGGCAGACCCCTCAAGAACTAGAGCAGGAACAGATGACTACTTGTGCCATTTCAGGCTCAAATCTAAGTTTCACTGATTTTCATGATCAAATAAAGGAGACAGTGTGGCATTATGAGGATCCTTTGTCATTCTGATAACGTATGATGATCTGAAATGGAACTTTGTTGAACTAAAATGACTTACTTTTTTAATTTTAGAGAATCAGGAGTGCCAGATCAGAACAACCTGCTAATTAATGTTGTTTTCTATTTTAAGTTTTCCCATTCGCCAAAACTTATTTTACCTTGTGCAGTATCCCTGAGGATACGTGTTTTGCTTTTTCTTTTTTACTTTCAAGCACACCCACACATGGCCTTAAAGCAAAAATAAATTAAAATGAGTAAAACAATAACATCAAAGCAAAAAGTTTCCCTTTATACT
>NW_013952416.1:980181-990080 GCF_001266775.1 Austrofundulus limnaeus | reverse complement strand
TATATATATATATATATATATATAATCAGCATTTAGGGGCTGAATTCACCAACCAGACAGTTTTAATACACCTTCTGTTCTGTCATCAAGCAGAAACAAAGAACTAATAGAGGTTCTTTTCCTCTATTTTTTGGCAGGATGACACAAATGGATTTTTYTGAAAGTGTCTGATGCTTTTGTTTGGATGTTTCTTCTTCGTCTGTCACCTATCGTTATTGCTTTCTGTTTCTCTGTCGATGTGTTTTCACCTGTGCATCTTCTTCTGATGTGACTCATCTTTGGAGGAAATACAGCTCAATTACACACACCATGAGGAGACATGGAGAAAAATCTATATTTGTTTTGCCTTTCCTCTTGTATTTTAAAAACATTTTGTGTGACTTTGCCTCATTTCTGAGAGAGCAATCGAGAAAAACAAGACCCAACCGGAAGGCAGAGGCTTATTTTGAGCTTTGAATGTTCAGAAAAATTCTGAAATACTTCAGCTCTGAGGAAAGGTCTTAATAAATGGATTTTTATGTGTTTCTTTTTTTCCCAGTCTCTTTGGCTAATTGAGTGGCAGGCTTGATTGGAGACTGTTGAAAAGCCACAATAGGGGTCTTTCTTTGTTTTCCTCCCAAGCATGTCAAATTAAGTGGCAAAGGGAGGCTGCTGCTTTAAGTGGCAGAGCTTTTTAACATATCTGTGGTCATTAAAAGGAGGTGTGTGGAAAGTGAGAGGAAGCAGAGCGAAAAAGAGAGCCTGTGTGTGTATTTATGTGTGCGTCGTCCACCTGCTCCACATGGGGTAGCTGGAGCTTGAAGGGTCGGGCAGGAAAATGAGACACAGAGAGTTTATTGAAGTCGTGTGTATGTGTGTGAATGAAAGACGGAGGGTGTGTGCTGCCCGGTTTAGTAAGCTGAGCAGTTGTGCCGTGGATTTAAAAGTAATTTCTGGGGCCACATGTGTGCATATTTGGACGGCGAACGCGAGTGCTGGTTGGGTTCTCGGAGCCGTGGTCTGTGATCCTGTCTGGATCGACTTGTGCATGTGTTTGTGTGCGAGTGCCACCTGGTGCGCTGGTCTCCGTCATGTGTAGTCGCTTAAAACGGGCAGGAATTTTCACACATGGCCGTGGTATGTGACCCCTGAATTGCGAAGCTGCTGCCTCAGATTAGACAGAGTCGGATGACCGCCATTGATCCCAACTCAGAGAGGAACGTTAGAGTCGATTACGTGGACAACAGCGGCAGAAACATCCATTGGTTCTAATGGGATATCAATAAAGATGTGTAAAAGTTAAATGACAGTGTAAGGCAAAAAGCAGAGACAATTACCACTTCAGAAGTCAATGTGAATACGAGCCAACAGTCAGGCTACGGAACAACGAATGATGTGGCAGGGAAAAAAAAACTGAGCATCAGTAGTTGCTTTTATGAAGGTTGTCCAGTTAAATGGCTTGTTTATTCTGTGGCCAGCATCACACTGCTTTGCCATCATGCCTCCAGACCAGCTCGCCTCAGTTCTTGGTGCGCAGCAGCTTGCAGATGGCCTCTGTGAACGCCGTCCAAAACCCGGCACTGTTGCAGCCTGTTTTTGAATGACTGCTCAGTGTATTAAATCCCTTTGGCTCCTGTTTCAACGTTGGCAAAATAAAGACAAAAAAGCACACACACACACACACACACACGTGCACAAGATTTCTAAGCTGTGCCATGCATACAAACATAGAAACTGATGAAATTGTAAACAGACAAAAGTGGCTTAATCCGCTGAGAGAATGAGTCAAGTCTTTGGCATCAGAGGAGCTCAGCAACAGATGAAGTGATTGATAATTTATCCTGCATTTCCAGGCTTGAATGAAATRGATTTTATTTCAGTAAAAATACAGTTTCAGTCATTGTACATGGACAAGTTTTGAAGAAAATGGCCTCCACTGATAAGGTCAAATGACTTTTCAAATATTTTTACTGTATCATTAGCCTCATTGGACTCAATTATATTGAGTTCTGATTAGATATTCATGGGGTAGTTTAGCCCTCAAACATTTTGAATCTTGTTCCACAGTTCAGTTTCCATTTGAGGTTTTATTCATAGATGCAGTTTGATAAGACATGAGTGCAGTCTATTCATGTGCAGGCTTTCAAAACCCCTCGTTTGTTCAGTTTTAATAAAACTGACTTTGTGCTGAATATAATGCTTCAACAGAAAATAGGGAAATAACAATGCAGATAGAGCGGAATTATTGATGAATTTCACATCAATGAGAGTTATTTTTGTTGGTTTTTTTTGTCCAAGTTGGTTAAGATTGTGTATCTTTATTAGTTTTAGTTGATGGTTGTATTTTCCTGCAGCAAATTTTCAAATCCATGCCATGTGCAAAAGTTTCAAGTCATCCATCATTTCATAAAATAATTAGTTTCAAAGGAGCCAAACTTTTTGTAATCTTGTGAAATGGTTTTGATCAAAAAAATGGTGTTTTTCTTTCAGCTGCTTTTCAGTTCAGTTTCGGATCACATCCAGAGGTAGAGTAGAATGAAATTGAAATATAAACTGATTCTGGGCAAACATTAAATTTCAGTGACGCTGAGCAGTTCATGTCCGACAGGAACTACAGTGGAAATCATGAGCTACAGCATGGAACAAGCTGCTGTTTCATACCGTTTTAATTGCACACAGTGGCTAAACATTAGCTGAACACATTGACATTAGCACTGAAACATAATGCAGATTTAAGCACAGGTAAGAAACATAAAAACGTCCTGACATGTGGGTCCGGTGGTTTATGCGTGTCTGTCGTCATGCGTGTTTTAGGTGTTTGGTAGCAGAGTCACGTTTAATCAGAGCAATAAACTGTTCAGTGAGAGATGGCCACTGCAGGATTCTGATCCCAGAGGTCCATATKTCATGGGCAGGGTACACTGTGTACCGCACACTGAGGGAATTTATCATAGTTCAAAGAGAGATTTATTATTTTGATTCCTGCACAAMATATCTCTCTGTGTGTGTGTGTCAGTGTGTGTGCAAGGCAAGAAAAAAATGTCATGTTGATTGGTCTCCACTGTCTGTGTTTTCAATCAACAAATGTGATTGAAGCCAGTTGCTGTGSAGCAGACAGACATGTTCAAACCTGAATCTCAATACTGTGTGTCATCTGAAATGTCAAGCTTGTGGCTCTCTGTCCAGAGGAAGCTGGTGGGACCTGCTTGTGTGTCTGTGTGTGTGTGTTAGACATCCATTTGATCAGCTGCAACACTGTTTATACGCAGGAAGAGTTTCGTGAGCTGAAATAATTACACTTGCTGTGAGCTTTCTAACAAAAATCTACACTTTTCAGACCATTTAAAAACTTAATCAGAGCTAAATGTGTGACTACTGCCTAAATATTTAGTTAATTTTTGTGTTGAAGCCAGAGAGTGTCGTTGGGGAGAGGGATGTCTGAGTTTCTCTCCTGGACCTGCTGCATCCACAACCTGATTACAGATATAAGATGGAGATGTATAGTGGTCTATTTTTGTTCCCAGTTTCTTAAAACTTAGGAACTTGGAAAATATTGTACTAAAGGAGACATATCATGCTTTTAAATCCTTCTTTTCACATTGAAATCATTCAGTTGGGGTCTATATAAAATGGAACTGCAATGCTTTGGTCTGAATTCCTCCTTATTGTAACTCCACAAGCCCCTCTTTTACCCCTTTTCTGAGGTGCGTCTCAGATCAACTCRTTTTAAGGCTGTCTCTTTAAATCCACAGCCCACCCCCCTCCAGCTTCCAGAGGGGTTCACTCTAATTTGGTTGAGGGGTTTACGACTTTATAGCTGCACAGAAATGTTTTATTTACAAATGAATTTAAAGATGTAAACAAGGGAAGACTCGTCCATCCAGCCTTACATGTTGGAGCCAGAGGAGAATGAAGACCACCTAATTGTAGTTGGTAAGTCCAGACCTTATTTAGAATTTCCGTAGCAAATATTGTGATGCAATAATTCAGAAAACAACATCGAAAATAGAGAAAACTCAACAGGTTGAAAAATATGACCCAGAATATAAAGATATCTACGCAGTACTGGGAGAGATATAACAATTTTTTGCACTCCTAGAGACTTAAAGGACACAACAAAATGTATTTAACGGCTAATAAAGTGGATTTTGTGTGATCTGTCCTCCTTTTAATTATAAGCTCAATCTTTCTTATGAACGTTTCAGTTTTGTTTATAAGCAGTGCTGGGTGATTTGGTTTTAAAGTAATATAATTAGTTTTCTTTTTATTTTTCATCCAAGTCAAGCAAATATTTGGAATTCAGCCCATTTCCTTTTTATCAATCATTAATGGYCACACAATTACTAAAACAAAAGATGACTGAAACTCTAAAAAAGTGACTCTTAATGTATACAAGTAGAATTTTCCATTTAAGTTGGCAGTTTTTACTTTTATTTTTTTATTTTTTGGGGGGGAGGGGTGTATAAATTCTAAGATGGATTTTCCATAGGTGTTTTTATAGCGAGTGTGTGTGTGTGTGTGTGTGTGTGTGTGTGTGTGTGTGTGTGTGTGTGTGTGTGTGTGTGTGTGTGTGTGTGTGTGTGTGTGTGTGTGNGTGTGTGTGTGTGTGTGTGTGTGTGTGTGTGTGTGAAAGTGTTACTGTATATGCTGCCTAGCATGCATGTTCGAGGTCTCTCCACATGCAGAGCATAGTCGCCATTCTTGGGCTGCAGTCGGACTTTACCATGGTAACACCAGCCGCTCTCTGTTTACACCCCTCGATGAGGCTGGGAAGCATGGGAATCAGAGAAAGAATGTGTGTGTGAGAGAGAAAGAGAGAGAGAGAGAGCGACTGAAAGAAAAAGACAAAGAGCGAGAGTGATCTCGGTGAGATTGAAAGCTAAAGGACCCAAATTTGTGTTTGCCATTTGCAGTCACACAGAGACAGACGGTTATGCTAAAAAATCCAGATTACCGTCTCTCAGCTGAGTCCACTCGGACTGTGGGACCTCTGCGGATGCTGTTCCTCCCCGTCGGGTCTCGCAGTGGAGGCCACTAGAGTCTCCATTATTGTAGCTCCACCAAATCCGGTTTAAGCTCACTAATGACTGGGATTACATGGTTGCCTCGTCTCTCCTCGCTTGCAGTACCAATGACATCCAGCCATGTCCACACTTTGAAACAACGATTTCATGTCCTGAAACTATAATCACCTGAATAAACTTTCATGTAAACTGACACTCTCCAAGTAGGTTAAACACTTCCTCCTTCATGCTTTGAAATCATTTTTTAAGTTGTAATTATAAAATATGTATATATGCATGTATTTATTCATCTTTTATAACAGAAAAGATAATAAAAAGGAAGCTAAATAAACATAACAAAAAGATCCAGCAGGAAATYTACTTCAAATATGGGGTTGATTTTAAAACTTGTTGCTTCCTTAAATATATCCTAGCAATTTCAGTACCTAAATGTAAGCAAAATCAAATAAAATGAAAAGTGTAACATAAGGATCCTGTAGGCGYTCACTTGTTTACATTTCAAGTGGCTTTTATTGATTTTTCACTACGTGCTGTTACATTGAGGAAAAAAAAGAAAATGTACTTGCAGGACCATGGGACCACATAGTTTTATTAAACTTTAAATATTTTGGACTTACACAGCAAAAATAATCTTAGAAGAGGATGGATACACAACATTTTCTATAGTTCTACACAAGACAATRGAGAATAAAAACAATGTAGACAACAGTGATGAAGACAATGCAATAATGCAACACTTGAGCAAATGTATGAACAGTATGACAGTGAGTACATAGTACTATTGTTTATCACAATAAAACAGTTGAAGCTGTGATGTAACAACTAATATATTTTAAAATAAAATGATTTGGTTTCATAGATTTTTATTTTGACTATTAACGTTGAGACTTTTTAGGTGATAATACATATTTTAATACAAGTGAACTGATTCAGAAGTATTAACTGCCAACTGAATCCTTGTGCAGCCCCTGAAACTACTTGTAAAAAACAAAAATCACGTCTTTTATGCAGTTATTTCTTAATGCCTTATTCACTGCATGCATTAAAACTCACCTCTCCCTACAAGAACAGCCTCCTTACAAAAGGAGCTGTGCAGAGAATGTGGAAACCCACAATGGGAACTTTTACCTTCAAAAAGAACAACCTGCCTCGGCTCGGAGGAGGCTGAACCCCGGCTCGTTGCATTTCATGCCACCGCATCACCGAGGGCCCCTCGGTGCCCTCAGCTCTTTTAGAAACTTCAACAACTCCCCTCACAGCCCCCCGTAAGGTGCCTGCTGGCTTCCCCGGTTCCCTCCCACCCGCTTTGTGAAGAGGATTTGAACCCGTGAAAGGCACAACAATGTACAATGGGCCCTCCTTTTTGCCACCCATGAACCAGTTATGAAGGGAGAGGAATATGGACGAAGAGGGTGGGAGGTATGTGGGGGTGGTGGATGTGCAGCCGTTTTACTTTGAGGGTAAAGTGGGGTGGCGGCCTGTAAGGTGCGGGATGCATGCTAATCACGCCCTCCTCTTTTCTGCTGCTGGGGTGCGAGATGGATTGACAAAGACCCAGCAGATGAACCAAGCTGGCCCTCGGTCACCCCCAGCTGAAGCTCGCTGCTATGAAAACCACATTCTTCCTCACAAAGACCCTGTGTTCTCACGGCCGCATGTTCGGCGGCGGCGCTCCATGTCACTCTGCTGTCTCACACTTTTGCCCACGCTCAGTTGTTCTACTGTCTTGACTCGATCACTGAGCTCATTTTTCTCTCTGTGTACCCATTCTTCTGCCACGGCTTCATATTTGCGCCTAACAGAACATTTGCATACCTTCCGTCCAACTCACATATTTGTCACCGAATTTTGGGAAGCGCGAAGCCCACGCCAGCGGGTTCACAGTGACACCCAATGTTTTGGACTCAGCCCATGTCAAAGGTTTCTGTTATTTCATTATTTATTTCATTCAGATTTCAGATTTCACTATCGGCAATGCAGCCCCCAGAACACAATGTTTTGTGCAACAGTGAACTGTTCAGTACAAATGAAAGCATTTATGTTGTACGGTTAAAAGCCTTGCMTTCCTTGAAAGAATGCGTATCGCCCGTCGCCTTTTATGAACWCGAACAACTAGACTAAAAAATTCTCCCACTTTTTTGACCATTTTAACTGCAAAAGGAACATAAAATGAAAAAAGGAAGTCCTTTTGCCCAGTTTTTACAGAATACTTGGAATATTTTATTTGCTGCTCTCTGCTCTGTTCATTCATTCTGTTGCTGTCCTCCACCCCACTACTCTCTGCACTGTGTGTGGGAGAGAGGTGACAATTAGGTTTATTTACAGACTTCCTGCAATGGTGCAAATAAAATCACCGTAAGAAAACAAATCTTGGCTGTTATTCTCTACTTTTCAGAAACTGTCACAGTTGTTTCTGGTTGCACAAAATGTTTTTTTTKGGGGGGGTCAAATCTAATAAATACCCACACCAAATTTGAACTGTCTGTAAATTTGACTGAGATGTAACCCAGTTGTGGCAGCCATCATGGAGTGGATTGAGTTGAAAATATAACCAGTTGAAGACGTTCATTTAAGAGTTTCTTCAAAATCTGACCACTGTTTCACAAGATATTTTGTTTACAGACAGAAAAATGAACACACATAGGCAGGTATTGCCCACCTTTTGGGGGTAGATGGGTTATAAAGTTACAAGTTTCTTGAACATGACTAGTTTTACACACATCGATTTGTTTTGTCTAAACTGGGCTCAACAGGTAAGAATGGTGTTTAAACACATTGTTAGGTCAGTTGATCAGCATCTTTTTAAAGCGTGAACTTCAAAGTCACCACAATAAAACTCATGTTTCTTTCAAAGCTTCAGCCCGTTGAACATTTGCTTTTTGTGAAACGAGACAGACACCAGATAAACGGCCGTAAATCTAATTATATGTTGCGCTCGGCGTCAGTTTTGACTTTTGCCTGAACAAATTGAAGGGGTTTCAAATTGATGCTCCACCTTCAAGAAGCCACTTCGTTTTTTATTTAGTTTGCCATGGATTAAAAATAAACTCTCTCTGTTGATGTGTCGGCCTTGAAGGGTTCAGAACCAAGAATTTCCCGAACACATTTACAAGCATAGACTGTAATTTTTGAGCTATTATTTAAGAGCTTATTTTTTTTAAATGCTAAATATTTTCAGGTTGTTCTTTTAGCCTTCATGTGTTTGATACTGTACAGATGTGACCTTTCCAACAGGGTGAAAAGAATCTGATCTGAGTTCAGGTGCAGTGTTGAAGAGGTGAAAGAGCTCAGCAGTGTGTGGTCATGTTGGGGTAAAATGAGGAGGTGGGCTGGGATGGGGGGGTCTGTACACATGTGTATGTTTGGAGAACTGGTGTTGACACAGACACAGCCGCTCCATTGTCCTCCTCAATCTGCAGTCAGGATGTTTGAGGGACGCCTCGTCGCTCGGCTTCCTCTAATCTCTGCTGGAACCTAAAAAAAAAACCCCGCGGCTCCACGGGCCTCTGGTCCTCCAAAACACCGTCAGCACCGGTAAAAGCCAGGCACATGCTGGTGAGAAAAACTGGGAAGGTTACAGCTGAAAATTATGGAGCAGTCAATTACAGATTACACATGAGCTGTTTGAAAATTGCAGGCAGCGAAATAACCCGAGGGATTACTCCAAATCCACTAAGTAATCCTTTGATTTTAATGGCTCGTGATTTAGTTTTGTCTTTTGAACATTTAAAAAAAATATATAGAAATGAAGCCATATAAACAACTTTTATGGGACTTCTCTGCACTTTAAAGTAATATTATCAATCACTTTCTTCTCTAATGGGTTATTCTCTGTGTTTTCTGTACTTTGAAAGGAAATTTTTCCCTTTTTATTTTTAAATGGGCCAAAAAATGGTTTTGTCTTTGTTGATGCTCCAATGAATTTGAATATTACTCACTGTTTAGTGTTTGAAACATTCCCATTTATAAAACAGGGGAATTTAGTCCTGTTACTTTAATAGTGTTGTGCAATGATGGTATTTATTACTGATTATAGACTTTTTGATCTGAGGGAAAAAATTAAAAAGGAAAAATATTTTTCTCTTCTGGGAAAAATATGGTTTGTAACAAAATTCACATTTTAACGTTTCAATATTTCACTGATGTCATAAAATAGGAGTAAAAAAATCAAACCTACAGTTTCTACACGTCTTTGCTTATTACCAGAGAATGCAGACTGTTTTCTTAATTTCAACTTCTCAGAGATTAATTATTCATTTTGAGCTCTGAGGCTGGTAATGTGCTGTAGACTGGCTTTTATCCTGAAGGAGACTTTGTCAGGCCCCCAGGAAAGTGATATAAGTAGATTCATTTCAAGGTGGTTGTTACTCCAAAGAATTTATTAGATTTAGTTAATGAGAGAGCGAGGCAGAGTGCAGGTTGGGGAGCTGGAACGTAATTAAGCTGCGGGTCTGACGATGCCACTGTTACACACTTTGATTAAAAACACACTCGGCAACTAATCTCCACCAAATTAAAGTGGTTACATCATTTGGCATGGTCACCTTTTTTGGTTCTTTCCTCCAAATTAGACAAATCCCTCTTTCCTTTTTGCCCCTGTCTGTTCACACCACCTCCTCACCTTCTGCACTCCAACTCCCCAACCCTCTGAGATCTGGGTAACCTTTTTTTTTCAGGTTTATAACTTCCATATGCCCTGCTGGGCCTTTTATGGCTGGACTGCGTAATACAGGAGAAGCTTTTATATTTCCAGGCCAGTACACATATGTTTTCATGTCTGAGCAATAATGAGTGTTGGTATAGATTTCCTGTGGCTCAAACACTAGACTTAATTGACCCAAACAGCTCTGAGTGACTTGGCACCTCCCGTCTCAACCTTACCCCTCTGTCCCGTTG
>NW_013952416.1:977933-980092 GCF_001266775.1 Austrofundulus limnaeus | reverse complement strand
ATAAGGACCTTTCTCTGGGACAAAGAGGCTTTTGTCCTCAGGCCTGCGCCACGGCACTCTGAAGCTTTGTTGACTGTTTCTGTCTGACAGAGCAAATATCTCCGGCCTCCTTTTGTTTATTGTAATTTTTTGAAGTTAAAACAAAGTTTACACAAAGCTCCATTTTCTGACGTTGTTTGCAGCCTGCGGGGGGAGAACAGAAAGTAGCTGGGATTATTGTTTGTTGATTTTTTTTTTCTTTTTGACTGCCTGTCACTGACCTCTTATCACCTCATCTCTCCCTCTGCTTTTTCCCTCCATCTCTTTGCCGCTGACAGGGATCACATATACACGGTGGACACGGAGACCGCCAGCGGTGACGAGATCTTTTTCAGCAAGGTGAGCGAGACACCGTGCTCTTTCAGGATTTGCTGCTCTCGCCGCGCTGTGATTGACAGCGCAACCCTAATAACCAGCTCTGTGTATTTGTGTGTGCACACGATGGGGGGGTTCGTGCGTGTTTACATGAATCTGCCCGTCAGCACTCACCCACCTGCTCACCGGTGGGAGCCATGGTGACCCCGCTAAGAAGATTATCCGATCAATCAGTTAGCAAACCACCTGCGTCATCCCCGCTGATCAGTGGGACGACGGAAGTTTCGTGGGCGTGCGCTAAAAGGATTGACAGAAGATAAACTGGGAAACGATAAAGCAGACTGTTTAAATTACCTGTAAATCAGAGTCAGCACTGTGCAAAAGTCTTGAACCATCCCTCAGATCATTATGTTTCGCTTTCAAACATTCATGCTTGAAATCTTTTAAAAGGATCCTTTTTTAGTTTTATGAAGGTGTTTAAAATCTTTTCTTTGACTTTTCACTCCTTTTTTTTTGTCTAAAATCTGATCTTTTCAGAAGATAGGCAAGAAGGGTATGCAAGAATAAGCTAAGCTTCAGCCTATCCCTTTTTTGGTAAATTATGAGTTTATTGTTTCTGTTTTGCTTGTTGTTGTTGTTTTTGAATGTTTAATGTGAAATATTTACAAAAAAGAAAGTGATTGATTGATTTGTACAGGTTTACTGAGCCAAAACTTTTACTTATTAATTATTAAGGCAAAAATACTCTTAAACCGAAACAATGAACCAATTTTGAGATGAAATATAACAAACAAATGAATAAACAGCTTGTTTTAAATTGTATTTTAAAAATGTTATCAGCAACTTCTCCTAAAGACATAAGTGGTTCCCAGTTCTTTCATTGAATCTATGAAAAATATTAAAGATTAAACATGAAACAGTACTTTAGCTCCAACAAGAGGATTTCCAAAAAGCCATTAACTGAAAACTTTAAACACTAAAGATGATCAAATAAAGATTATGCATCTCTCGAGTCCTGTGCCAGGTTCTTGCTTGATTGCTTTTATATTTTTGTTGTAGAGTTTCTCAAACCCGACGCTTGTTTTGTCCTCTAAATGTCCATTTCCTCTAAGTTTTTCTTGAACACATAAATCTGTCACTATACGCTGTCATAATCATTTAAACAACTGGACTGGAAGTGAGTTATAATCAGTCAAAGTTCAGTGTAATACCAATAAATATAAAAAACAACAACAAAAATAAAACAGTTGGTCAAGTCTTGTTAAAATGATATGAAAGTTTGGCTTTTTGAAGACAAACACAGATAAATGGAGTGGATTAAAACTTTTGCACAGTTCAGTAAATTGCAAATGACTTAACAGTTCTGTTTTACAGATTACGAATATTCCAGCAGCATTTTGGTCATAGTAACCACTCTCTAATCCAGTCAAACCACTTCTCTCTGGCATCACTTGTGCTGAACATGATGGATGCAAACTCAACTCAAACAGGGCTCTCTTGTATACAACCACCCTCCATCCCTCCACCTCGTCCACTTCAGCGTCAAAGCCCGGCGAATGGGTCTTAATGAGAGCAGGCTGCAGATGAAAGGCTGGTGGGAGAGGCGACGACTGATTGATGACTGGGGGTCTTTAATCAGCGGCTGAGCTCCAAACATGTTTCACAACAACAGCGGCGGGTACGCGGCGGTCTGGACCTGTGGCTGAGCACTGACCCCCCAGGCCACACAGGGAAGGGTCTGCAGTGGGCTGTGTGTGTGTGTGTGTGTGTGTGTGTGTGTGTGTGTGTGTGTGTGTGTGTGTGTG
>NW_013952416.1:976427-977908 GCF_001266775.1 Austrofundulus limnaeus | reverse complement strand
TGTGTGTGTGTGTGTGTGTGTGTGTGTGTGTGTTAGTGTTTGAGACTTGGCAGTGACGAATATGTGTGTAAGATGCAGTGGGGGTCCTTTCGGATCTAAGGTTAGTGTTTTAGTTTGAAGAGTTAAACCGTTTATCAGTCCATCAAGAGAATAAAGTTCACCTCAGAGCAGTTTCCTCATGAGGGAAAATCAATAATTGGAAATATTTAATGATTACTGATCACTGTGTGGGCAGAATTTTGAGCTGCAATAGCTCTGTCTGTTTCTTTTCTCCTCTCGTAATGTTTATTTGTTTTTCTGGTCTTTTTTTTTTGTCTTCAGAAAATGACGTGGAAGTCCAGACAACCAGATGTGGACACCTGCAGAATGAAAGGAAAGCATAAGGTAAGAAGCTTCACCTTAATGTGATTTATGCAACAACTATCACTTTATGTTGCACAAAACACTTCCAGAGTCAAACACATTGTTTAGTTTAGATCAAATTCAATAACTCAGAGTATCTCACCTAATTTCTCACATTTATACACACACACATCGATAAAAGGCTGCACATTTGCAATAACATATTGTTTGTAATTTATGAGTTTCTGCTCTTATATCTTATGAATCACATTAGTGAAAATTCTTATATTTATCTGCACTGTTACTGTTTTTTTAAGATTAAAAAAAAGATTTACTATTTCAATATTGCTAGAGAAAGCCATTAAAAGGCACATAAAAATCTGCCACAAACATGTCCCCAGACGAAATGTTCCAGTGTTTGTTGCACATGCTCCTTACTCATCTTACATGCTACATTTGAAAGAGGAAATATCTTGTTGTTCAAGCTATGAGAAGAATAACACACAAATGTCACCATGGACTTCCTTTCTTTTTATTCTCTTTGTTTCTTATCCTGGCCTGCGTTTCCCCGAAGGACGAGTGTCACAATTTCATCAAAGTCCTCCTGCAGCAAAATGATGACACCTTGTTTGTTTGTGGAACAAACGCCTTCAATCCCTCCTGTCGAACCTACAAGGTAGGGGTGGCAGAAAAAAAATCCACAGAAATCTACCTCAGTGACAGACGTGTGTCGTACGTTCTGCATCCAGACTTTAAAACTCCTGCTTAATTTTCCTTTCTTCTGTTGTTGCACACAAACACATTTCCTAGTATTTCTTTCTTTTTTTTAACTTCAGCTGTAAGAGTTGTGGCGCTGAGGGTAGCTCGATGACTTTCACAAGTCAGCAGGCCTCCTCTTAAGTCTTTATCTCCAGGTTGACACGCTCGATTTAGAAGCACAGAAACCTATCAACCCATATTTTTCACCCACACATACACACAGTGTGAAATGCAGGTGATGACACCGACCTGAAATCCAATTCAACCATCTCCTGTAAACTTCTGCTGGGTCATATTTATGTGGGTTTGTCCAAAAAACTTTCAGGAAAATAAAAAATATATTTTTTTCTTTACCTTGGGTCCAATATATATATATATAT
>NW_013952416.1:970609-976417 GCF_001266775.1 Austrofundulus limnaeus | reverse complement strand
GTATATATATACTGTATATTGCAGGTAGAAATGAAGACTGATTTGTGGGGTAAAATAAATCTGTCACAGAAAAGACAAGAAAGGCAGAAGAAGGGAGCAGATGGGCAAACATAAAAAAACAGATGTGCCAGTTAGGATATTTCCCCTTTACATCGTAACATAAATCAGTGTTTAATGCTCTCCTGTTAAAAAAAAAAAAAAACAAAGCAAAAAAATAGAATTGCTTTTCTGTAGAAACTTTGTTTGGACAAACATTAATTTCTCTCTAAATTAAAGTCACTGAAAACATTTCACATGACTTCCAGTTGCCAGGACACAAAATATAAACAGAGTGATGAGTGCACAGCTGTGGATCATTTTGCTTTGGTGGAAAATCAGACTGGATGTTTTCATTTAAAACATGAAAAAATGGAATTATTTCTTAAAGTGTATCTAAAGGGCACTTGGGGTGAATAAAATTTAGATTTAAAAAACTTGGTAAATTAAATATAGTGATATTTTAGTGCAGAACCAGTAGCATGCCATTGGGAAATTACATTATAGTTTTTAAGAGTGTCGAGTTCTGCATCTCTAAACAAAACTAAAATATATGCTGACTTCTAAAGTTTAAAAGGTTGGTATTTTCCAGGCACATGGCTCAATGTTATATCATAATCAAGTAGCTATATTACCTTAAGTTTCTATGAAAATACTGTATATATCAAAAACAAATTTGACTTTGCAAAAAACACCTTGAAATTGGCCTCTGTCTCTTAAAGAATCTCCTACCGTTTCTGACTCTCCCACTTCAGCATATCATCAGAACAATGCTTCGGGGGAGAGGTGCTGTGGGGCGGGAGCTCGGCTGCAGACCGAGTGTCATGGGAGGAGCTTTGTACAAATGGGCGGTGCTTTGCACCAGCAAACGTTTCGGCAGCACCACATGGCTGCAGGAGATCCAAGGATTATTCAAACATACATGGTTAGGGATTGAAGGAATGACATTATAACGTGATATACAACTAAAAAAATGTTGATTTTACATAATACCCCCCTGAAAGGGATCAAAAGCTCTTACCAGTACTCTAGTTTTTATTTGATTAACCTTTAAAATGTAAAATATCTTGATCCACATTAGTGGAGAAAGTTCTGTCGTTTGAGGATGTAATGATGTTCTGTTCAGGAACTCTGTTTTCAGCACTCAACCACTTTCTAGTCTTGTAGCAACTCATCAGACTTAGGATTCATGGTAGTGCCTGAGAATTCCTTCTGCCAAGTAAATCAACTTTAAAAAGAAAAGAAAAAAGATTAGAGTGAACCTAGTGTAGGTTTTCCTGAGGCAGATAGATTTACAAGCTGTTCAGGGACTTTAGGTTCACCTTTACTTCTGTTTTTTTACTGCTTGATTCCCTGCTTGATTTTTCTTCATTTTAATGCATTATCATTTGGATTATAATTATTTTTATGTGGAATTTATTTATTTTTTTTGCATTGGCAGCATTTTTAACAAACACTGTAAAAGCTTTTAGTAAATAGACACTTTACTTGATAACATTTGATCAAACTTTGTTTTTAATTCTCTATTCAGTTCAAACTTACTGAAAATCATTAAAATATTTAAATTCAGTTTCAGATAAAAAATAATCCGATAAGAAAAACTTTGTGCACAAAACAGAGACAGCCCGGGACAGAGAGCCAGCAGGACAGCAAGACTCAGCAGCGGTTTTGTCCTCATGAAGGTTTTTGTTTTCTTTGTTAGGATGTGATGCGACGGCCGCAGCACTCGGAGATGTTATCTGTGTAGCCTGTAGGGAACTCTCTCCTGCTTTGGTCCACTAGGTCTGTTTATCAGAAAACCTAGACGTTTCTGCTCCGATGCCTTTGTGGTTCAGCATGCTAAGCACACAGAATGGATGTCTTTCAATTCACCAACTCCCGCTGCAGGGAAAGTGGAATTTATGTCTCGGCATTTATCAGGGGTGGTTAGCTTTTATAGCGCCTCAGGTTATGGTTCCAAGGTTGGTTTTAGCCGTTACTGCGCTGAAATTGCTGCCTGAGTTAATATGAAGTGGAGAGAAGTGCTGTAAAACAAAGCAAGGTTCGGTGAAATGGCCTTGCATGGAGACAAGAGCTTCCCTGTGACAGTAAAAATCAGAAGGTTTAACTTGTTGGATTTTTGTCTGCAACAATGCAACAATAAGGCAAAACGTTTGATCATATTAACTAAAACTAGCAACATTTTGCAGTATTTTTGACATCCCTGGTACGGAGAAACCAGAAAGCATTAAAAATGATCAAAATAGTAAATTTTTATACTCAGTCATTGGAAAGTCTGGATGCGTGTAAAGGAGAAAACGAGTGTAAGTACATCAAACAACTGCCGCAACCTTTGCAAACATGCCACCCTACAACACACATTTTTCAAAAAGCATCACACACACCGCTCTGCTGGCAGACTCTCTGGGCAGATACTGGGCCTTTGATGGCCCACTGGGCTCATCCAGGCTGTTCGGTCAAAGTTTGTGTGTGTGTGTGTGTGTGTGTGTGTGTGTGTGTGTGTGTGTGTGTTCTGTGTGCATGTGGTTAAATCCACCTTGGCCACAGTTTGGTGCTCCATCTCTCCAGTGTGACAGCACTGAAAAGAGCTTCTGTTTTGGGGCCAGCCTCATCCCACATTAATCAACAGCACTGGGAGGGCGAGCAGGAGGGATTCAGGGGCATGGAAGGGGAGTGAAGGGGTGGAAGGGGGCAGAAAGTGGGGAGAAAACAGGGGGCAGAGCGGGCAACGGACTTAACCAGTAGTGTCACATATTTTGAGTTCTGACACTTTCCCTGTTAGGTTATCTTTCTATTTTTACCTCTCTCTCTGGGATATATTTTTTTAATTTTGCTGTCTTTATTAGCTTCTACACACTTTGACCACAGAAGCTTGTAAAAATCTCTGTCAGACACCTTGGCAGCATGGCACAGCACCCAACTCTTTTCCTCCCCTCCTCTTCATCCCTCCTGCCTCTCCTCTCTCCTCCCTTCTGCCAGCTTTGATACCTCTCTCTCCCTCCATCGCTGCCACCACTTCTCCATCTCTCCCTCCCTTGCTTTCTCCCACTGTCACTCTCTTGCTGTGTTGTAATAATAAACACCCCATCCAGCTGGGTTGATATATGAATGGAGTCAGTTTCATCGCCTGTTGCCGGGTGAAGCTGGGGGTGGGTGGGGGAATCGGCGGGGAGTCTTGAAGGCTCTGACTCCCAGGTGATGATCCTGTTTGTACTCGAACGGTTCTGCCTTTGAAACGATTTGTGCAGGCAGGAGTATCTGAAGTATTGTTACTGTGTGGGTGGCTGTGGATGTAGTTTACTTGACTGTTTTTTTTTGTTTTGTTTTTGCTGCTGCTACTCCAGAAGCTGTTTGATTATGAGGGAAAAAAAATCATTGATTTATAATAGTTACATCAGAAAGGACAGTTATTTTTGCTTTTATCATGTTCAGTGTTTAAAATCCCACTTACAAAACATCAAAAAGAGTTGAAACCGAGTTGAGAAATCAAAACCAATTTAAAACGTAACTGATAATGTCACATTTTCACCGTTAATGTTGTAAGAGGCAAAATCAGTTATTGTAAAAAAATATATAAATATGTAACACTTGTTGAGACTGTTAAGGTTTAATTGGCTCAGTTTATACCACAGATGGCAATAGTTGATCACAGATAGTTACACGTCTTCATTATTGTTATTTGTGGGTCTGAAGCTAAAAAACAAAAGGGTCCCACTGAGGTAAAGCAGCAGATTGTTGTTCAAGCAGCTGCAAAGACATCAATTTTCAAGGCCGTTGAAAAAGGTGATCATGGAAAGCTTTCATCCTTTCCAGGACTCAGATGGAGGCTACAGAGAAAAGAGCTGTGACTATCAATCACCCTGGGAGATGTAGTCCAATTTTTTTTTTTTTTTTGTTTTCACAACCCTCTTCTGAACCAGGTGTGAACTTCTGCATTCGACTTTATGAATGGAGAGTGGCTGCAGGTGAAAATGAGGATTGCACAGTAGAACATGTGCCAGAAGTCAACCCAGCTGCAAACTATAAGACMGCTTCTGAACATTTACCAGCAGGGTTACGCCACTGGTGTCTGTCCCCAAAACCAGGTCAAAACTAGCTCTTTTTTTTTCTTGAACGCGCTGAATTACTGCTGAAACCTGCAATAAATGTTCTGCATTCATAAGATATTTGAGCTTATTATAATCAACCGCATGTAAATCTGGTTCAATTTACCCTGAACATAAAAAGAACTTGTTGAATGAGCATAAAAAAAAAAACTATGACAGGAATTTCCACACAATTATATCTTTTTTGGCATTAGGCTTTTCTGTTGAATAATGCCAAAAAAAAAAGCTATAGTTCAGTTGGGTCAGCATGAACTTTAAGAGTTGATTCAACTCTTTCAGAGTCTGATTTAGTTGTCAAACTAATTTTGTTTGGCCAACATTTCCTTTTCCTATGTCTCAGTTTTGTTAAATAAATGGGAACATTTTTAAAATCAAGAGACAATCTGGCAAACCCTAAGTTTGTTTTGCAAAAGCTTATGTGAATTAATTCAACTGACTGAGTTGAATTGAAACCCAAGGTGTTTAATTCTCATTAAACCAACAATTGTGTTCAGTAACAAAAAAAGCACACGGTAACAATAAAGTCTGTAGGAGGGGTTCCAAAGTTTCCAACACATGGAATCAGAACATCACAAGGAATTCTGACCCAATTATAACATTCCTAATGGGCATGTTTTGGCTCYACGTTGGTGTTTGTCTAATAATTAGGATATAGCCCATGGAAAGCACAAATGAGCCGATGTAGTAATTAATTCATTCAGATACAACGTACCTCAAGCTAAAGTTACTGTACGTTCAATCTGCCAGGATACAGTAGACCCCCATAGTTGTGTGTGTGTGTGTGTGTGTGTGTGTGTGTGTGTGTGTGTGTGTGTTTAGGCAGTCCTGACAACATCCAACAACATATTTCCCCTTTCTTTGTTTTAAATTATGTCTCTACAAAGCCAAGCCCTCTCTTTCTTTGTCAGATCTAGTGAGGTTGACAGGATAATAATGTTAGTCTGGTAAACAATGAAAAAAAAAAAAGAAAAAAATTCCATCAGCCGGTTTAAACATAAAATTTTCTTGTGTTTGTAAATGTTGTGGTGGCGCGTGGCAGATTTAAGCCTTTCTGTCAGCTCGTTTCAAAATATTGAACATTGCTTTTGACAAGGCTAATACCATGGAAGGGACCGCGAGACTGTTGTTCCTCCGCACATGCCAGCTCGACAGGAGGCAGGAGCCTGACGCGGCTCTGCGGCAAGGCTGGGAGTGTCCTCCACTGTTCAAACGGCAGGAACAGATTAGTGACAGGCGGCCAGGCCCAGCAGACAGAGGTCACTGTCTTGGTGAAAACAACAGAGGCGGAGGAAGGGGGTGGTGGGGTGAGAGATACGAGAGCTGGGATGGAGAGGGAGGGGCTGCTTGTGTTAGGTAGATTACACAGAAGCTGCTGACGTTTGATGCGGGTTCCCCGTGTCATTTTACACAGCGATCAATCTGCACTCTGTAAAATAACAAAACACGTCCATCCCTGTATCAGTAAATATTTATTTTTTTATAATGTCCAAAGTAACGGACTGAACAAAAAGTCAAGCTACGCACTGTTGCTGGTGGTTCTGTTTGTTGTAAAAGGTCACTCCTAATTTTCTCTGCCAAATCAGCCTCAACTATTTCTCTAGTGAGTTTTTCCACCAGCACTGTGTGTGTGTGTGTGTGTGTGTGTGTGTGTGTGTGTGTGGTGAGA
>NW_013952416.1:946166-970574 GCF_001266775.1 Austrofundulus limnaeus | reverse complement strand
GTGTGTGTGTGTGTGTGTGTGTGTGTGTGTGTGTGTGTGTTTGACCTTTTTAGTGGGCAGATGATAACCGTTTCTGCCAAGACAGGAATAGAAAACAAAACGACCTGTTTAGAGAGCAGAAAGGGCGGCGTAAGCGGTCAGCAGACTTGCCTCTCTCGCTTTTGTCGAGAGAGGGAAAAAAAAAAGGAGAAAGTAAGAAAGCGTGGTCGTAAAGAAAAAGATAGAGGGAAATAGATTTAGTGACTGAAAAGTTACTATTTATCGTGAACTCTGCAGAGAAACTTGGAGTRTGGTAATTTATTCTAACCTCAATGTCTGACTTGTTTTTGTGCGTTTCTATCATTTTATCGTTTGCAGTGTCCATCTTTCGTCAGTAGTAGAAAGTTTTCTGCACCGGAACCAAACATGGGATAAAAAGAGGAGAACATTCTCTAGCTCTTCAGATTAGACCTAAACYAGTGACTTTCAAACAAGAACTTTAAATGACCTTAGGAAATGGGAACACGGAGTAACTCGAAATTGGTTAAACTACACTCTTAGCGCTACAGAAAGGCAACTTTCATTTTTCGAGCACTGACTAAAATTTAGGATTTTTCTGAAATATACCAAAAAAGAGGTTAACAAGGCTCGCTAAAGGAAAACCTTTCAGCACACGGCTGTTAGAGCTGCAAAAAATATCACCCAAATAATCACTACTATATGATGTGATATTTTTAAACTTCTGTGGTTTAGTAAAAGTTTCTCACATTCTCTGCTCAGGGCTGTGTGCTCACCCATTTTCTCCTTTTTTTTCMMYTTTTTTTTTCGTCTGCACAGCAAAAAGCTCAAACTTAAGAAATCAGGCCAGGGGAAAGATGTGTAATAAATGGGTTCAAGATCTGTCTTGAGGGTTGTTAAAACTCTTCTGCAACATCAGTGCAGATGGAGGATAAAAGATCCATCCACCCATACCGTGAAACACATTACTGTGGAAAATGTCTGGTTTTTCCTCTTTCTTTGTGACTGTTTCCAAGCTACTCCCCATCTGTGYAGCTTTGACAGACACCAGTGGGATACGAATGGCATCCAGGGGTTATTAGTTTAGATCGGTTAGAAATGGACGAACTCCTGATTAGGAAAAGACAAGACTTGGAGTTATTTTATCAAGACGTTTGCCAATCTTTATCACTATTAAAACATTCAAATCCCATTGAGATYACTCTCTTTAGCAAAGGAGGCCTAGGCCTGAAGGCAGCCTAAACATGCATGTTTTTGAACCGATGTTCCTTCTCTTTATTTTGAACTCCAACTAAAAGTCACCACCTTCGAAGTTTTATTTTAGGTTAGTTGCTTTGTTTGACACGTCAYGGTCCTGACCTCTCACCTCTTTCTTGACCCTAGTTGGACACCATGGAGCCTCTGGGGGAAGAGATCAGTGGCATGGCACGATGTCCGTATGACGCGAAGCACGCCAATGTTGCTCTTTTTGCTGGTAAGAATACACATTTCTGAGTAACTTATCTTTAATACACTTAAAAACAGATGTGTTGGATTTACTTTAATAAGTGATGGGTGTACTTTAAAAGTAAATGTGAAAACTGCTTTAAATTGACTCAGCTCAGTTGGCTGGAACCAGCTGACATGATGAGTAAATCCAACACGTTTTGTGAAAGTACACAAACTTTTAAAAGCACAATGAATTGTAAGTATTTATTATCTTTCAACGCCTTAAACATTTAATTTTTAATAATATAAAGTTTACTTTTAGAGTTATATCTTTCTACATAGAAACAAGTCCTTAATAAACTGTAGAAACAGAAGGAAAGAATGTGATGATTTCTCACAAACTTTTTGCTAGTTTCATCAGATTATGTATCAAACCAAAATTTCAAATAATCTTCATCCAKCTTGGTCCATTTCTGCTGGAATGATCCCACCTTTGCCATCGAGCTTACATTAACGGCCCTGAACACTCAAAACGAGAGCTAAAGAACAAAAAGAAAGTGTTTAATGAGCCAAACTGTCTTTAACTCTGGAAACGGACCAAAAATRTTTTCACAACAATCAAACCTTGTGTTCACTGGTGATCTATCCACCCACAACCAACTGCCTTCTTCCTCTGAGTCTGTCAAGTCGATCCAGGACACGTCCCAGTTCTCCTCCGATCTGTTGGTACGTCTGTTTGCCAGAAAGTTCTGAAGGAGAAAACTTGACGAGACCCCAATTTACATTCAATCACATCTTTTTGTCAAAATCCTACATGCTGTATTAATATTAAACTGTTGTTTTTAAAAGAGAGAAAAAACATCTAATCCAAAAACAAGCTTTATAGACGATAGACCGTCCTTATTTCTAAAGATTGGCACTGAAATCAGCCACTTCAGAACCCAAATCTGTCCACCTCTAATGAGTTTTCTGTCTTTTGATTAGTCGTTGAAAAACAAGTTCACAYGAGGTAACAGTAAATTAAGTTTGAGAGTTAATGTTTTTACTGGCTGCTATCAGAGCGACAAAGCAATAATCCTAATTGTGTGCTATCTGCAGCCATTTAACGGTGGAACAGTTTGGAGCTGGATCGCATAGTTGAGTGAATCTGAGTAGCTGATTAGTAGCGGTTGTACTTAATAATGTCCTTGATATCCTGCGGTTTATTCTAACGGTGGTATTCTGACAACATGTCAGAAAAGAAAGCCAGTGTGTGATATGTACACCAGAACCAGACATCAAACTCTGGGCCACGTTTGCTCCGTGTCAGGAATTCTCTTCTTATTAGGATCCTTGGAAACGCATCAGTGGTGCTGTGGAAACGGAGTAAATAATTTGTCTCAGGCTTTCACTTTACTCTGCTGTTATCCCTTGTGTTAATCATTCAACRTTGTCAATGTGCATGTGATTAAAAATAAGTCACGAGTGGATGGGACCAGAGTGAGTCAACTAGCTCTCTGTTGGCGAGGCGCGATTCCACTGGCTGCTGCAGACATCCAGGCCTCGTTCGCATTCACTGTGAACCGATTTATGGCGCTGTTGATGAGCTGTCCCTGCCCGGTTTGAGGCACATGACGAGAGCAAAATGCCAAGCTTGTGCAGTAGATGTGTTGCAGAGCAGCTTGGAAGGAGCTGGGAGCACTGAGTAATCAAGAGGGTTCCTCCAACTGCCATCCTTTCAATTATGTCGTTTGAGTTTCCACTGTGGTTACCGAAGCAGGCTGAGGTCATAGTGCTGCATTGTGATTCTGTGTGTATAGAAGTGCATGGAAGTGTGTCRCCGTTGCTTTCTTTGGTGCTAACCGTTGCAGGAATTCAATGTTTAGAATACGTGCACCAGGTTTAAGAGTGTGTACAGCCTGTTGTACATCAAATATTTACTTTATCGTGCGTGAATCGGGTCTGAATTGTCTAAAACATGTTTGTGCATCTAGCAACAAAGAGAATGGATCTCTTAGTAACGATGTGCTTTCTTTGCTTTTGACCTAATGTAACTCCACACTTTTTCCCCCTCTTCTTTGGGGCCCTCCCATATTCTCTCTCTTTTATGCATTCTCTCTCTGTTTGTCTCCATTTTTCCTCTTCATTGCACTTTCCGTTTCTGCATTCCCTTTCCAGGTGGCAAGCTGTACTCAGCCACCGTAACAGACTTTCTAGCGATCGATGCGGTCATTTATCGTAGCCTTGGCGACAGTCCGACTCTTCGCACTGTCAAACATGACTCCAAATGGCTGAAAGGTGAGTTGGGGACACGCCGGCAAAGTTCCTGTGTGCTGGAAAGAAACATAAAAAATAAAAACAAAATGCAAAAAAACAAACCGTGCACACTTCACCGTGTGTTCCGGGATTTATGATGTATCTGCAAGCTCATCTTTGCACCTCGGTGTAAAAGTGACAGTGTGGCAGGTACGTACAGAGCCACTTATGCTAATGCTACACGCTCTGCTTGACGCAGATTTATTTTGTCATAATCCGCCAGCTGAAATTGGACTGCTCGCTGGATGAAACAAGCACAAGTCCAGTCTGTCATCTCGATAGAGATAACCGTCTTTTCTCAGATGCAAATTGTTGTGCTGAAATAAAAGATTATAGATTGATGCTCTCAAGACTCTCCGTTGGAGATTTTCTGCATAATATGACAGATATTGGACCAGTTTGCTGTGAAATATGATGTCAGAACTGTTTTGTCAGGACTAAACATCACTTTGGCTCAAATTTTCTTTTCTTTTCTTTTTTTTCCTTCCTGCAGAGCCGTACTTTGTCCAGGCAGTCAATTATGGAGACTTCATCTATTTCTTCTTTCGGGAAATTGCCATGGAGTACAACACAATGGGAAAGGTAAGCACAGGCCCTGCTCTTTGCAATTGTTTGAGCTCTAATCAGAGGTGACTTCCTATTTACTGAGGGAATCAGGAAGTGCCTGAGGAAGCTAACAGGATATGGGTGTATCACATAATAGGAAGGAGGCTTTTAGGAGCTGTTAAGTGGCTCAAACATATTTTAGCAACACTGAACAGGAAACGGGACCTAAAATAGATCCTAAAGCAAATTCTATCGATGTTTGGAAAGACACTTTTCATGTCTAAATTTATCCCTTGAGTTGCACATCCACATCCGTCCCCTTGTCGCTCCCGTTTGACCTTTTGTCTCAAAGTTTTCTCGAGAGAAATTCCACCCAAGAGTCTCTGTGAAGTGACCTGAATCTGAAACGGAGAAGCTGAAGAATAAGGAGTTTTTTTTTTCCTCATGTATTACACCACAGGGATACGAAATTCTCCCCCTAATCTCCTCAATTCAGTGTTTGGATTCTGCAATGAGAAAGTTTAATTGGGCAGCAGGTAGTGGAGAATATGTTATGGAAATGAATATGTACTTTGCAGAATAAATGAAAGGGAATGCACGAGAGGGAGAACAGAGCCGAGGCAATGCAAAACACAAAAATAATGGATTCACTGCCAGAAATGACAGCCGTGTGTTATATAGAGCATGAATACAGATCAAGCTTCTCAATCTGCYGGGTGTTTTGAAAGCAGTGTCAGTGTAATTATGCATGTGGTGGGAGAACTGATGGCGCAGAGAGCAATTTAACATTTAGTGAATGATATCTCTTCATTATATCCCCAGCAAAATGGCCTTCTCTGACAATGTAAGGAGTCGCCTGTGCTTTATTGGAAACTGATAAATCTGCTGGGGGAGATTTCTGTTTCAGTTTGAACACTGGGGTATTACTTGGAAAAAACAAAGGATAAATATTTTTTCACATTAGTGTAATAAAAAAGCCTTTGGGAAGATATTTGTTACACTGAGTTGTGTAGTTTACTCTTTTTATATGTATTTCAGAAGTACTGAGCACAAATACATGGAAAACTAATATAATTACTCAGTCTCACCTGTTTTTTAAAACAATTTTCTAAATTCATCCACCAAAAATACAGGGAAGGTGCTGTGTTTTTCATGGCTGCGTATCTCTGATTCATATTTCTGTGTGGGGAAGTGAATATGTGTGGTGTGTGCAGGGGTGAGGGTGTGTGTATTTGTAGGGATCTGGTTTAAATGCATGTTTGCTCCCATTCACGCCGTCAATTTCAGGTCACGGTCAGAGTTATAGCTGTTAAGTAYAGTGTGAGAGCAGCTAATTGCAACGCTGGCTGCAACATCTAACGGCAGAATTGTAATTACAGCGTGGCTCTTATTTGAAGCTGTATAGTTTCAACTTTCTGTTGCCAGGTGCTGACTCGCAAACACCGTAACAGCACAGCCAATTTACCCCTCTGGTCTAATTTGTGATGTGGTGATAAAATGCTGTATTGAAATTCTGATGTCTTCCAAAGATTTGATGCAATGAACAAAAGGTTTTTATAAGGAAATCTGCAGAAAAAGTTTTATTTTAAATGTTTCTTTAATTTTCTATCATTAAAATATCATGTTTCCATATAAAATATTATAAATGCTGGATAAGTTTTTAGCCTTAAATCAACAGTTCAGATCTTTTGGAGTGGAGTTTGGAGAAAAAGTTACGAACAAATAAGTTCCAATCAAATGCTATTGTATAAACTATTATATTAATGTCAGTTTTGTATTACATGGTAATTCACATTGAATTATCTGGTTATTTGCAAGAGCAAATAATGGAAGCAGATGTTCCAGCAGGAATATTGTAACATTTCTCATCAAAATATTCTGTATTACAACAGTTATTGGTGTAAAAGTTTATAGAACAGACTTTGAAAGAATCGCTGTGAAGATTTTTTTTTTTACATTGGAGTTGTTTTCAGATCCCAGCAATCCAGCCTTAGCTTCTCTCTGACAAGCTGTTAGCTTATCAGTCTGCTCAGAATTAAACTCTRTTTCTCCAAAATGAAGAGATGTCTTCAACAAGTACGATATTTCTTGTTTACAACCTTTCCACAGAAACCAATTTCAAGAAAAGTGGACTATGCCTTTAAACTGAAGGTTGAACACAATCTGAGTAACATGATTTAACAGTCAACGGCTCTGAAGGCTTCTAAGTAACGTGCTGCAGTAGTTTCAATTTACATTTCAGCTAATCCCATTGAYATGATGCTGCAATTCATTTGATGCAAAATTGAGTCTTGCTCCATTTTACTATCTGCTTTCACAAATTTATTTCTTCAGCTTGTCACATTAAAAAAAGGCCCAACAATGAAAGGTGACAAAGTGTGACAGCTCATAATTTGGCACTAAAATCAGGAAAAAAAAWAAATWWAAAAAATCTATTTTGTAAATCTCTTTCTGGCTCTGAATGTGCAACTCCATCATTTTTTTTCTTATTTTGGTGAAAGCTACTATTCATCATCTGTCAGCTCCATCTGAGACAGGGCCAAAAAGGCAGAACAGAAGTCACATCCATTACAGAGCTCAAACAGAGACAAGCATTCACTTTCACACCTCCAGACACTTTGGAATCACCAGTTAGCTCGTAACATGCATGACTTTGGATTGTGGATSGGTTTGCGAGGGTGCCATGTGCAATATAATGAATTGCCTCAAGTTTTGTAGACGCATTGTTTGCTCCGCGGCGTCAATTAGGATGTCTATTGTAAAACCGTCCATCTTGAGTCTGACAGCGCTGCAGGGGTGCAATGCTAAATCCACAGACTACTCCTTTCACTTAGAGCATCAGACTGAGACGTGACAAAAGTGACAGCTGATTGAAAGCATCCGTTTGTTTTTTTTTAAAATGTAACTTTTCCACACCGGTGCGGCTCCATCAGGTGGTGTTTCCACGGGTGGCGAGGGTTTGCAAGAACGACCGCGGCGGCTCGCCCCGCGTCCTGGAGAAGCAGTGGACCTCGTTCCTGAAATCCCGCCTGAACTGCTCCATCCCCGGAGACTCTCACTTCTACTTCAACATCCTGCAGGCCGTGACGGACGTCATCCACATCAACGGGAGGGATGTCGTAATGGCGACCTTCTCCACACCTTACAACAGGTAAACAGAGCAAACGAAATGGAAAGGGTGATAGGTTTGTGCTCTTTCTCTAAAATACTGTGAAATATGTCAAAAGCTTTCATTAGTGTGATTATCTCTCTCGGTTTGAACTACTTTCTAAAAAACGCCTTCAAACCATTAGCGTTTTGTCAGTCTGACCTTTTTTAATGTTGCTAGCCTGTGATCCTGCTGCACCTCCTGGCGATGTGTATTTTTCTGAGCATCGCTGGGTCAACATTTACATACTCTGTYAAAACAGGTTTGCTGCCCCCTCTGACTTGCAGGTGTTAAATCTTATATTCTGTCTTACCATTCACATGCTGAACTCTTCTTGAAGGCCGTGGGAGTGTTTTTATCTAAATTGAAAATTACCACGAAGCCACGGAGCTCCGCTGATAGCTCATACATATTGTAATTTTCTATTTTATGGCTGCTTTTTAGCAGATAAGACAATTACTTGTGACAACGCAATTGAGCRTGGTTAATGGACATTAAAACCCAATGAAGCAGCACCTCTGAAAATTTCTATAAGCACCCAGTTTGATCCCAGCATTAATTTTCCATTTCATACTCAGGGAGTGGAATTAGAGGAAGCAAATTTAGAGAGGAGGCAGAGTTTGTGTCATTTAATTGTCTGTCGGGAAAACGCGGCAGGGTTTCGTGACCGAGCCACTTGCTAACTGGCCACCTCGCTCACCGGCTATTTGCCTTGTTAGGAGCGCGATATAAACAGAAATATAATTGTCTAACTTTCTGTACACATCCACTGCAGACAGTAATTACTGCAATTTAGCAACTGAGCCAAGAATTAACAGCTTTCTGACCTTGCTCTCTATAATACTGCCCTTGTGTATTCAGTCTCCCCAATGTCTACAAGATGAGTTTAACTCATGATGCAACAGCGAGAAAGTCCTGCCAGCAAAGGGAGCGGGAGAAGGGTTTCACTCGCTGTAAACAGTTCTTGGGTTTTACTTTAGAGAGAACTTAAAAACTGAGACGTGACTCAGTAATCAGCTATGCACTGATTCCACACAAAGACGAGATGTCAGTGACACTGCTGCTATCACAAGATGGGTATTTTCAACCTCCCCACCCCCAAATGTGAGGCAATAATAAAATATTTGTTGTTCACATTCGGCGCTCGGCAGTAAACCCGTGATGAACTTTTTAGGATGAGGATTTTGGGGAAATCCACAAAAGGGAGGGAAGTAGAAAGAAGAATTTAAAGGCGTAGTGTTTCTTAAAGGGTATTACCCACAGCTGTCTATGCCAGATTTTTATACTAAATTTGTCTTATTTTGAAAAATGATGGATTTATGGATTGAAGTCTGTTGAGAATGACTGTCAGCTACTACCACACCAAATCTGAGCTCAGTCCCGGTAAAACTGACTGAGGTGCAGCCGTTTATATGTAGACAAATGTGGATTAGTTGTGGTGGCCATCTTGAATTGGGTTGACTCCAAACTTAATCAACTGTAGATGTCAACCTAATGATCACTTCCTAAATGTTTCATTAAAATCTATACAGTGGTTGATGAGATGTTTTGGTAATAAAGTTATTTTAAATAGTTTTTAGCACATTTAAATCTAAATCTTGTGCAATCAGTTAACACTCATAAAAGAAGTCAAAGGTCGGTCTACAGAAATGTCAGAATCTTGGCTACAAGCTGGCAAAAACTATTTCTAAGCACACTCAAGACAGTTAAAACTAAAAGCAGTTGAAGATAAAACTGTGAAAGTAAAAATAAAATTGGTTTAAAAAGTTGGCAAGTCCGAGATGTCAAAATATCATTTGTGTTAAATAAGAGGTATGATGTGTTATTTTTGTTTTTGATATTATTTTRTTATCACTAAATTTATTACATAGTGTTCTGTATGTTATGCCCATGATTAAATGCAGCAAAATAAACTATTTCAAAGGTAACAGATCTTTGGTTTATTTACATAATAACTTTAAGTGCTGGATGTTCGGCCCCTCAGCTGTTGGCCTGCATTGACCGTGGCCCCCGGAGCAATTTAGCTGAATAGCCYTGGTTTAAACTTTAACCACATCAAATTTTAACTGATTGTTTGTAAAACTGACTGAGTTTTAGATATTTTTGTATTTAGTAAGTTTTGCTGTAGAGGCTATTTGACTAGATGTACATCTAATGATTACTTTCTGAATGTTTGATAAAAATATGTTCAGTGAATCATAAGATATTTTGCTAACAGTATTAACAAACTCTTTTCACCTCCACTTACAAAATGATCAAAATATTATTTTGCCTTCAGCTGCAGGCGGTGATATTAACAGAATATGTTTTTTTTTTGTTAAATTGGAAACTGTCATCGTTCAAACATGCAGCTTCTAAATGAAACCATCTTCTGGGGATTGAAACCTTCTGAAAGGGGATTGTAAATCCATTTTTCTGTCCCTTGCTGATAGTCCAAAATTGACAAGGTGTTTCTTTGAAATGTTCGTGCTTTTTTTTTTTTTAACTGTGCATCCATTTGTGTTGTGGCAGCATTCCAGGTTCAGCTGTGTGTGCCTACGACATGGCGGAGGTGGCGCACACGTTTACGGGACGTTTCAAAGAGCAGAAATCCCCCGACTCCACCTGGACGCCTTTTCCCGAAGAGAAGGTTCCCAAGCCGAGGTACGACTGTGTTTTATTAATAAACACAAATGCATGCCTGAAACTCATCAAACCCAAAAGTGGCTCTCTTCCTCTCTTTCTTCTCAGTTATTGTTCTCTTGTAAACAGACATAAGACGTAAACACGCATCGCTCCAATTAGTGCGTAGAACAATGTGGTAACAACAAATATTATAACTCAACTTATCTTTGCAATTCTTTTGTCTACACACAACCTTGTTTTTGTCATAGACACATGCATTATATCCCTTTTTTCACACATAGTTGCAAAAGCATCAACAAATGATGCGTAAGATCATTCTAAAGACGGTTGGCTGAGTCTACAAAAGCACCAGCCTGATCAATCTCTCATCTATCACTCACTAATTAGTGCGCTAAGAGCTTATCTTGTATCCACAAGGGAAATAAAAAAACAAATTTACTACAAAGATCTGGGCCATGATAATTGTGGATACCGAGTGTTTATTTTCCATGAAATGTGTGCGAAAGAGCCTACTCATTTTGAAGTGCTACACGAGTGAGTTCACCTTCTTACCTCAATTAGCGCATTACACCTTGTTTATGTTYGGTAAGGTCAGATATTCGAAGGAGCAGATAGGCCCACATTTGTTCACTCGGCAGTAATTGATCTGTTCTCTGGTGTGTTCAGATCTTCTTCTTTTTTTAATCAACATGCGAGCAGATGGAGAGCTGTAACAATGCCACCAAGGTCTGGTCCTTCAGCAGACTGTTCCTCCGTGTGCTACATTCTTAAACAAATCATTTGCAGATTTTCATATTTAAGACATGCCTGTTTCCGTTCTGCCGCCCATATGCGAGCACACATAACCGGGGAGACTCTCGGCAGCAATTCTGAGATTAAATTTATATTACTCGCAGCTGACCAAAAACTCATATAAACTTTCTTCCGTGCACAAAAATAGTGACTTTTCAGGAGCAGAACTTCGTATTTTCACACAGCGGGATCAATTTAATTTTTTTAAGAACTACCTCGAACTGTTCAAAATTTTGTAGARGTTTTGTCCTTTTCTGGGTTGTCGTGAGTTTCTGAGCTGGAGCCTATTTCAGCTGTCAACAGGCGAGTAAAAGCACATTCCTTTCTGAAATTCTTTCCAGTCCTCTGTTGTGACGAAGATGTAAGAAGTCTGTAAAGAGGTGGACACAAATCCCTAYATTCATAACGCAATTTTCCACAGCAACACCTCAACAAAGATAACTAAACAAGAAAACGGATCTACATTTCTCTGGAGCATCTGCAAATGCACATTTTAGGATTTGTATTAAACATATTTACAGTGCGAAGCCAGCTGGCTAATATTTCAAGGGCCCGGTGTGCATTATGTGCTGTGAAAAGGTATCAAAGAGCACAATGTAAAGAGGTTTTACAAGCCCTCAGAGGTGACATGCCTGCAAAGAGGATACACTATCAAAAGCCGCTTCTCTTTTACAAGAAAATCTCCAGCTCCCTGTAAAAGGATCACATAGATTGAATGTCTCAGTGTTTTACCCTGAATTCAGAGAAAAGAAGACATGATGTGTCCTCTTATTTGACCGAAGCCTTTTGGAATAAGAGTTGGGTCATTTATAGCTTTGCTCTCATTGATTTTTTGGAAATTAGACTTTCCGTCCTCTGTTGCCCTCTTGTCTTGAAGTGGTTTTTCATCTGCACTCTTCCTTCCATCCACTCGCCATTTTCGTTCCTCTCCCATCATCCCTCGCACTCATTACTTTCCTCTTCCTCCTCTCCACTTGCAGACCTGGCAGCTGTGCCGGCACTCCATCCATGGAGAGGTACAAGGTATCCAATGAGTTCCCCGAYGACACACTCAACTTCATCAAGATGCACCCTCTGATGGACGAGGCTGTGCCCTCTATTGCGAACAGGCCCTGGTTTCTCAAGACCATGGTGCGGTAAGTACTTCACACTCTGCAAGCTGCCATCATCAGAGGTCTGCGAGCCTCTTCAGAGCAGGACAGTAATTATTCCAAGTGCAGCTCGGAGAGTCGGGCTCATTAAAAGACAGTAGTCCTCCATCACAAACCAGCAACTGACCTATTTTTTTGTAGAGTGGAGAAAACACTAATTCACACTTTACTATCGTTCTCCCCACATGACTGGTCTGAATCTCATTTAGTGTTACTCAAACCTTAAGTCCTAAATCAGGGGTCAACAACTACATTTGATTACAGCTTAATGACCTTCATTTATTAAGAATTTCTCCATCCAAATGAAATGTGAGGCTAGATATGGTGTGTGTGTGTGTGTGTGTGTGTGTGTGTGTGTGTGGGCAGCTGATGATCACTGCCCTACATTTGAAGCATCTTCTTGGGCTTTAATTAAAAGTCATGAAGAGAATATTCTACAACTGCAAGAAGCCGATGGGCCAAATTCTTTACACACGTGACTGTTTTTGCCAAAGTTCCAGCATGCTGTCTTAATTTCTTGCTCTCTATAAGAAGATGAGTAGATGAAACTACATTTAAATAAAATCCATGAGGAATGAACTCCTCAGGTGTACTCCTAAAAATTGTTTAGGAACGCCAAACATCCCTTCCACTTAGCCCTTCCTGTCCCCTTGCATAAAAGAGCTGGGACACGCCTATCCCTTGTCATGAACACTGTGTGTGTCTAAGTGGCGAGGGAAGAGGTGATCAGGTTCACCCTAAAGGGTTATTTCAAGACTTGCTGATGTCTGTGCTTAGTTAGTTGAGAATGGACAAAGGGCTTTATTATTACAGTTTTTTCTCCTCTGGATATATTTGGATCAGAATTGAGCCCATTTCCTGCTTCTATAAAATGCACTGAGATGACCTTTTTTGTGATTTGGCACCATATAAATAAACTGAAGGGTATTGAACTTCATTTTAATGCATGATTTTGGAAAAAAAAACAACATTCAAAGAGAAAATACTAATGTTAGAAGTTTGTAGTTTAGTACTTGGTTTTTCTGTAGAGTTTCTGCAACTGAGGCCAATTCTCAAAAGCCAGAGCACCATGGCTGATGTCTTTTGGTCCTAAATGTCACTCTGGCTTTTATGAACACTACATGCAGACATTTAAAACAGGCTCTGGGGGGATACAATTGTACATCATGTTCCCATTTGTGGGACAGAACTGTCAAAGCATTTCTACCGTAACTAGAAGAGTAAAAAGTTGAAAATCAACTTCTCTGTGTGGGTCTGGGTCTTACCACTCTTGCAGCTGCTCGTGATTTTTTTTTCTTTTTTTTGTGTCACTTCAGTAGAAAATGAAACCAAATATTAGTTTATTTAGTTTATTTATTTCTTCATCATCAATGACTTTTTTAAGTGAAGAGAAAATAGAGACAGAGAGAAAAACAGAGAGAGAAGTAATTAGAAAGAAAGAAAGATTGAAATAGTGATTAGAAGTGTATTAAATATACACCAACAAAACACAGGACCACACACCCAACATCTGTCCGCTCACCTGAAAAATAAATGGATAAATACATGGAGGGCATATATAAAAATATACACATACCCATACATATATAAAGATATACATACATACATGCCTACATTCATAAATATTGTCAGTATATACACACAGACATGTATATACACACTCAGTGACCTGTCAGAACCCCCCGGATCAGAACACCTGTTTGTGAGCGGTTGTGAACATGCGTGTATATACAAGATTTCTCCAATGGAATATTTAATAGTGACTGTGGAGGATCGGAGACCCAACCCACAAGACACGAGGCAGACATAGGGAAGACCAGAGCCCAAGGGCCCGAGAGGGATCCCGAGCGCAGAGCCCCAAGGGGCACCCGCACGGGAAGATCTGCCCACCCACCCCCCAGATCAGACCATAGGAGAGAACTGGGAGAGTCCCCCCAGTGACCACACGCCCAGCCCCCGGGGCCAGCAGCGACAAACTCATGGGCCCCACCGGCACCCRCCATACCAGAGCAGGTTCGGGCCCCCAGGGCGCTCCCCCACTCCAGGCCAAGGCCTGACAGAGCAAGAGGTCTCGAGCCCCAGCAGTCACCAGGCCAGGCCAGGCCGGCACACACCCCAGCGCCCAGCCCCAGACCCCGGGAACCCCCAGCACGCTGGCGGCCAGCTGCACACCCCACCGGGGGGCCGAGTAGCAGCGGGCCCCAGATAAACCAGCAGGAGGGGCAGCCCAGACCGCAGCCTGACAAATACCCAAACATACACAATCRCACCATCCCACCCTCATCCTTACCCCCACTCAGTCAAAGACATACAAGGACGCCACATTCCACTCATACCCCCGATACACACTCTATACCCCCCAGATCCAGGACATGCACCCACCCCCTATTGGAGGCAGCACACACCCGAACCCAGGAGGTAGACCCAATCATTCTGAGGTGGAGAGGAGCAGATAGCCAAGGGCCGTCCCGGGCCRCACCAGGATGCCCGGCCAGCCCCCCACCGCAGAGAAGCCACACTCATGACCACCCCACCACACCGCCAACGACCAAATGCACCCCCCCAGCCGTCCACCCCCCGGAACCCGGCAGCCACCCCGGCCAGGGTACCACCCACAGGAACCAAGAGCCACACCTCAGGAGACCAAGCAGCACCAGGGAGGATGGAGAGCCAGCCCCGCCCCCGGCAACCGTCCAAGCCCCGAGCCCACCCACAGCCCAGGACCGCACCTGGCAGCCCGCCCTTCTTCAGGACCCCCTCCCCAAATGGCAGTCGGGGAACAGGATGGGAGTAAAGACCCTGACACCCACACCCCCACCCCCAGATGTACTGTTTGTGTGTGTTGTTGTTCTATAGAGTAATTAAAAAGGGAAAGAGGAAGAGGCAGAGGCCGACGTGGTGCCAGTTTCCCCTCCACCACTACTCTAACCCAAAACCCTAAGTGTCTATAAGCAAACCTTGGGGGGTGGGCACAGGCACAGGAGGCGAGAGTGGTGCCATCCGGCCACCTATAGCCATGAGTGCCCACCTTAAGTTCCTATGTGAATTTCATGAAAATGTTATGAGCTGCTCGTGATTTAAAGTTTGGACAACTTGTCAGATTTTTGATACATCTGAGTGAAAATAGGTTCAATTTAAAGATAATCTACTTCAATAATTTGTAGTGAGTTTGAACTTCTTTCCTCATATTTAATGCACAGTGGTGTATTAGTGACGAATGAACAAATTATATAAGAAATATGTTTTTGACTTGACCAGCCATCAGATGATTTAATTTATGAGTCATTCATCTCATGAGTTATTAAAGTTTGCAAAGCTTCAAAAAAGCATGTGAGAGGGATGAAAATCTTTGTGGTGGTTTCAACATGGATTACCACATGGGAGCTGCAGTCGAATGGAAATGAAGTCAGTAATATGATTTGATCCTTGACACACCCCAGAGACAACACCCCAATATCCAACACAAGCCTTTTACCCATATGAAAAAGCTTATTTTTTATTTATTTATTTATTTATTGCTTTGCTGTAAGGACCTCAGCTGGCAGGACACAATCAATCACTTTAAACAGGGGGGACACACTGAAAAGGCTTGCTCTTGTGATTTTTTTTATTATCCGAGTCTAAATAGAAAAGAAGTAACTTGTAATATCTGCAGAGGTTGGTTTTACTGGGTTTCGGTCGCACTGACATGGTCCTTAAAACTCCCGCAGGATCAAATCTAATTAGACCTTCACGTACTTGTTTAAGTTGACAGTATAAAACCAGTGTTGCAGGTCACATCTATGTGACTTTGAATTTTAATGTTCTGGTGTAAAATTGTGCATTACTGAGACAGAATATGCAAAAGGATTTTTTTTCTAATTTACAATAATTGTTTCACTGACTCGCTGCTTTTGACTCATTTTCACATGAAGAACATGTAGTTGATATTAATGAGGGTAATAGTGGACTGCCTTTCCGGATAAGCGCTCATCTCTAATCTTTAAATCCAATCTACTTCTATTAACCCTTAAAGCCTTAAGCTGTTTTTTGGAGCTTCTATCTTGAAACATCCTCAAATCCAGTTAGCTACAATTCCACAACTTTGAGACCAAACACAACAACACTAGGCTTAGAGCTACAGATGCTTCAAAGACTTTTTGAACAAAGGAAGGTATTTTTTTCTGAATCACCAAACCAAATTTACTAAAAATCTATTTTTGTTTCATCTACCAAATGACAGAAATGTTTAAACCTCAACTACTACTCTAGTAATAAATATAAAGAACAAACATTTAAAAAATCAAGAACAAACATTAAAAAAATCCTAAAGATCTTACAGAAAAACCCATGATATATAAAAAACTTGTAAAATTAATAGTATGAACATGACTAACAGATGTGCAAATGTGTTTTTTTCCCCTAAATAAGAAAAATGATAAACAGAAGCAATGAAAATGGATTCAGTTTCATTGTATAAATAAATACGTATTTATTCTTTGAGATTTTATGTGTCAAACACCTGTGAACACAAAAGTACACCAATCAAAAACTCACAGGTGCCTTATCACTTAGACTCTTTTTTGGGGTGGGGAGAGGAAGTTTTAACCAAGAGGTGCTGATTTAAACTGTGTGATCACTAACTGTCAATCAGAAAAGAAATTGTGCTTAGCATTGATAGGTGTTATGTTTTTAATCCCCTTCGACAGGCTTTATGCCAGTCTGATGAATAAAACAACATTTCATAATGAGACTGTAAAGGTTCCCTGCAGCTTTGTTGTCTTCTTTAGGCACACAATGGAAAGCACACTTATTGACTGACTGTCTCTCTAATGATTACCTTGACTGTAGTGCAACACCTTGACTTKTATTTCAACTTGAGATGTGTGTTGCTCCTTCAGAGAGCTGACGTGTTTCTTTATTGGTAGACAAATTGACTAATTAATGCACTGATTGGTTTGTTTGTCTTACTGGGTGTTCCCTCCTTCCAGGTATCGACTGACGCGCATCGTGGTGGACAACGAGGCAGGGCCCCAGAAGAATCACACGGTCGTGTTCTTGGGATCTGAGAAGGGCATCATCCTCAAATTTTTAGCCAAGATGAACCATGGCTTTCTTAATGACAGCCTCTTTCTAGAGGAGCTCAACGTGTACAACCCTGACAAGTACGTAACTCTGGGCRCATCGATGCCTGAATGATGGATACAGTTGCTACAAACGATGGAAGGACAGTTACTGCTTGAATGCGTGTTACTGAAAAAGAGGTTGTGTGTTTGTACCATCTATCATCCCAGCCAAACCACCCAGCTCCATCATTACAAGTCGGTTCCCCCAACCCCAGCTCTGTAGTGAAGCCAGTCAACCAGATGGCTACTCTATCATCTAAAAGCGTTTTATCAGGTTACACTCTGCCCAACCACAGCCACTAAATTAAAGACATCGACACTAAGACTCTGGCTAGTGTTTGAGTGTGGTTCCTGACCACAGCGAAGCCCAGCTCCTCAGAAATGCTGGCTGATTAAAGCCAACACACACTCACGCTGAGGTCTGTGTTCATCTTCAGAGCCAGCCCCCGATCTCTCGCTAATGGATTACATGTCTGTTGGTTTGTGCTGTGCGGATGTGTGACCATGAACTCGAGGGGTGAGTTGAACATCGTATTTGTAGCATAAGGGAATAAGGGGGAAAAAAATTCAACCACAATTCAGTACTGCCAGAGCAAACATTTGGTTGAGAGGCGATGGATGAGAGGGAGCGAATGGCAGCACGAACATGGGGAGTAAGAGAAAACAGTTGTGTAGARCAGAAAGGAGAGACGGGAAGCTAAAAGGAACAAGTGAAGGACTTGACAGGAGGGCTTTCATGGTTTATTATCTAASATGCTGCAGCCATGTGATGAGCTGTGTGTAGGGGACTGAAGGACACAGCCCTCTCCTCTTCCCTCTCCCCTTCCTTGTGTTTCCTTCTCCCCTCTTCCATGTTGCTCTCCTTGCTCCTGCTGGCTGGGGCTGAGCATCCGTCGGCTGCCGGCCATCTGGCTTCAGTCGCGTACAGTAAGTGACTTTGCGTCCCCGCCTGGCAGGCTGGATCAGCGCAGGCCCGATTGTTGTGCATTACCCAGTGTAGATGGACCCTAAGCCCTAATTGAGAACGTTAATGCAGGACCAGGGCTCTATGAAGAGGAGATTAAATCTCAGGAGCTGGATGGCAGGATGGAGAGAGGAGCGAAGGGAAAGAAGGGATAGAAAGATGCTTGACACACCCCGGAGGGATTAGAGCAGGGTCCTGTGGGGCTGCGGAGGCAGAGTCGACTAACAGGGATGAAGGAGTGGTCAAATGTGGGAGGTGRAAGGGCTTGAGTCRGTTGTTAGTGGATTTCACAGTTAAGTGTTGCTGACTGCTCAGAGTGGCCATCTGTCTGTTTATCTGTATCTGTATCACCCAGTTTCTTATCTCTCTTTATCTCCCACTCTGTTCCTGACCTCATGTAGTCTTTTCTAGTATTATCTGTGTTCTTGCTGACCTCACAGATTGTCTGTCTGCCACATCCTAATCTCCACGTTTGCTTCTTTAAATTACTTTAAATCTCTCCTAAATCTCTGTTTGTTTAACATTCCCCCCAAACATTTCCATTTGATTACAWCCAAAGAAAAGGGCATATTGAGGCGGTTTTAACCCTGTTCTCTGCCTCTTTTAGATGCAGCATAGATGGCGTGGAAGACAAGCGCATCATCGGGATGCAGATTGACACCAAGAGTCACGCTCTGTGGGTGGCTTTCACTTCCTGTGTGGTTAAAGTGCCGCTGTCTCGATGCGAAAGGCACGGGCGGTGCAAGAAGTAAGATTGATGTTCACCCACAAAATTGTTCTTTGGATTAATTTTTCCAGCGTGTAATATAGGAGTGACTGATGGTGGGTGTGACAATCCTGCAGGTCCTGTATAGCCTCCAGGGACCCATACTGTGGTTGGGTGTCAGAAGGTGCCTGCAGACAAGTGGTTGGCAACATCAAGTAAGTAAACACAAGAACTAAATGTGGTGGGAGGAAGGCCTTTGGGTAACCAATTTTTTTAAATAACAAAAAAAATAAACAATAAAACATTAGAATAGAAATAAACCACTAAAAAATATCAATGAATCTTTTAGCTAGGACAAAAGAAATGCTGTGTTTGCTTTAAAGAGCAAAATATCTGACAATTTGCATTGATTTATTTTGCGTATACTAGCTAACTGATAAATTCTGAGTTAATTTTAATAGTTTAACTTGGTGAAGGTTAGTCATTTTACTGCTTGGCTTCAGAAATGTGTTTATTGTGGGCGTTCAATCAGTAGTTACTCCTTTCAATGTTTAAATTTGGGCTTGAGTTTATGCAGCAGTCATCCCTCCGACTCGTGATGCTAATACTTTTATGATTTTTCCTGCTGTTTCCACACCTCCACAGCTTCCACATATTTTATACTGTATCCCTGATTTCTTTTTTGCCACAAAACCACTTACTGAGGCTCATGGGTATCATAGTGTTTCAATCCAACCCATCTGTTTCACCTTGTGAATCTTCTGAACTTGGTTGAATTTTGCTTTTATAACAGTATTCTGCCCTTTTTTATTGTACCTGTCACCATTCTTCCCTTGAATTTTCTAATTTTATGGTACGTAAGTGGACTTGCCTTCAGCTGAAAAGGCTGTTGGATGGATGAAAGGAAGAAAAGTGCTGTTTGCCTTAACCCTGGGGTTGGGTACGCAGCGCTGGGGGAAAGTCTGATGGCTGCATCGGCTATAATTTTGTGGCTGCAGTTATGACACAGAACCAGATTATTCTTTCTGAGCAAACAGCACATGGAGTTTTGTGGTGGGAAAAATATTTTACGGATCAAGTCATGAAGAAAGACCACTGCTCTGCTGGCTATTTGACGATGAATGAACTTGATCTCTTTCCTTTAAATAGATTGGTCTTGCATGTCAGTCCACCACATGTACAGTATACACAAAAAATACATCAAACCACAGATGCTACCCATCCAGATATATGACAAAAAGCTGGTGGATGGCTTTGACTGTTTGCAACAGGAACTGACACAAACAAAAGCAGACGACTTTGCCATTATATTGTAAAAAAATTTAAAATTGGTTTGCTGGGAAATGTTTGGTGGGCTCCCTAAAACAAGGCTAAACATGAAGTGGGGGGGGGGGGGAACGTTTGCTTAAACAAATAGTACCTTTGTTTTCTTGTCCTTCCACCTTAACATATCTCCTTAACTGCAAATGCCCATTCGTGTCTGATCAGCTATTTTTATCCATTTTTCCCTCCATTTTCCTCCAACATGCTCTTCCTCTCTTGCAACCCTCCCCTCCTTTCTTCCTCCATCTGGTCCTGATGCTAGTGTGCCAGTTTTCCCATGTGTAGTTATGCCTCTTATACCTGCTGCCTACCAACAGCTTGCACTCCAGTCTCCTGCAATATGGTTCCCAGTTACCCCCACCCCCCACCCCCATTCATGCATATAATTGCATATGATTCTGAATGGTTGTTATTTTGTAAAATAGGTACACAGTTGCGTTGCCATAATCAGCACATCAAATGAGCAGACTCAGATAAAATGTGCCCATATGCTGGTGTGTGACCTGATRAGCTCCTGTTTCTTTTTAAACAAACGGCATGAGTCAAAATGAAACGGCAGCTTCGGAGACAAATTTGCATATTTCCTTCACACTGTATCTACAGTATATTCCCTGCCTTCCAATTTATTTTTATATGAATAATTAGTGTTATTATGCCTGACCTGCATTTCAGCAGCCAAGTCCCCTCTGTGCAACCTACTAATCACATTTGATGAAAGATGATAAATAATAGAAATCTAGGGTTTCTAGTTGCCTCCAGTTATGTAGAACACATTTTGAATCTGTTTTAAATATGTATTATATGGCTGCACTGGAATCTCAACCCTGATCTGACCGCCTGTAGTGTCGAACATTCGAACACACTGCGCTTCATCTAACATAATGCAGCCTCTATCAGCCCGACCCTCTTAACCGAGGGTTCATACTGTGGTTCATTCACTCCTCATGTGTTCTAAGGGGCCCCCAGAAAATACGTCTGTACAGTGAATGCTCATTGTTAATTCATCTCCAGGCCAGTGGGATTTCAACCTTGTAATCTTGATCATGCTGCAGTTGATAATGTTACTGGAAACCACGACAGCGARGTTGTTCTTTTTATAATGCGGAGGAGTGCAAAGTTCTTTTTTTAAAAGGTCATTTGTGACAGATCTGCTAATACTTTTACAAAGGGGGTACATATTAAAGGGGACATATCATTCAAAATCCACCTTTTTAGCCATTAAATGCATTTTATTGTGTGCTTGGAGTCTCTAGGAGTGCAGAAAATTTAAATTAAGTCACTCCCGGTGCTGCGTGGATATCTTTATATTCTGTTTGGGTCATATTTTTCAACCCGTTCAGTTTTCTCTTTTTTTATAATGTTTTTCTAAACATCACAGTATTTGCGGTAGAACTGCTAAATGAGATCTGCACTTTCCAACAACAATTTCATCATCTTCATTCTCCTCTGGCTCTGGGTCAGACTCTGRCTCCARCATGTAAGGCTGGATGGACAAGTCTTCCCTTGTTGACACCTTTTAAKTAATTTGTAAATAAAAAGTTTCTGTGCCATAGAGCCTTAAACTCCTCTATCAAACTAGAATGGACTAGTCTGGGAGCTGGAGGGGCAGTGTGTGAAGCACCTCATTTGGATTTAAAGAGACGGCCTCAAAACGAGTTGATCTGAGACACACTTCAGAAAAGGGGTGAAAGAGGGGCTTGTGGAGTTACAATAAAAAGGAATTCAGACTGAAACATTACAGTTCCATTTTACACTAAATGATTTAAATGTGGAAAAAGAAAGATTTAAAAGCATATGTCTCCTTTAAAGCGGGTTTTATTATAAAAACCATATCATTTGTTGCATTGAGTAAATTTGGCTTTCTTTCTGCTCTGAATCCCAAACAAGAGAAATCTAGCCTTCGCCTCTCATCCAAAATTATCCTATTCCTGTGAGGTCCACATCTCTTTCCCTTTGACCTGAGCACACAAGGAATAGGTGATGGTGTTTTGGAAAATAATCCTTCTTTATGCTGTAATTCAGACCAGTGAAGGGTGAGAAAAATGAGAGGCGGGTGGACAGACAGGAGTTGGAGCACTGAAGAGGGAGCTGAGGTGGACTGTGAAAAACTGTCATGCGTGACTGTAATTCTGGTTGACAGTTGGTCCGCTCTGTTTCACCGATCTCCTTACAGCTTGCTTGGTGGTCTTTCAGGGAGAAAACAGGTCTCAGTGCAGACGGTATCAGAAAATAACATATCTAACCCCCCTTTCTTTTTTTTTCCTGTGTCATATGATGGCCCTGAAGCACGGTTACCCCCCACTGCTCTGCTCTTCGCCCATGTGATTGTAACTACACTCATGTCTCTTCTGAAGCTTGATAAAGCCAGACAAAGTGTACAAGGAGACGAGACTGCACAACGTCAAGCACTCAGGAAAAATAAATTGTGATCGAAATATACAGTATATTTCACTTTCTTGCAAAGAGTTGCGTTAGAAATCTGATACCACTTTTATGCTTGTATGGATCTGGAGCTTCTAGCTGTGTCTCGTATAGCTTCTGAAATAAAAGATGATTGAACACATTTACATTGTTTAAACTGAATTGTGTTGAACTTTRTTTGGAATAAAACCTTATTGAGTTTTTGTAGTTTTTGTTTTTGCTTTAGTTTACTGCAAATAAGATATAGCTTGCCTTTTTTTCCCCAACAGTCCTGGCAACAAGTTTTGGACAAGCTATTTACTACCTGTCTGGATTTTCACTGATTCAGGTCTCCAGGGCACTTTCCCCAGGTGTTCTTTGATTTCAAGCCAGCATATGACTTTCTGCAGCTTATGCTGTGCTCCAGCGTATGCTATCTTTGGTGGTGCGTTTTTTTTTTTTCCACACAGCTTTGTTCCTGGGCTAGGTGTGTCAAGCTTGCGTGGCCTGGCCTGTTTTTCTGCTGCTGACCATGATGTCTTTGTTCCCCGCAGATCTGCCTTTGAGCAGGACGTGGAGCATGGTAACACAGATGGCCTGGGAGACTGCCAAAGTAAGCAGGCCCTCTTCACTCTTGTCTTTCCTCTTTTATTCCACACCCCCACCTCCTTCACCACAACCACCACTCCTCTTTTCTCCGTTAGCTCTGCCCTCCCTCTCCTCTCAGCCCTCTGTTTCCTTCTTTTCCGCCATCATCTCTTTCCTCTCCCGTCTGTTTCTTCCCTACAAACTATCTCCTTTAGTGTCTTCCATCCATCTATCCCTTTCGGCTCGTGTTCTCCTGTGTCCTTCCCCCCGCTGTTTCTCTGGTGCCCTGGTCAATAGAGCGTTGTGTCCCTTTGGACAAATACTGAGTTCCTTCTCACAAATTTCTTTGAAAACACAAACATTCAGCAGCACAGAGGAAACGTTTGCGAGATGTTACAAGCCTGTTTTCAAAACTGAAATAGAAAGGCTACACACAAAACCTAGCCCCATGTCTTTATTAAATAAATAAAAAACATTATTCATCAGAGGAGTCAAAAGTATTCACGTTCATTACTCAAGTAGAAGTATAAATACTAGGGTTTAAAAATGCTTGTTTACAATTTGAAGCATRAAYTCAAGCATTTAACTTGAGTAAACATAGAAAAAGTACTGGTTTTAAAGTGCCTGTGACGTCAAATTTTTTGTAATACATGAGAAAGCATTTTTGAAAAGATGTCATTGACAAAATATTGCAAAATAAATTTCATGTTGCTGAGATGAACAGTTGTTGAGATTTTTGCCTGTAAAGTAACAGGAAGTGATGTCATAGGGGAATGTCTGCATGTGAACGGAGCGTTGCTACAACAGCTAACAACCCAGACTGTATAGAAGAATCTGATGTTTATTAAGATTATTTTGASTCCCTATCAGAGAAAGATGATGAAGAGTCAGAGTTCAAGTAGTATAGTTTCAATAAACAGAGACCAAAGAGTTGTTGTTTTTTTGTTTGTTTGTTTGTTAAAAAGTTCCCCTTTGATGTCACTTCCTGTTTCACTTTGGCTGAGTCAAGTTCAAAATAAAGTATGCCAGTTGAGGAACAAAATGGGTAAAAACCATGTGCATTGTTCCAACTTTCTTAAATATAAAGATGTTTTCTTTGACTTTTTGTTTTTGAAGACATGTTGCAAGCACTTTAAAACTACTTAGAAGTATAAATGTAAAAGTAATGTAAGAAAAAAAAGTTTAGGCTGTGCCAAAAGGAGCCTTTAATGTGAAACCCCACCTCTTCACAAAATATTTTTCTAAAAGCTATAATGACTAAAATGTTATGTTAAAATGTTAATACTGAATAATTTGGGATGCGGTACTGGTTTACCTGTTTCAGCTGCATATATATATAT
>NW_013952416.1:915805-946156 GCF_001266775.1 Austrofundulus limnaeus | reverse complement strand
ATATACATGTATATGTACAGTATATATCCTGCTGGAGTGGGACATGATTTGTGTCACACAGGTGGATTGGATCGGCTCATGACCCAGTATATGCATTTTAACAATGACTAGCTGGATAGAAATTACGTAGTTTTTACATTTTTATAATATAAGGAGTAGAAAGTACAGATAATTGCACAAAAAGGAGTAGAAGTAAAACTAATTACTGTTGTTTATTTTTATAGATAGTTTCTTGCTTGATTTTAAAAATGCAATACCAGTATTGATATTGTACTGAGCTGTACAGTTTGCAAAATACACTTGTGAATTATTCAACATTAAATCACTCAGCAAATGACCCTGTAAATAAAGGTAGTTCACTTTCCCTCCTCTTCCATTTGTAATTTTAGTGACGGGAACACAGATTGCTGTACCTTTGTCAAACTTAGGGGCCAGATTAAAATCGTTTTGATTAGAAGTGAAGGAGAATATCGAGCTGCCGGTCGATTCTGAATGGCTTTAAAAGTCGTGGCATTTCATCATGTTAAAGCATATAGGCTACTTTTATTGCACACAATAACTGGTCTCCCTTTTTCTCTTTCAGATACATTTGTGGCACTGAATGGTAAGTATCCCACACAGGCAATCACATGAGATGGAAGCTCCATCTCTTTACCTTAAATCTTTAACTCCAGCCACACCTCTTCATCTACTCAGTCATTCATCAGCTCTCAGGGAAATTAAAACTCCTCCCACATGTGCAAAGACGGGTTATTAATGACTTGGGGTTTTAACTGAATTGGTCTCGTTTCTTCCTTTTGATAGACGTCCCTTCCAGTTATGAAGGTAATGAAAGTCGGTCACTTTCACGCTTCTTATCTTGCCCCTTTGCTGTTTAGAATAAAGGTCGAGTTAAAAATCCTTCGCCTTTGACGTTCATCCTGATTCTTTTAGTTTTATTAGGCCTTTTTCTTCCTCCTCACCTTTGTAGCCCCAGAACCTCCTTTCCCCTGTGCAATAGCTTTGATTAGCCATGACCTTTGCTTTGTTAATTGGATGGATCTGGTTGTTGGTGGCGAAAGGCTTTGATAGTGAGGAAGTTCCTCACTGTGTGCACTGAACGAGCCACGAGTCGATACAGAGAAGGTTTCTTTGGAAATGTAAAATAATTAACCTGTTATCTCTTGTAAACAGCTCTTTGATTTGAGAAATGAAGTTTAAGTTTGACTAGCTTAATGAGCTAACAGCTAATCCAAACAGCGCCAAAAACAAAGTGCTCAAAAATTGTAATGCTGTTCATTCAAATACTTCTATAAATTTTTGTTTCATTGTCAGTTTTACATTACCTGATTATATATATAGAATTTTGTGGTTGTTTGCAAGCTTAAATAGTAGCAGCAACAGCTAGCTGTAGCACTTCCTGTGCAGCCTGGAACACTTCTGAGAGGAAAACAAACGATTTCTGCTCAAATAATGATGTATTGTGAAAGCGATGTCAGTGTAAAGGTTTATAAAACAGTGTTTGTGTAAACATATATGAATCTTTTGAGATTAGAATTGTTTTAAAAGAGCAACTTTAGCCTTGAGCTCTCTCAGACTAGCCGTTAGCTCATCAGTCTGGTCAGAATCTTTGTCTCCAAACTGAGGCAATTCAAAGAGCTGCCCATTACCTTTCCACAGAACCCTACTTTCAAAAATCTGCATCACATTCCTTTGATTCAAAAGAGCTGCTGTTGGATACACATGCAGCTTCTTGTTTATTTCCTAATCAGTGACAAGAATAATCCCCAGGTGATTGATACAATGTTTTTTTTCTTTCACTCTCAGAATGATGATCATAATAAGAAAAAATGCAATCCCACCTTTATTTTCACACACAGATACAGTGCCTCGCAGCTGCCAGATCAAAACGATCAGATCCATACAGAATGACAAGAATAGATTTTTTTTGAAGTCTCTCCAGAAAGCCCTTTCACCCACCCTCTTGTTGCTCTACTCCCACTGCGATTCTCCCTCTTTTTGGAGATCCAGGGTCATCGAAAAGCACAGTCACCCCCCTCTCTCCCTCCCATGCAGTGATGAATATGCTCCCACAGGCTTGGCTGTGTGTTTTCAGGCACATGCACAAACTCACACAGACAGTTTACAACAACATCGCCCAAACCGAGACCCTCTATCTTATAAGATGAATACTTGCTCCATCTAAATTCTCAAAAACTTTAACACCATCCTCTCTTTTAATCTGTTAAAAGAGAGCTGTGCATCAGTTGGCAATTCCCCCCCCCCACCCCCTCCTGATTTGTGGAGGTGCACTGAGACTCTGAGCTCTCAGTGTGTGTGTGTCATCTGCCTGAATTGCACTTCCCCTGGTGGTGGGGGAATGAATTATAAAATAGGCCTGTCACACTAATCTCTCAGCCTTGGGCCAGTAGTTAAATAAATCATTTTAATGATTGCCACGCCACACAGAGGAGGAGGAGGCTTTGAGTGGTGTTCTGTGCGGGGATCTATTATGTGCAGTCCGCCAGCGTTGCCTCCCCGTCTTCAAACACGAGCGCAAACACATATAGAGTGTGCACATCCCCAAACAAACACACTCTCACGTGCTGTCACCTCCTCCATGGAGCGAGAGCTTGTCAAAATGGAAACTGGGGGTTGAGCTCCGCAAGAGGATGTTGATAAAAGTGTTGTCACTCACCATCGCRGAAAGCTTTTTTTCTCTCTCTTTCACATGTGGTTTAAATACGTTGAGTTAAAGAGAAAATATGGCTTGAGCAAACTGGTGTATGGTGGCTTAACTCTAAGCTTGTGGGATGCTAATGTGATTATCATGGTTCAAAAATAAAAAAAGCCAGACAAAAAAAAAAGTGCAAAATTTGCTCATGGAAGACAATGAGGACCTGAAAAAAGACAAACTGATTGTGTGAGCAATGTTTAGATATGAACAGAGACATGATGTATATGATCCATCACCCACACATGAATAAATACATGTGAATTTATATCACCAGAGACCAATTTATCATTTACCCTAGAAAATGTCAGAAAAAAGAATAACTTCTAAACTGAGACAAAGATGACACCTTTTTTGTGTGTGACAGGCAATCCGATGCAAAGATATCTGATGCGACGCAGAAAAACAGCCACTTTTCACAGCTGAAGCACTGGAACCATAAATCTTTTGGGATTTCAGGTTGAGAAATGATCAGAAGTACTTCGGAGTAATGATTCATTTTCTCCCTGTTAACCAGTCTTCAATGCAGCTTCTGAAACTTAAAGTTGGAGAAGTTCTGGTTGTACATCAAAGCGCAACTAAACTGATTTAAAATTTTGATTAAGAAAAGCTTTAAAACAATATCAAGAGGGGAAAAAAGCACATCATTAGGGGCACTTTGTAGTCGGAGCAAAGACACAGGCTGAATTCTCGATGGGGAGGAAGTTTGTCTTTTGTCCTACATATAAAAGATAGGCACCCTGTGGTTACTGTGGAGGAATTGTGAGCTGACAGATCCCGGCAGAGATCTGACATGTCAATCAGAGCAGGAGGAGGGACGGCGAGGAAGCAGGAGCTGCAGAGGGTGACAGAAAACGGAAACATGTTGATCATTAGAAACGCTCACGTGTTTGCTAATGAGCTGCTGAAGGTCGTGAGGGGAAACACCCTGTTGACTCACACAGCCCAGCAGCTGTCTGAGTGTTTGTGCGAATGTCGTGTGCACCTGTGGATGTGTGTGTGTATGTGTGTGTGTGTGTGTGTGTGTGAGACAGCACCCGGCTGGCCCGTGCCTGCGTGCGCGGAGCGTAAGTTAACCTGTGTTGTGTCCGGCAGGCCACCAGCACCACCACCATCACCACACCCTCACACTTCCCACCTCAGCCCTCCCCGAGGCTGCAGAAGGCCCCCTGGGGCGGGGCCGCATGGTGGAGCGGAAGGACCCCCCCATGAGCTCAGACAAAGGGGAGGACCCGTACGTGGCCGTGCCCTCTCAGACTCAAGCCGAAGCCAATGGTAAGCCTTGGAACGCAACAGCGAGCAGTCAGTTTGGTCCATTGTCGCCCGTGGGAGTTGGGGAGGGAATGTGAAGTGGAAGGGAGGGGTTTAAGTAATTGAGATTTACTGTTGCCTGGCTGCTCCCAGCTGACGAGGTGCAGAGATGGCGGATGGCTTTCTCTCCAGGGGAGGATTGCCTCATGCTGTGCACGTAAAACCCTCCAAAGAAAAGTAGCAAACAAGGCACACATGTACCAGCACATACACATTCAGCGCTCATTAAGATGCATGTATGCACACATAAACGCTCACACACACACACACACACACACACACTTTGCCGGACGGATTTATTATCCGTGGACTGTAATGTCCCACAGGAGATGTAATATCCAGACCATTACACTCTAAAAAGGAAGATGGCGATGTATTTATTTCCTGAAGAAGAGGGCCTAGTCGCCGGCTCTGTCATCCTTTGCGACACGGTGACATGACATTGAACGCTCTTTTCTCCCGTGTTAACAACCTGCCTAATGCTGTACCGCCTCAAGGACGGCTCGCCGGATAAATGAGTCGGAGTGAAACAGATAGAAGGGGAGGAGAGGAGAGGGTCAACGTGCAAATCGAAGGAGAGAATATAAAGATCTATGGAGTGCTGCCAATTCATTATAATAAAACAGGCAGACCTATAATACGAGYTATTAAAACAACATGCAACGTGTTCCTGCAAACTTTAATGGTTTAGGCAATTAGAAGCAGCATCTATTGTGAAAATACCTTTTCACACAAAATGATTTATCTCATCGCCATCTTCCTGTGGAGTAAATCCAGCCTGAGATAAAAATAAAAAAAAAACAAAAACAGAACATTTTATTTGTTCAAACAATTCAGTAGCTGAGAAAAAACAGACAAGTTGTTTTTGCAAGTGGTTACAAAATACATTCAAACAAGTAAAAAAAATTAGTAATGATGTAATTCATGTTTTTGCAATGCGACAATATACTAAAGCCCTTATTCGATTCACAATTACGTTTTTTTTTTCAACAAAATGAACTGTAGCCATTTTTATAACTAAATATGTTTTTTTCTGTAAACATCAGCATTTTAGTCTTTGTGTCAAACTGTAACTCATCATCTAAGTTACACAATAGAACTTCAAAATAAATCGCCACAAATCATTTTGTGACCAAAATTATCAAGTATCAAACTGAATTTGTCCTAAAGACTTAACTTAAGGAAATCGATTCATTTATTTTTATGAATCAATACATATTTTAAGCAGTTGTAATTGATCATTGATCGATTCTCAATTAAATGTAATATCCCTAGAAGCTTTACATAAGAGCCACAAACTCAATAACATCACACCGTTCTTGATTTTATTGAGTTTATGGTTCTCATGCGAAAAATGTTAACCAATTCATATCGTCACCAAACAATTTTTCAACGTGTCTGAGTTTGTATTTTTTACCCACATGTAAAATCAGTGGTTTAGTCTTTTCGCAAAACATTTTTCAGTATTCCCTGTGTGTGGGATGAACACACCACGTCAGCTGGAAGCAGCAAGGCACCAGTAGGTAGATCCAAGCACAATGGTGGCAGAGACTTCAGACAGCACGCCTGCAGTTCAGCATCACAACATGCTGTCTCGACCCCCCCACCCCAGTTGCTTTTACCTGAGCAGGTGTGTGATGAGCCTCACCAGGAATGGTGAAGCAACATAAAGATTGTCTTGAACTAAAAATTTCCTGAAATCAGTTTATATATTTTTATGTTCGTGCTCAGGTAACTGCAACAGGACGTCACATTTCAAAACAATGCTTCCTGCTGTTTTTTTTTCCTGTATGATCATTATTATTATTGTTGTTATTTTTCTTTATGAGACACCTTTGCAGCTTGTTTCACTGTTTATGAGTTTCATTTTCAATTTCAGCTCTACGATCTTCTTTTTTTTTCTTTTTGCTGAAAGTCAGCTTTGATGATTTTTTTTGTTGTTGTTCTTTGTGAGCAGTTCTTGATATTTTGCATGGCTGTCTCTCTCCTCTTCATTTATTTATTTATTTTTTTGCTATTTATATATTTGCCTTTCTCCTATGTTCTTTGCTTTGATGGTATTAAGCACAGTTTTGCCTCTGTACAGCTTAATGCTTTTCAGCATGGCAAATTGAGCACCACAGCCAACAGTTCTCGTTTCCCGCTCCACCCCATCCTGCCTCCTCTTCCTTCCTGTTGCCGCTCATATCATTAGCTTCAGGTGTCAACTGTACTGTGAAAACTTATCAAACCGGGTGTTTGAGTCACGAAATGAGAAAACGTGTTTGCGAGACGTGATTATGGAGACGGAATCCAAATAAATAAGTCATTCTCCCTGCATTTTAATTACATAGAAACATTTATGTAGCAGAGATACACCATCACTCTCAAGTTTATGCTTCAGCAAACATACATTATCTAATATCCAGAGCCATTTGCAAACTTGTTTGTGATGTAAAAGAAATTAAAATCCCCCCCCCATTCTTAAACATTTCATTTGCAGTGGAATCTTATCTGCTAATGAATATTACAGTGCTGCCAATACGTATTAGCCCAATAAACGCGGCAAACTGATGAGTATTCTCACAAAATGATTAAATTCAGCATCCTTGTCTGGTTTTCTGCAGGTGGATTGTGCTTCACAGTACATTTGAGCTTTGTGTTTGTCTCTGCCTCATTTTCCCTTCCTCCATGTCATGCTGTAGCACGCCTCACCCTTCTCCTTCACGCCCCTCCCCAAGCCRCCGGCGGCCTCACCTCCTTCCACCATCTGCTGCCATTGTGATCAGTCTCCCTTCCACAGGACCTCTCATCTGACTAGGATGGCATGTTCCAAGGCTATACCTTACCTGGTGCAAATTAATAGCTGAACCAATTTATGGAACCTCCTCGCCCTTTTCCTCTCTCAGTCTCTTTGTCCTCCATCCCTGCACCTCCGTTTACCCTGTTGCAGTGTGTCTCTTCACCAACTGAAGTCATATCTGTTCTGCAGGAATAAATTCTTAAACCCCCCAATCACACACACACACCACCACCACCACCACTATGTCCACAGTTTCCTCTTTTATACCTGTCTCCTCTTCTCTGTCAGGCTCAGCCCCTCTCTTACAACCACCCTCCCCCAGTCCCGACCTGTAGCCACTGCTGTGTTGCTCCAATTTATGGGTTCATTAAAGCCTCTATCCAGGGAAGCAGGAAAAGGGGAGAGGTGGAAGGAAAGAGGCGGGGGGAGGATAGACTACAGGGAAGGAGATTTTGTGGATGATGAGAGGGCCACACGATAACGATTTATTAAAGAGAATAGAACAATAATGTAGCAGTGAAGGTTACATGGAGGAGAGGTGAGAGAGAAGGTAGACAAAGCAGCTGAGAGCTACAAAGAAACAAGATGGAGATGATGTGAATCTGTGAGGACAGAAGATGTACTCAGATACCCTTCCTCTACTATTGCTGGGTGAAATGAGAGGTTTTACTCTTATCAGTTCTGTATTTCATGCTAGGTAATCTTTATTGTAATGATAAAAATATATATATACCAAAAATAAATCCATATATACAGTATTTGGAGTCCCAGTCCCCATACAAATTACACATCTACGTTAATGTTTTGCATTTACATATGAACCTAATGTAATTACATTTTTGAGCTTATTAGTTAAGCCACAAAACAGAGTGAGGTTAATGTTAGAGCACGACAACGAACTAAGAAAACAAAGTTACAAATCGAACATAATGCTCTTCTTCACTATGGGATTTATTGCTGGGATGTTTTTTAGACACCAGCTGTTAAGTTGACCTGTTGTCAGTGTTTACAGCATACTAATTGAAGTTTATTGCTTTATCACTCAAGGACATAAAACAACAATCCAGCGATGAACTGTGGGAAAGTTTGAGTGCTACCTTGTGACATTTTCTCCAACCAGCTGTGAAAACTATCTTGTAGTTGCATTGTATGGAGGACGGAACCTTAATTAGTAAAAAAAATGTGACTGGAAATAAAACAAACAATGAAATGATTGTGATAATGTTAAATTAACACTGTTAAAAATGATAAATATTATTTAAAGTTGCACTGTTTAATCAAATAAGTTGGTTAAGTTAGCATATTTTTATTGTTTGGTTGCTAAATTTGCCACATTATTATTTTATTAGGCCATGCATTTAGTTTTTCAAGCCATTTATATATTTCTATATTTATTTCCAATTATGAAAGGTTCTGTCGTCCTCCATAGAATTGCGTTACTATTCTGTCAATTCAGCTCTTTCAATTTTGTTTTATTTATAAACAAGTTCAAATCAAGTCAACCTCATCAATACCACATTATATATTGTTATAACTCAATTCAAAATCACAAAAACAAAACTGTCAACACTAAAACAACCTTACTGCACATGGTACTGACAGACTTGTAAAACTTATGCAACCAAAGGGGGGAAAACTGATGTATCCTGCATGTTTTTTTTTATTTTTTTGTATTAATGTACACAAATTATCAGTAACATGAGGCTTATTATTAAGCATTATATAGAGACATTTTAATAATTGTTTAWTTCACAGCTCTTAAATACTGAATGACCATATTCTACAACTAATTCTGCAACTGTATGGTTTAAAATTATTTTATTAATCATCTAATTTATATTTACTGAATGTGAATAAAAATGATGCTTTTAGTCAGCAAATAATTGCTCAAAATGGAATTTAAAAGGTACAAATACAACACAGTTTTTTTCACTTGTTCTTAAATAACAAAACAGTTAATTATTGGTGTTAAAAGAAGTCAAATACTCATTTATTTAGTCTTTTTTAATGAAAATCCAAACACTACTTCTCACTAATGTTTGGCAATTATTAAAATCATTTTTTTCAACTTTATAAAATAACTAAAAACTGAAATATTTCTACATTATTCTACAACAAGCTTTCAATTAGTGCTTATTACTTGAATACTGTTAGTAAAATTAAGTAGAACTGCTTCGTAGGAGATGTATTGTTGTTGTATGCATATAATCAACTAATAAATGGTTAAATTTTAAACTCTAGAATACAATGTTGTGTATTTTATGCTCTCATTTTATGACAAAAAATTCTATGACTCCCTAATGAAACTCCAGCATGAAAACAGTTGATAAAAAAATACTAATTAATTGGCAGATAGTATAGTACATAAATCAGTTTTATAATGCTGTAAATGCTTTTTGCAGTTGGAAAACCATAAATCAGTTTTCCTAAAGTAACACTTATCTGTTTTAATGGCTGCAGATGAAAGCAGATTCTGGATTTTCAGTTTGATTATCACCAGCTGGATTTGCAAATCTAATCAATAGAACTGCAATTTTTTATATTTCTGAACATTTTGATGGCAGTTTTTTATTTATTTATTTATTTTGCACCACCACACAAGAGCTAGTGTAATTTATTTCGAGCATTTCCCTCCGTGCCAGGATTTCACTGTAATACCACCTGTCAACCAACAGCTGCTCTGCAGGGGTTATTTTCAGCTGCAGGTATCTCTCTGACACCTGTGTGCCAAGGTGAGACGGGCATGATAGAAAGAAAATATGACCTTGCACAGACAAGGATGCAGCAATACTTTTTATGCTTGTCAAGGTGTCTGGAATTTCTCTTCATCTYAACCTGTGGAAAGAAGTTGAAGGGACATCTCACTGCAGTCATGTGGGATGCCATGCGAGTCTAAAACGTTACATGGGAAAGTTTCACAGGGAAAATTGTCAAATCTGGTATATTCAATTATTTTCTTTACTATGGCAGAAAAAAACTTACATTTAGAATAGTATAGATTGAATATGAACATATAGATGATATAGATTCTATGTAATCATGTTTTTTGAACTTGCTTTTTAAGTCTTTAAACATCAATTCAGCACCAAAAATCCCAAAATGTTCTTCTTTAAAGATAGCTTGACTGTGGGATTAATGTACTGTGAGCTGTTCTCTCTCACATTGTGGCGTTTCACTATAGTGTCATTTTAAGAACTCTAAGAGAAATTTAGTATTTTTATATGTCCTTGCAGTTAAATGATTGGATTTAGGTTAATCCTGTAAAAATAAAAAAAGGTTGATAGGATTTGTGTTTAAGGTTGGTGTATTGGCCCTTTAAGGAATGGCGAATGCACGGCAAAGAAACATAAATTAACTAAGTGATCCTTGTAAATTCCTGTCATWCTTAAAACCTTCACTGTTATATGAMGTAGAGGATTTTTGGTTTTGTGTTGCTCGTCAGCCAAAGATTGCGATAGGCCTTTGTGAAGCAGATAGATTATTCGCAGCTCATTGTGAGTCATTAGAAAAACAATGGACTGGATGTTTTCCCAGCACCACGCGCTTCCTTGACTGACATCAAGCCACAAGCCATAATTTCCTCCACTGATTAGCTTATTGTTCTTTAAAGCTTGTCTTTGTTTTAAACACAGATTTGCAGCTTAATGTCTCATTTTTGTAAGTTTTGGTTATGTGTCTCACTTTGCATTTGCTGGACTATTTAAAAAAAGCTGAATTCTCGAAGTAGGAATAAATCTCTGCTCATGAGAGGTCAACAGTTTGTGTGTTTCACACCTTCTAACCCACATTCAGCCGTCGCTACTCTGCTTTGAACCGAAGCAAAAGGTCAAATCATCGGTATTCGTGAGTGAGCCACTCGTCAAGAGAATACAAGCAGAGTATTTGTTCTCTGGTGGTGTTCCTCTTGTTTATTAAATCGTTTCTTAATAATTACCGCGACGACAAGATGAAAAACGCTTGAGTAGGTCACCATCTGTGAAAAAGTTACTCATCAGGACTGCATATTAATTAACAGGATTCATGACTCTTGAATAAAGCCACATTAAATTTCACCAATTTCTAAAAATAAAAAAAAAAACTTGCAGTTGAACCTTACAGTCTTGACTTTTCCATTGTGCGTTTCCACTGAAGTTTAAAGAGAATTTGTTCAATTATTTCATTAATGTCATGCTTGTCAGTGGGTTGTAACATCTTTGGTAGTTTCCCATGGATGTTTAAATTACCTTGATGTGCTGTGGCTTTTAAATAACACGCCTCGTATGCAGGAAATCGACTACAAGGTTAGTACATTAGTTTTAGTACCTGAGGTGCAGAATGATTTAATTAGAGCTTTAATTATATCTTAACTAGCTAATCAGTATGCAGTGCGGTGACTCAGGATGGTCTGATGAAGGCTCTAATATTGAGTAATACCATTTATGCAAGTGCCTCTTGAAAGGCAAACATACACAAGAACTAATGGGATAATATTCAAACAGGGGATTAAATGGAGTTTAATAAATTGCCGTCATCGTCTAAGCACCAATGTCCTTTTTGGAAAATGAAAACAAGTTTGTCCTCATCAGAAACCTCTCGCAGCACAGACGGCAGCGTTAATGCTAGTCTAAATACTTTTCCTGCTCGTTTTGTCRTCCACGGCTTCTCTTTCTGCATTAKTCTGATGAAGGTTTTAATAATTTCTTAGACCGTGCTTCTGTGTAACGACCAGCAGTCAGAGGTTACGGCCCGCTCTGTAACCCCTCTGTGATGTTTAACAGCCTTTGAAGTTCCCCCCCGACACAAAGACAAACTCTGTGGGCTGAAGTCAGATGGTTCCTGTGAAGAGATTAAAAGAGTCTCGGCGCGTCTGAATGCGCGTCGGATAAATAGAGAGAAGAGAGGGCTCCTCGGTCACGCCAGATATGAGTTTTTCTGGTATACAAGAGCGCGCCACGGACCCGATCTGTTCTGACAGCGAGAAGTATCGGAGTATCTGAGATGCGCGTTGAGTATCTGAATGTTGAGGCCAGAGGCYGAGTGAAATTAAAATCTAATTCGAGCTGCAGGATGCCTCGCAAAGTGTTTTTGGGGGGGATGTATGACAAGACGAGACTGAAGCAGAAAATCTGTGGGTTTCAGTAGCGCTTTGATACTCCAAGGTCAGGTTGTAAAAGTTTTGAAAACTTTTTTTTTTGCAAAGATCACAAACCGGCGTCAAAAAAAATGAGCAGTGTTGCCATCCCGACTTAAAAGCCTGAAGTTATGTGATTTGACTGAGATAACCGAGGTGTCCTCTGTGGCAACTTTCACTCTCTTTGATGTTAGAGAAACAATTCCTCCCAAGAAAGATAGAAGCCTTCAAAGTTTCCTCCCTTTCTTCCTTTTTTTTTTTTTTCACCCAAGGCCTTGGGCTGAGTGTACCCTCTGGTGTGTGAGAGAGGTGAATGATGGATTGATGAAGGGGGCGAAAAAGGGAGAAAAAGACTGAAAGCTTCATTTTGCATGTTGTCTGAGTTAAACAGGGCTTTCACTTTTTCCTCATAACCACGATGAAAAGAATTATTCAGCCTCTCAGTTCACCTCCTTTACTAAAACGGACATCTATTTGACTCAGCTGCCCTCCAGCTTTGTTGTTCAATGTAAAATCCAAACGCAGTGTTCAAGAACCTTTAGCAATAATAGATTCACTGTCGTGACAGCTTATAACAGCTTCGACTTGCTCTTTCTGCACCTCAGCACAAAAGAAGGTGACAAATGAATATATTTACATCCAACACAAATTAGGTGACGAGAGATCTGCCAAACTATATATTTATGCTCCCACTTTCATTTTCCATTCGGGTTGTGGAGAGTTTTAAGGTTTCTTGCATGGAGCGAGCCTGAATTCCTCCTGTTTTTTTTTTTAAACCGGTGAAAATATTTAACCCAACAGCCTTCAAACGGCACCCTTCACCGCCGTGACCACTGTCCTTTTCTGCCAGAGGATGAWAACTCACAGAGACCACATGGTTGTAATTGCAGCCCTCCCAGTTTCCACTGAATAAAACACTCAGCACGCTGAGGCGGAGCAGTGTGAAAGAAAACGCTTCGAAACTTGAAGAAAGCCATACGTGGAGGAAAATAGTGAAGGGGATAATAAGCGAGTATAAGGTCAACAAAGTAAATGACAGCGGCCAAGCAGAGCATCTCTCTCTCTCTCATTCTCAGATGTTAATGCGAGTGACGGGAAGCAGATGTTTGGTCCGACAGGCAGGTCGTTTGGTCACGCAAGTTCACGGCGTTAACACTTGTCAAAGCCCAGTTCTCCACTACAGATTAGGCTCGTCCCTTCTCACACCATCCACACAGCCAGACGCCGCCTCGGAAACAAACACGCTTTGCCAGGAGGTTTTAACCATTTTGTCATCCGCTTCCAAGAAATTGCAAGTTCTGATTTTTCCAGTAAACGAGGACAGAAGAAACTCTTTTTTTTAAACCCAGGTTGAGCTTTAAAGTCCGAACAGACCCTGAAGTGTCCAGTGATTTATCTCGGCTTGGAGCAAAATGGGTTTTAAAGTCACGTTGTTGGACTAATGAAGTACGACTGAAGTGAGTGAGGATTATGGATGTTGGTTTAAGTGAGTCTGGATCTTAGTTTCATGAGAACAGATCAGCAGGCTGTCTCTGTGTAATGTCTCGCTGAGGAGATAATGGGAGTGGGTCTTCTGTGACACAACTGAGCTTAAAAAAACAAACATTATGATAAAACCTCTTTAGCAGTGGTGGGATGTAACAAAGTACAAGTACTTTGTTGCTGTACTTGAATACATTTTTCATGTATCTGTACTTTACTTAAATAGATTTCATCATGGGTACTTTTGACTTTTACTCCACTTTTACATTAAGTATCTGTACTTTCTACTCCATTACATTTCTGTAATAAGTTGAATTACAAATTATATTCATGTCACATCACATTATTATTATTTTATTTTTTGTTTGAAAGTAATCAGTGGTGAGAGGGGAATTGCTGTAATTGGTCCATTGAACCACCGCAAAACAGGAAAATACCATTAGACCCTCCTTTGGGAAAAGCGGAGCAATTCTGCATCACCTGCTGGAGCAGCAGCAGCAGCACGCCCAAAATGGATTCCACCATGAAGGAAATGTGCCACTCATGGCCTTATTTAAAAGACTTATTCAAGTTAATTGGTTCCAAAAACAACTTGTTAATATTTGATAAAGGATGTTGGTGGTGAATTCACAGCTTCTGCAGCTGTTGTCACAATATGTGATGATGYACAGAATCACAGGTCAGAGTGTGAACAGTGTCACAGAGGCTAAACACAAAAACATGCATTACCTGCAGCATTGTTCACTAAAATGACACCATTGATGTATTAAAATATACATACAGTAGGCACACTTCATGATATTGTAAACCATTAGGGAATGCATTAAGCAAGTACTTTTACTTTTAATACTTTAAGTATTTTTAAAAGCAAGTACTTACTTTTACTCAARTAAAAATGTTAATGTGGTAMWTTAACTTTTACTAGAGTRYRTTTTTGTTTGTTTATCTGTACTTTTACTTAAGTACAGTGTTTGAGTACTTTCTCCACCACTGCTATTTAGGATTCATTTTGGCCGGTTTCTGTTCCTCTACTGCTCTTTTATATTTACCAAACACTTTCATAAAATCAAGTTACATCTGAGAAACCATAGCTATAACTGAGACCTTTACCCAATATAACAGTATAAATAGTTAAGAGAACTTTATTGGGAGAATCATGAAAGCATCAGGTTTGATTTGTAAATTCACCTTAAATAACAGCTTTAGTGCRAAAATCTAGTGTAAAGTGGTTTGTGTGATGTGTTCTTATAAATAAATTGGACATTTACTTTATRAAATGGATGTCGAGGAACCAATATGAAGTTGCACATTAGAAAATGAATTTTATTGGGATTGTTTGGGGGATTTAGCTGCAGTTCTGGACTGTTTTTAGATTTTTATAAATTCTGTCACAATTGGTTTCTGAATAAAGCTTTGTATATTCTCATCATGCTGCCACTAAATTAGCATTTTTTTTCAACCCAGGCAAGCAGTAGAAATCCTGTCTTAGCTTATTACAGTATTTGGTAACAACAATAATCTCTTTTCAAAGAGAAGAATAGTACAATGTTAGCACAATGTGGATGTTTATATTTAGCCCACTTCTACAAGAACAATAACGTTAGCAGTATATCCAAATCTATTTTCCATCTAAACAGCTGTAAAACAATTAAACTGTGCCTTTAAGGGAAACTAAAAACCATTTTGTGCCATTTCTGTTTCATCAAAGCCTTTATCCTGTTGATGTCGAAGAAGGAAACCAAAGAAAGATTTTTGTTTCCCCAGTAGCAGAGTGTTGAAGCTGTGCAGCGAGATTATTCTTCTGCGCAGACAAAACACAGCAAAGATAGGTCTGGCTGTGCAAGACTAAATGATTTGAATATATTATCATCTTTAAATGAAACACATTTCTATGGCAGCAACTGACTGTTGTAATCATCACGTATTACTTTTACAGGGTAGCATTCGCTACAAGACAAAATTGCATCAATTTGCAACAGTTAAAAAAAACTGTTTTGCTGTAAATTTGCATTGAAAAACTCTTTCTTTTGAATAGTGACAAAAGCCAAAAGAGTTTGCTATTTTGAGATGGTAGAAACAACGTTTAGGGAGTAACACAAAGAAAAAAAAGGGAGCAATTTTACGTTTTTAATGTTAGTTAACAATAAGGTGTTACATCACACACCTCCTTTTGTTTTTTAGCTTTACTTAAAGAGATCCATGATTAGTTGTAACATTAGACTTTATTTAATAAACATATATGCAAAATAAAGACTGTAAAATACTGTAGGCTGTTTCGTTTTTATAATTTTTAAACTAAAAGTTTAAAAATATATTACACGGATGAGGCCATTTTATTTACACGCAAAGCATTCTGGGTAAACGATGACGTGGATAGGTCCTTGATGTGAGTGAGCTATATCCACCCTGAAGGTTAATCTTGGACAATATCTGATGATCGACTCTTTTAAATGAAACCAGAGAGCGTTGACAGAGAAGAGAAGGTAGAAATGACTCAGCCTGTAACTGGCTAACACTAAAGCTAACAGGCTAAGCTGAGGTTCTTCTTCCATGAAGCAGCTCTGTTGTCCTCCATCTATATTTTCAGTTACAGGCTGAGTCATTTCTACCTTCTCCTCTCTGTCAACGCTCTCTGGTTTCATTTAAAAGAGTCGATCATCAGATATTGTCCAAGATTAACCTTCAGGGTGGATATAGCTCGCTCACACCGAGGACCTATCCACGTCAACATTTACCCAGAATGCTTTGTGTGTAAATAAAATGTCTCCATCCGTGTCAAAATATATATTTAAAAATTATAAAAACTAAACATCCTACAGTATTTTTACAGTCTTTCTTTTACAGTTAAAATAAATGTTTATCAAATAAAGTCTAATGTTACAACTAATCAGGGATCCCTTTAAAGTAAAACACATTTTTACAATAAAAAATAAATGCTAAACTTATGAATAAACACCTGTCGACTGATGTAAAACTTTAATCTTCCTCACACTTTTTTCAGTTTTTATGGTCTCTTTGGGAGATAGAACGCACGCACAGAAGAATTTCAGAAATCTTTCATGTCTTCGCTTTCCCACAGTGAGTAAGATGTGCTCCGGTGTGGGACGACCAGAACTGTTCACATGTGACCTGAGACGAGCTCTGTGCTCTGGTTTTCGTGATGAGGTCCACCTGTCTAATCCTCTGTCTGTAGTTACTGATCTGTGTTAGCTGCAGGTCATGTGTGAATGGGTAATAAATCTTTTTGCTATGAAGTGGTGTGTTTAACCCAAAAGTCATCCAGCTGGGTTCGATGTCTAAATTTATCTGCTGTCTGGACACTTCTGGGTGAGTTCTGTTCCTCGTGTGTTAAGTGAATAATAGCCGATCCTTGTTTGTTGATCCAAATTGTTGCTCAGTAAAACATGTCGATGCTATTTTTATTGAATTAGCTTTCATTTTGCTGTATCACAGTGCGTCTTTTCCACGTTTTGGAAATGACACTTTGTAAGAATCTGATGACTCAGCTCATTGGATTTAGCGCCTAATCAGAGGCTTTTTAACGTATTCTCTGGGGATGGCAAGATGGGATCCAAGCTTTATGAAACGTTTCACATTTGTATCAATGAGAAGAAAAGGGTTTGGGTATTTCAGGCTCCTTTATCTGCTCTCATATCTTTTTCATTTCACCAGAAGGTTTTATCTGGGATTTAAAATGTGAATCCTAATCACTCCTCTAAAGCGTTTTCAGTCCAAGATTGTGTCTTTGGGAAGTATTGAATCTTGTTACTTCAGGCAACCATTTGTAGTCATTATGAATAGCAGTTCTATATAATGGGATCACTCTTCCTTCATTTGCATGTTTTTCATAAAATGATTTCAATCTCTAATCTGTTCGAATCCCAGAACACACAATATGTTTTAATCATTATGATTGAGTCATGTTTCTACTTTTGGATTTGTCAAATAATATAGACCTTTCACAACAGATTTAGTTTTTTTTTTAATAGAAACATGTTCTTACAAAACACCCAAGAATTTTTCTGCTTGTATTATTCTGCCGGTCTGAATGCCATTTGTGAATGTCTCTCTGCAGGTGTGATCCGTGAGAGCTACCAGAAGGGTCGTGACCAGCTGGTTCCTGTGACCCTGTTGGCCATTGCTGTCATCCTGGCATTTGCGATGGGCGCCATTTTCTCAGGCCTCATTGTCTACTGTGTGTGTGACCACCGGCGGCAAGATCTGGACATGACAGGCCGCAAAGAAAAGGACAACCTGCACCTTCACTCCCGCAGAGGCTCAATGAACAGTGTGACCAAGCTGTCCGGCCTGTTTGAGACGCAGGCCAAAGACGGTCGCCCGGAGGCAATCCTCACCCCTTTGATGCACAACGGGCGGCTGACACCGAATGGGAAGATGCTGATAAAAGCCGACCAGCACCACCTGGACCTTGCTGCTCTGCCAACACCTGAGTCCACACCCATGCAGCCACGTCGTAAGCCCAGCCGAGGAAGCCGTGAGTGGGAAAGAAATCAGAACCTCATCAACGCCTGCACCAAGGATATGCCGTCTATCGGCTCCCCGGTCATCTCCACGGACCTGCCCCTGAGGGCCTCGCCTGGACACATTCCCAGTGTGGTCGTGCTGCCTCTGCCGCAGCATCAGCACCAACTTCAGCCCCATCTGCAGCAGTCCTATCAGCACGAGTACGTGGAACAGCCCCATCACAGTGAACTGAGCATGGGCCATGGCATCATGGACGACCAGGGGGCCACGCTGGAGTACAAGGCGGCAAAAAGCCACATGATGGATCCAGATGGGTTGCTGCCACCTCGTGTGCCCCAACGTGAGGCATCTCTCACCGTCCCTCCTGCTGTCCCGCAGATGGGCAAACGCCTGGAGGTCCACTCGTCAGTCTACGGCCTCCGGAAAGGATCAGCATCTGCTGCGTCTGGATCCTCTGCCCTGAAGAAGCATAACACCAACTCTTCTAACTCCTCCCATCTGGCGAGACATCACAGCTTCCGTGTGGAGGCACCGCCACCTGCACCGCAGAGGGTGGACTCTATACAAATGACAGCACAGGGCATATCACTATCGCGGCAGCCTGGAGTGATCTCCTATGGCTCACTGCCTCGAACAGGCATCAAACACCTCAAGCCTGACGTCCCCCCAAAACCTTCTGTAGTCTCGCTGTCAACAAAAAACAAGTCCAGTGACTCCGGCACATAGTCCGCCTTCAGTCCATCAGTCCAATGTGAACAGACAGAAGGGAAAGGTGTTTTTCCAATAGAAGGATACAAACAGGGATTACTGTACAAYTTGCATCTCCTTTAGTGCTTTTATTTGTTTGTTTCCATGTTTTTGGTGTACATCATGGTGAAAAATTCAACACTTTTCCCCCCTAAAAGAAACCCCACTTCCTTTTTATATAAATATGTAAATATAAAATGGTTGTTGTCTGTTGTCCCTGTCGTCAAGCTCATGCTCTAACCAGCTCCCAAACAAAAAATGGGAAAGTGTGCTACTGAAAAATAAGACAAATCCTGTCCTGGATATTTCATGCTTTTTGGCACCTTGTAGCATTCAAGGTGGTGGCTCTTTTGTTTGTCGCGTCTTTGGCCACCAGGACTTGACTTGATACTCTATCACACCAATAAAAGCACATAAGAAGATGGCACGCAGGGCGGCAGGGTCAGGGGAATGATGGTTGTACAGTACCTTGACGACTGGATCGGAGTGGAGACGCGCTCCAGGAGATGGACTGAAAGGACAGGCGCCTGCCTGATTTCTATTGGAAACTGTGAAAAGCATCTCAGTGTTACAGCAATCAAGACCTGCCTGGGTTTGACCAAAAAAATAAAAAAAAAATAAAAACCTGGCCAGAAGAATCCTCTATTGTACTGGTAACTAAATATCATGTGACTGTTAATACTAATAGCCTGTTGTATTTATTTTTATTAAGTGCTTTTGAAGAAAAAAATAAATAAAAACAAACAAACTGACTTTCTAGGCTCGGGCAAAGAGAAGACAAAGAAGAAATCTTTTAATATTGAATATTCATGTGAGGAAACATATTTAAAGTCATTAAACTGGAGCCAGTAGAACTTTCTCATTGACTAAAGGTCCATAAAMGTCTTATTGTGTGATCAGTGGGACCTGCAGCTTGAGTCATACATGACCTCTGTGACGAGGAGGAGATATTTATTTAAACTGTGCCAGACCTGACTTTCATCTTTACAGACTTTATAGTTTTAGACTAACCATTAAAAAAAGACCTCCCCAATCACACCCTTTCACTCCTCCGACAAACACCCCACCCCCCACCCCCCTCCTCAACCAGCACTGTGGATTTTGTGAGTCAGAAACTTTCGTCCTGAGTGGCTTATCGGTGCCATCGAAGCTCACTGTTGCATGTTGCAGAAAAAGAAATAATACAAATAAAACAAAAGCAGCTGCAGCAACAGCGCAGGTAGAGGACAAACGTTCAAAAAGATGCTGTGGGTGAGGCCACGATGCCTCCGCGTTGGAACATATCGTCTCGTCTGGTGGCAGACAAGCAGGCGACAACCGAAAACATCTGTTTTGCCTGCTTCTTTTTCCACATGTAAATTTGTGCCTTACACCCTCAAGTAGTGACAATGTTTTCTTTAATAGCTGTTAACTTTGTGTCCTTGTTGTATTTTTTTTACTATTATATTATTATTATTTTCTTACGTCATGACATTTTCCTGGTTTGATATAAAAAAAATGCAATTTAAAGAATGTAGGTGTTGTTGTAATTCTGGTCCATAGACATTAACACAGTTTTTTTTCTTTCCTACAGATAAACACACATATAACACACACACATACACACACATCTTTGTGGTTCATTTCTGATTGTGCCATTAATGCGCATAAAGCAGCCCTTTCTGTTGTGCTGGAGTGTTGATGAATACGTTGTGTTTTTGATTTTCTGTTTTATACGAGCTAAACGTCATGGTGTGTGTTTCTACTCATTTTTGTTGTTTGTATGACGTGATGCTTGTTTGACTGAAAAACTGAACCCTTAACATTTGTTAGTCATCAAGAAGGCCAAGGTAAGTTTGTGATATATATATATANAAGCCCCTAAAGAAGACAATACTTATTAAGCATTCATTTGGTAGTCAGTTGCAACAACAGGCTGGTTCCTGTTAAAAAATATTTTWAAAAAAATCATGCTCTATATGCTCTATCATGCCCTTTTTTGTAAGGAAAAAAAATCAATTCAAGGAAGTTTAAAGGTTTTTTTTAAATTTTCTTCACTAACTCTCATTACCAAGGCCTTAGGAATAACTGAGAGTTAATATGAGCGTTTTTTGCTTTATTTTATTTGTACTCAGATATTTGGATTGATCACTTCTCCCCTTCACCTAAACACTTAAATCAATGGAGCACTCTCCTAGTGTTGTGTGTGTTGAAAGGTCAAAGTTTTATTGATGTCAAGCATTATTTTTTATTTTTATTTTTTAATTGTTTTTGTTTCTCAATGGAGGAAAGCCAACAATGTCTGAATCCACAGCTGAAACAAGAGGGACATGTTTGGTTCTGGGACTTGAATTGTAAACAATGCTGAAGTGAAAGCTCCAAGCACAAAACAAGATGAAAGTACGGAGCCTGGCGAGTGCCAGGTGTTGAAATAAAAAGAATATCCGTTCCCTCGGTTTAGTCCGCCACATGCACACATTTGCAATAATAATGGATTCGTCAGGTGTTTTATTGAGCTGGGTCTTTTTGGTGCAGAACGTAGTGTGAGAATCTACACGGATCAACAAATTTAACTACAACACCAGATGGGAAACAAAGAGTTTAGAGGTTGTTTAAAGATTACATCATCAGGTGATAATATTAATAACATCAACAGTATTGTTTGTAGTGTCTTTTTTGTGGTTTTTATGATGGTTCATTTAGAATTTTCTTAYACTTGAAATTTCCACTTTGTTGAACCCAAACATCAATCAGTTGCTTGTTTTACAGAACGATGTGAATCATTGGCGAACTTATGAGCACTGTTTCTTTACATTTTCCCCAACGTCTTTTTTTATTTCTGTTCCTGACTCTTGCCAAGCTCTGTCAGAAATTTCAAACATGAAATAACGTGCATTAAAAAAATCCATTAATTAAAGCAGTGGCCCAAGATTAGATTGAAAGTGTGTCTGAAAACAAGAGCAGCGTTTTTYTACCTGCCAGAGTCCATGAAAACAGAAACTTCCAAAGGCCTGGRATAATGTTGACAGCTGCACGTTTTTTGACATAGAAGGCCTTTGCCTGGAAGAGTCATCATGTCAATGCAAAATGTGAACACTAAACATGTCTGTAAAMCGTCCACATCCTGTGTAGAGATTCTGGAAGCTTTTTGATATCAGACTAAAACTGGATTAGGGTAGACTGTGMAAGCTGCTGTGGACAGTGAGGTTCTTTAGTGTGTGCCTTTTTGTCTTTCACCCTTGTTATAATTCACTGCTATTCGATGCAAATCGACTCATCAACTTCTCGAACTTTTGAACTTTGTAAGCTTGTAATATATTGTGACGTCACAAAGTTTTTGCCCTACTCTTTTCACTTCCTTAACATCTGATTCACAACTTATTGTATGTTGTAAAGAAAAAAAACTTTAATTTAATGCAAAATGTAATTAAAAAAAGAAAATAAAATTCTTGTCATGAAGACTGTGATACGTGTTTTTTCACTGTTTTTTTTTCTCCTTAGGCTTACGTTAACCTTTAAAAATGTGTCAGCTTTTAAATTTTGTGCAACACCAAATCAAGTTTCACACACTCTTTTGAGAATAATTTTCTTTTGTGACCTTAAGGTCGTATCTCACTGGGTTGTAACTGTTGGGAGACTAGTTGGTGAATCAAAATGTTGGAGAAATTGTGAAAAAATTGAATTTCTCATAAGAGCCTCACTGAATTCTGAGTGTTTACGACCAGGTGACCAGCAAGCAACGACCCAACATTTTGAGCAGCCAATTTTTGAAAAATCATGGCTTTTTTGTGAGTTTTAAAACTCACAAAAGATGTGAAAAATACTCTTTTTAAAAAGAGTATTTTTGGCCGTTCAGAATACTTTGTTGCATACCTTTGCCTACATCATACCCACCTTGGCAGTCACCCCGACATGGACCACATTCAGAAGTACACGTTTTAAAAGAAGAAAGGCAAATTTGGACAATTTTTTTAATCATAACACAGTTTTTAGTCCTGGACATTTGCCTCAGGTGTCTTTGTCAGATAAGAGCTCTAGGTATTACTTTACAGAGTGCTTATGAGACAGGTATGCCCACAAGAACTCTATTTAAAAGAAAAATGGTCACAATAGTTTTTTGAACATGTTCAAAGCTCAAGCATCAGGACTGATTATCTCTTTGACACGCAAAAGTCATGAAGTTGCAGCTTATGTACAATGTTTAGTTTAGTCTCCCTGTAAAACCACATTCAATTTCTTAACATCTCAGAAGAAACAGGATAAATTTTACTTCAGATTTTAGACATCTGTATGAAAATACTTCAAGCCTAAGTGACTATTTTTTTTCAAAAGTGAAACAAGATTTAGTTGAAGAAAGTTTCATACATTCATTTTTAATAAACAGCAATTAAAACAACAGCCTACAGGACCAAAACTCCAGACAGAATCAGGATAGATGCAAAATAAAAGTACTACAATAAAAAAAAAATGGAGCTGACAAGGCAGTAAAATGAACAATAAACAAAATCAGGGCTGGAGCTTAGGAAGACAACAGGAAACTAAGCAGCAATGGTTCAAGACAGCTGCTTATAATAGCAGGATGTGAGACAAAGCTGAACAATCTGAGGAGTAAACAGACAAAAAAGACGATTACAGCGTGAGTGCAGCTGAACTGATTAACAGATGCAAGGCAGGTGAGTGATGAACAGGCAAACATCACAAAAAAAAAGAATGAAAATGCCAGATGATTACAACAAAACACAATGAAAAGAAGAGCAGATAATGCTTGAACAACAAATTCAAAAACCCAGATTCATGAGAAAGGATCTTGTATTTACATTTACTAAAGCTTTCAAAAGCTCTGTGTTTCTTAGGCTATGACACTAATTTAAAATAAAACGTTTTGATTCATTACCTACTTTCATCGACTCACAAAGTTAGAGCAAGGAATGCGTTATTTTTATTCTTTTGCACATATTTTTTTACTCTCCCTGCTCCAGTGCTGAGGCKGCCCAATTAAAGTGGCAGATAACATTTGAAGTTACCTTTATCACTTTAATAGGTGTTGCTCTGTTTAGTATGATTTTGAATAGTGGGACATAAAAACATTTATATTGTGACAAGTTATCGGTAAGTCCCAGCTGTTTGGCAAAAAATGAAAAAAGAGATTACATCACGATGGAAGAGTTTAAATCTCACTCACTTACTAACTTACTTACTTACTTACTTACTTACTTACTTACTTACTTACATATAAACAACAAAAGCCCATTAAAAAGCTAAGTAAATCAATTATTGAATGAAAATGATGCAGGAAGAAGAAAGAATTCTTATAATGTCAATGTCAATGTCAAATTTATTTATATAGCACATTAAAACAACAAAACTGACCAAAGTGCTTCACAGTTCAGTCAAGATTTGTATCAAAAAAACCAACAAAAAATCATAGATACAAATACAATACAGAAGCACAATATAATATATAAAAGCTCTAACTGAACCTCCAACTCGGTCTTAGTCAAAGGCCAAAGAAAACGGGTCTTCAGCAAAGATTTAAAAGCCTCAACAGTCTCTGCTGACCAAATATTAAGAGGTAAACTGTTCCACAGCTTTGGAGCAGCTATTGCAAAGGCCCGGTCACCTCTAGATTTCAGTTTGGATCTAGGGACATCTAACAGAAACTGCTTGGTAGACCTGAGTGCTCTGACTGGAGTGTAGATGTTAAGAAGATCCCATAAAAATGATGGGGCCAGACCATTAAAAACTTTAAAAGCCAACAGTAAAATCTTCAAATCAATTTGAATAGGAAGCCAATGGTGAGAAGCCAGGACCGGGGTTGTGTGTTCATGCTTTTTAGTACCTGTTAAAAGACGAGCTGCTGCATTCTGGACAGTCTGTAGGCGATGCAGAGATGATTTATCCAAGCCAGCATACAAAGAATTACAATAATCCAAACGAGTGGTAATAAAAGCATGAATCACCTATAATATCAAGACTTGGTTACATGTACCTAATAAAATAAAAACATACTGTATTTCTAACTGTTTGATGTTTTAGTCAGTGATGCCTCAATGAGCGCCATTTCTGAATGGCTCCATGCTGTTATTGTGAATTTTAAAATACAATTAATGCATCTGATAWGTATATATTTTTGGTTCAGTGGCACTTGCTGTGAATGCTGCATGTCCTAGCAGAAATCAACTAAACTTGCCTCCTGATCTGGTATTGTGACCTGTCAATCCAAGAGCTTAATGGCTCTTTTCCTTGACAGCAGCAACATGAAAGGTCGGCCAGCCGGGCTTTCAACGTCCCAGCCGGCTCGCCTTTACGTCAGCCAACCGGTCATTCAGTCAGCCATTAAGCCCCCACCCCCACCGGTCCCCCACTGCTCTAATCCACCTGACTGGGCTGTGGCTTGGCAGTGCTCATTTTGAGTGCCCTACAATCTGTGGTCACAACAAGTTTAGCTGTGTGCTAATCCACGCTGTTACATCCACCATTCATTATCCTCTCACTGATACGCGTCTGCATCCGTCRCCACTCTTAATGACACATAACAACCTGGTGCTATTTTAAAATGTGGTAGTTTCAGCGACAGTGACTCAGACACAAAGGATAAAAACACAAAGGCACAAAGAACAAACAAATGAGCTGTACAAAGAATAATTAGTTTCCCCGTTTTCTTATTTTTAATTTTATTTTAAAAAGGCTCACATAGATTTATATCAAATGAAAACAGACAGGGAGGCAGACAGCCTCTCTGTTTGTCTAGCAGACACAGACACATTATAACAATGCTGAATAATGTGTCCCTGGGGAAATAATATGGCCCTCTATAAGCAATTAATGGGAGTCAATAGGCCCCTTAATGGCTGTTCTCCAGGTTTTCATTAATGTATCATCACAGCAGTAAGTACATGTGAGGTGGTCAAAGTCATGTGACCTGAAGGACAGTTTGGTGAACATTGGAGGTTTTCTGGCAACTTGTGGTTTTCAGGTAAATTTGCAAAGAGTTTTAAAGTTTATCTTTTTTATTCTTAAGAATTGATTATTTATTGGCAAATATACAATTAATGCGCACTTTAATGGTTCTCAACCAACTGAATTAACAGAATGGGTCTCATTCTGGCTGAAGAGCAGAAAAGAATTTATTTAAAGAAAATCTTGCTTGTTCAAACTGAAAACTTTAAGGCATATATTTGCTAACAAAACAAAATTAATCATCAATAAAAAAAGTTTTTTTGACAATGAACGGAGCTAAAAGGCTGAAGTAACTGAAGTGAAAGGAATATTTTCCTCTCTAACTGTCACTTTCTGGTTCTTTTGATTTATCATTAAACATGTTTTTTGTAATATGAATGTATGAATGTATTCTACTTCCTCAGGCTCAAACTGCACCATCTTTTAATTCAAAAAATCTGAGAAATTGATTTTTTTTTTTCGATTTAGAGAAGAGTTCTGGAGTCAAACCAATGGAGAACCATTGTTCTAGAGCACATCAAAAACCAAAATATGTTTTTTATAAACTAATTTCTATAAAAAACTAAAACATATTAGCTGGATTAATATAATAACAAGCAACAGGTAATTTGTGTCCGGCGGTCAAATATGGATAAGTTACCATAAAGTGCTCTTAGATCCTACTTTAATCTTTTTTTATGCTGCAACTCAGTGCAGAGTGGACCTTTTGTTAGTCAGAAGCACACAGCAGACATGTAACAATTGCATGTGGCCCATTAACACATCTCAAGCACTTGAACAGCACTTGATGTACTTTTAAGTTATTTAGATGTGAAGTCAAGACAAGTAAAAAAAAACTAAAAACAAAAGAAAGGCATTCATGCTGAATGCTTGCGTATCATGAAAACTGGCAACCTCCGATAAAGACAGTGCGACTTCGTTTATGACATTTATCAGGGTTACGAAGTAAAAGGCCTCGAATAGTGTTGTCAATCAAACTGCAACAAATGGCAAAGCTTTCTGATTACATAACTATGTTTGTTTAAGCATCTTTTTTTCCTGTAAGACATTTCAGTTTTCCATTAGAAGTAAAACTGATTTAATTTCATGAACTTTGACCAGAAATCCATTAAAGCTTCTTTCAAATGATAAAAAAAAAGCTCTTATGACATGAAAGCTCAGCGGGTAAGAAAGATGTTTTGAAGAGAACTCTAATGTGGCGATAACAGCCCATTCTTGTCTGATTTCCAGCAACCATGCATGATTCAACACAAACTTCCCAGAACCCCCACCCACAAAAAACTAAACAAAAATAAATAACAGATTTTCAGTATGCATTCACAAGAATGAGAGGGTGAAATAAACTGTCTTTTGCACTCTTAAAAAAAAAGAGAGAGAAAGCCTTGGGCTGTAGAGAAGCAGTAAGAGGAGCACACCTCTGGGACTTCTGATGGCAGAGTGAGCAGGGAAAAGCGCCAAGCCTTGTTCTGCCGTTATAAGCCCGGCGCTGCCGCGCACTGACAAGCATGCAGGGGAGAAATTGGCAGTGGGAATAAGGGCACGGCGGTGTAAATTTGGAGCACAAAAGTCTTGGGGGCGCTCGCTCTGTGCGCTCAACCCCTGCGGCCCGTGCACGTACACATTCAGCAGCGCGTGCACGGGCGGCTTAAGATGTGGCCGTGGWCGGGGATCAAAACAAAGCCCCGTGAGTGATGTTGGAAGGGAGCTCAGGGAGTTGGGATGGAAGCCTGCTACTCGTCTACTGACCATATGCATGTTTGGGCATGTGCACACACACACACACACACACACACACACACACACACACACACACACACACACACACACACACACACACACACACACACACACANGGTGAATGCCACAAATTCTCCTAAATCACTCGTACGCACAACTTAAGAACAAATCTGTGCGTACGAACAGTTCTTGCATGAGGCCCATTGTTTTTAGCTTTGTCTACATATTTAAAGGGGTGTTATCATGCTAAATTAATGTTTTTTTTACTTCATATCATGATGTAACGTCATCACCCAAAACATGCCCAGAGTGTTGCTTTGACTCATTCATGTATGTTTGAGGAATCCTTGTATCGCCACATGGAGCTGCCTTAAACACTTGCTGGTACAAAGCACTGCCTACTGTACCTGGCTCCTCCCTTGAGCTCAGTCTGCAGCYGAKCTTCCGCCCCACACAGCACCCATTTCCCCGAAGCATTGTTGTGAAGACGTGCTGAAGTGGGKGGTGTCAGAAATGGTAGGAGGTTCTTGAGACAGAGGCCAATTCCAAGGTGTTTAGATGCCAAGTCAAAAACTTATTTTATATATACAGCATTTTCATGACAACTGAAGGTACCACATAATACCACTCCGCCCCACACACACATCCCCTTAACAGAGTTATTAGCAAAGTTTGCTTAACCCAGTAATATCTGGGGTCACAAGTTTCTGCAACTGTTATTTTGAGAGCTAGAATCTAAAGAGTTAAAAAAAACACTGATTTAAAAGACCTGATAAAAGTGGGTAAGAACGAACTTGTGTATAAACCTAAAGGTTTATATTCATAATTAGAAATTACAGTGGTTGAATATTACAACTATGTCCTTAATCTAGAAAAATAATTCAGAATTTTCTTTGCCCCAAACTAAATGTAAAAATAGGGTCCAATCTCAACACAAAATTGCCCCTGAAGCAACTAAGACATTGTGTAAAAAAAAAAAAAATCAAAATGCTTGAGCGAATTAAGACATTTCCAAATATTTTTGCCTGACACTCTAGCTACAGTTTTGCTGATGTTATTTACTAAAACTAAATACAGATGTTTTGCTGTTATCACGTAGAACTCAGTTTAAGGATTAACTAATGGATGAGATGCAGGTGCAACCTGTTTAAACTGGTGAAATTAACTAAAATAACAGTGAAAGACTAACTATAATTATATATACGTATATAATATATATATATATATATATATATTCTCAGCCCATTTCAACATTTTCTGCAGACGTGCCTGCTGTTTCCATACGCACGCAGTTCAAAGCAAGTTTAATCAAAACAAGATATGCGGCTAATACATAAAGCGGAACAAATAGTGGGAGTTTGCACGAGGCCTGTAATCCAAAGCGTAGGTGCAGAGAGTGTCAGCAAAATTAACCAGGATCAAAAAAAAAGTCTGGATTTATGGGTGTACCGCAGTGACAAATATTAAAATGGGAAATGTCACTTGATTTATGACTTTGCTTTGCTTTTGTACAGAACAGAGCAAACAAGTCCCTCTGAAAGCTGTAAACTGAAGCAGCAAAAAGTTCCTGCGCTTGTATCGAAAYAGATGTGTAAGCAGTTCGGAGCAGAAATAGATGATACTGTGTCTCAGAGCTATCAGCTAAAACACAGCTTGTCTAATAACCTTACAGATTCCAGTCGTTMGATGGAACTCAGACGTTGCTTTGTTTTAATCTGAATTTAATTTTTTTTTCTTATTTCCAGGACATTAGAGCTGAGACCCTGGTAAGTTTCACAAATGTTTCAGAAACACATAACATGTCAGACATGTTGGCTCATTAAAAACTCATAGAAAAAAATTTGAGCACATTTTCCCATCAAACACARCATAAATCCTTATTCACGAATCAATAGTAAATATCAGTATAARGCTTGACCAAAATAGTCCTTCAGTGTCCTGCAGTCATCAAAACACAAGGAAAGAGGTCAAAAGAGTATCTTGTTGAAAGTCTCGCCTCCCCACCCTCTCTGGGGACAAGTGTGAAGACATGCACTGAATGTGTGAAAGCTGCCACAATCTGAGCTTGTTAATTTGCTCACAGGCTTTCATCCATCTAATCTTAATAAGGAAATCAACTTTGTCATTTTGATGTTTCCCCCCCAACTCCACCCACTTTGGAAATACCACACTGTTAGCTTATCAGAACAGTTTGATGTTTGGCCGCTTTGGTGTTTGTTCTCAGTTATCAAATTCTGTAATTGTGTGTCAGTGTTGTGCAGTTTGTGCCCTGATTTCTCTTCACTGTGTCACAGAACTGAAACAAAGACCTCAGAGGCGTTAAAAATGAATGAGGGTGTCATCAGCCATTAAGATCAACGGTCAATAATGACTGTTTATCTTTTGCCTTACCTCCAACAGGCACATCACATAAGAGAGAATATTCATGAAAAGAAGATTAGAGTAAAATTTAAAGGTAAAACTGAAAGGTGAATGAAGAGCATCGTGCCTACAAAGAGGTTGTCTTCTAAATCATTTCTAAGGTTATGAAAAATAAAGAGATGTTTGAAAATAAAATGACCCGTAAATAATAACTGTACTGTGCTGCTTGACAAAAATACATAAAAAAGCCAAGGTGGGATCAAGACCTTCTGAGTATTTTGTTGCAAAATCTGCTTCAGAAACTAAAAGGATGAATCCGAAAACCAGCATGTCTTCTCAAACTTGTCTCACGAAAAATATTCTAAAATATGTGCGTTGTTTGAAAGCAGCCTCTGTAAAATTAATGTTTTCTGACAAATGTAGCAAGGAATCAAATAAATTAACATCTTATTTTGGACAGTTTTCAGTCATTTTCATACAATTTAGAACAGTAATTTCCAAAGTGGGGGTCGGGACCCCTCTGTGGGGCATGAAGCATCAAGTAACCTGCCAGACAAAGTTTGAATGCAAATAAATTAATAGAATGTTTTTCAGCAAATTATTAATRACATTGATAATAATAAATGATTAAAGATAGTACCAATGGGCCTCACGCGAGAACATGTTCATATTCTTCTCCTAAAT
>NW_013952416.1:913788-915270 GCF_001266775.1 Austrofundulus limnaeus | reverse complement strand
TTCAGGTAAAAGTTTGCATCAGTCCAAAAAAAAATATATATGTGTGTGTGTGTGTGTGTGTGTGTGTGTGTGTGTGTGTTAAAAAAGTCATGTTCCCACTTAATTCATTCATCCATTTCACAAGCTGGTCATTTCTCTGCATCCTTTAATAATAAGAAAAAAAAGTGGAGTCTGGCGGCTGCTGATAGTTGCTGACAGTGTGGATTGTCTGGACTTGTCAGACACAAAAGATACGAACAAACTTGCTGCCTTGTGAGTGTGATCTCGCCCTTCTTTCTGCAGCCACTTCACGAAAACAACAACATTAAACTGAGAACTCAAAGTTGAAAGTATTACCAGCATATGCTGACGCTGAAGAACTGGTTTGATGCATGTGGTATATATTCTTTTTCAGTAAAAGAACTATTTTTCTCAGAAGCTATCCAATGCACTCAGATGAATTTATCTACATTATAAAAAGATGAGGATAAAATCATCATCCAGCGTTTTTGTAACATAGCTAAAATGTAAAAGAGTCCAAAGAAAAGCATCCTTCATGTATCACTTTGAGCTCAGCGGAAGAATGAGTTATTAATAATCTTGGAGACTGACTTTCTTTCCCACATTAGTGCATATCTCAGTGGCACACATTTGAATAGAGCCGGAGCTAATGGAAGAGGCGAGTCGTTTATCGGCTCTGTGCATTAAAGAAGGAGCACGAGTGAGAAGAAATATCAGAGTTTGTGGGAAGAATGGCTGCTTGTGTAACATCGCTCGCTCTGACACCGYTGAGAGGAGTCATCCTCAGACTCAGGTTGTGCTGAAACACGCCCACAAGACTCACTGCATTTACTTTAAAGTGAGGAGAGAAAAGGTAAGGTCGGTAAATGTTATTCCAGATCATGAGGTGCAAGGAATTGGTGAATTGAAGTAAACAGATACATGTTGCTGCTCTCGTTCGCAAGGGATGAAAAGGGATCAGCTGCACAATAAAAAGCTGAAGAAGTGTTAAAAACATGATGTTCTTTGCAGAAAGTACACATTGTATTCTCTCATTAAAACTACCATATTTATTCATGTATAATAAGATCTCGAGTATAATACGATCATAATTTTTTTAGCTTAAAAACATTAAAAATCTGATCATCAATAACCCATGTATAATACTACCCTCATAGTTTATGGATGATTTTAGAGTTAAATTTCTAGCATTATACATGCATAAATACATGAGGACATATCATGCAAAAAACACATTTTTATCTGTTAAATCTTTTAAGATTAGACTGAAGACTTTCCTTTTTGATAAATCCTATAGTTAGATTTAAGTTTCCTGAATTATTCTTCATTTCTGCTGCTATAGACTCAGACTGCTGGAGCACAAACTGAGCACATTTCCTCACTCTGCTGTTGTATTTAGTCTCTCTTCTCTACATGTTTATTATTTCTATCATGTTTTTTCTTTGTCTCTTCCAGAAGGTGAACCTGGACCAGTCCCGGACC
>NW_013952416.1:911424-912880 GCF_001266775.1 Austrofundulus limnaeus | reverse complement strand
TGTGTAGGGTCTGGAAGCTGGAGTGGGGTGGGGCCGTGTGAAGAGAACCTCAGAAAATGGGTGAACGAGGGGTTTGTGAAGTTACAACAAGGTGGTATTCAGAGCAAAGCATTGCAGTTCCCCTTTTTATAGATCTCAACTGAATGATTTAAATGTGAAAAAGTAGGATTCAAAAGCATGATATGTCTACTTTAAAGAGACAATCGCATTTACAAAAATCAGTAATACGTGTAAATGAAGTTTTTTATATAAAAACATCAAATCAACATGTCAAATGTTTTTACATGATTTTAGAACTTTGAAAACATGCTGATGTGATCACATGAAAATCACAAATAAATTCATGTTTTTTTGTAAGCATTAAATAAATCAAACATATATGTGAAACACAAAATCTTTCTCTTTATGCATATTTAAGAAGTAGTCAACAGATGAAACATGAACTTTGAATGTATGAGCAGCAATGAGACTCTTACTTTGTGTCACACATCCTGAAAAATGCATTGCAGGACAACAAGTTGTGCTCCACACGAGCACCTAAAATCCACCCACAAAGACAAACCTACAGRAAGTGTTTTGTAGAAGCACCTGTGTCAGCAGTTCCTCTCTGTTGGATCAGCCTCCTCGTGTCGTCTCACTTTACAGCCTTTCTGTGACATCAGCTCAGCAGCATGTGTGTAGTTGTTGTAGCCGCGGCTGTTGTGCTAAAATGAATTTTTGATACATAAAAAGAATATTTTACRAACCAACAGATGCGGCCACTGAAACCCCTTTCCTCAGAGGTTTTCATGAATCCATCAGAAGCAGAGCCGCTCTTGGAGAGGTGAGAAAAACATGATTTAGTGTCTTAGTGTGAATATAAACACTGAGCCAGTTGAAAAACAAATGATCGTTTTCTCTTTATACTTAATGGTTTAGGTATAAAAAAACAGAACATTTCTGATTAAAATAAAGGTGAAAGGTGTAACTCAGAGAGACTGTCGAACCCTCAAAGACACATTTATAACAGTTCAGTCAAATAAAGCCTGCACTCATTTAAAAAAGATTACTTTCAACCAACTGGAAGGATTTAGAAAAATAAATTAGAAATGAAAATATAATTAATGAAATGAAAACAAATCCTTAAATTTGTCCTGCTGTATTGCTGTGAAAAATGAATCTATCCAAAGTTAATAAAAGGCTGTGATTTTCTTTTAAACCTTCAAYATTTTTGGTATAAAGTTTCCATTTTGTGTGTTCTGGGCCAATGAAACAAAAGAACATTTTCTCTGAGTGATATTATCCAACCCATTCTCACTCCCGAGTCGTCACATATTGACGTTTTTCAAAGGTCCCTTTGCGTCCAATTTTGACGCATCAGGTACCCCCCTTGCGTCATATTTTGACGGGATGGGGCGGAATCTGTTGTCGTAATTTTTCAAAGTGTAGAAAATGCACAAATACTACCGTCCCAAAG
>NW_013952416.1:908462-911209 GCF_001266775.1 Austrofundulus limnaeus | reverse complement strand
CATTTATCCTGATCCCTAAGGTTAACCTCAGACCCCCGACCCAAAGACCCCTGGTAGCGCAACCCGGAAAATCCGCGGGCGGCAAGGACTGACGCGAGGGGGGTACCTGATGCGTCAAAATTGGATGCAAAGGGACCTTTGAAAAACGTCAATATGTGACGACTCGGGAGTGAGAATGTGTTGCATTATCCAACAAAACATTAAGAATCAGATCTCTTGACTTCAGAAAGGAAATTAAACATTTTTGAAATAAAATGTGTCTGAAATTTCCRGGAATTAAAGCAGAAGAAAACATTTGTTCCACAAAATCTTATATAAGATCTTATAAATCATTGTCATAATCATTGTTTTAAAGAATAAACAGGTTAAACCCAAAATCCTTTGTAGTTACTTCCTGCCTCTTTATAGCCTGATGCTACCAGAGACTTTGAATTTGGATTTAAGCTGTTCAAAGAATTTGATTGGTTGTTTTCTTTTGATTGACACCTTTTTTGACCAGCTGGGTTCTTCTGTTGGCTCTCCAAAGCCCAAAATGTGTGGCAAGCCCCTCCTGTCCCACCTGCCTGTAGTACACGTGATTGATTGACTCGAATCGGCCAATCAGCTCTGAGTTTCATTCTGATACCACAGCTGTGTGCATGTTACCTTTTATTTGATTTTTAGCTTTGGAAATGAGAAAAAAAGTTGATGGTTATAGTGTATTTTTGATTTGATTTGATTTGATTTATTGATTTAACAGGAAAAGATTACTAAAAATCAAGCCTGACTCAGCATAATTGCTGTTTTACAGCAGGTTCCTGTTCTGCAGCACATAAAACACTCCGAAATACAGCATCACAATCACATCATTATACACCATAGACACAAAGACAAACAAGCATACCAACCAACCAGCATTTTAACTTCAATAACTAAATACTATAACAGTTACAAAAATGATGACTGCTAAAGTTAGAAATTCCGATTTATAGCTTTAGAGACTATAGGCTTGTAAAGTTACTCCAAAGGGTTCAAAAGCAGTACTTGATTTAATTTAGGTTAGGGTTASGGTTATTTACTGGAAAAACCTACAGAGGAATCAGCTGAACAAACTAAAGAGTTTTAAGAAGAACACAGAACAAGCTAAAACAAATCAAAATAAAGAGAAATAACTTCATCTCAGTTAGCTAAAAACAGATTCAATCCAAATTAAAGTCTATATTCAGACGATGACAGGCAGGTTTTGACAGCTGCTTTCCCCTGACTGATGTCACCAGATGTGTTCTTCATTTCACATCTGAAAAGATTATTTCACGTCTCCCCCTTCCATGAATACACTTTTGATTTATCTCCATCGAGGTTTGCTGAAAAACTTTTAAACCTGTTGCATGTTTTAGTTCTACATTCTTCGCTTCCCGCAGAATATCTGTTTCGTGTCAGTTCTCCTCGGTTCATGTTGATGTTAGCATTCCTTCTAAACGCTGTGCTAACGGGAAAAAAATGCAAAAGGAAACACCTGAGCTTTAATTAGCCCCTGTCAGTCAGTAACTTGCTGGGTGATGACAATCAACACAAAACTTCACTCTGAAAACCACAGTTATAACAGGAATGTGAGGAATGAGCCGAAACATCAGATTTCTTTCTGCTGATGCTGTTTGTCTTTAACTTGGCATCATCGTTGGCTACAGTGTGAATGATGTGTGTGAGCTGTCTGTCACTGTCAGAACTCTATACAATCCATCAGCTCACATCCGTGACTCGCTGCTGTCGGTTCGTCAAGGTCACCTCACACTCACACTCACAAACACACACATCTACGTACAAAYGTTGTCCTGACATGCACAAAATCAACTTGTCTGCATTCTAACTGCACCAAACATCTTAATACAAATTGCATTCACATTTACTAAAATGAGCTCGTGGATTTTTAAGGAGAAACAGAAACCAGATCTACTGTTGTTTCAGACGTTTTATTCTAAAACATCTGGGAAAGTAGTTTTATTCACACTTTTCATTCATTGTCCTTCACCTTCAATTTCCGTGTGAAATTAGTTGAAACTGAAACAAATCAGAGCTCAGACCCTCATTACTGGTCCTGAAAGTCTGTGTCCAATTTGAGGATCTAGCTTGAACAAAATGGATTTTTTTTGTTATAATATCTGCCCAATTAATTTGCTTGTAGCAGCTGAGGTTTTGGGTGAAGGGGTAGGGCGTCTGCTGCTGTCTGAGTTTAAATAATCACCGCTTTCAAAGATGGATGCCAAACACAGGGCTGGAGAAACGCTGACCACCTGAACCCAGCTGGGGAAACGATCTTCCAGAGACATACGGTGCAAACTGAAGCGCCATGCTTTAGACCAGGGGTTTTCAAACTTTTGAAGGGGCAATATCATGTAAAATCAACTTTTTTGAGTTTTATATCATGTTATAATGTTATACTCTCATAAAAAACATGCCCAAAGCCTTGCTCTGACTCATTCATGCATGTTTGAGAAATCCTGCAGCGTTTTTATGAAGCCATGCTGAGGAGCAAAACAACAGGTGAGGACCAGAAACGCTCTTGGGACGTGTCTTTAAGTCAAACTTGCTCATCACGGAGCACACCTCCCCACTCCCCACTCCACACACCCCGCCCTTGACTCCTGCAGGCTCTCAGCAGTAACAAAGCAAACGAGTGTAAGTGAAACTGCAAGTGAAACTGAAACTGTCTGCTGAGCTCCACTACTTCTCACTCAGTGAAGCTCTTTTCAGATTCAAAATACCTTTGA
>NW_013952416.1:904940-908412 GCF_001266775.1 Austrofundulus limnaeus | reverse complement strand
CCCCCACCCCCCCCACTGAAATCGACAAGACAGAAGCAGAAGGTGGTTCTTAAAGAGACAGAGGCCAATTTCAAGGAGTTTAGAAGAGGAAGTGATGAGAAGATAGGTTCATTTTCAATTTAAACATGAAAACAGCATTTTAATAACAACTAAAGGTGACATAGATACGTTATTATGGTATAATATTTAAATATATGCATGAGAAACACATAATATTGGCCCTTTAAGCTTCCAGCCCACAAAATTACAGTTGCAGATATCCATGCGTGACCTCATATATTACTTGTTTACATATGCAAACTTTGCTAACAGCAGTATAAACAAACCTAATAACTATGATACTTCTTTTGTTCATTTATGATTATTGTAAATAAAATTCTTTGCAATAATTAGGGTAAAAATATATTTCATTAGCAATTTATTTGCATAGAAATTTATGTCCCTCACTCGACCTTTCATGACCCACAAAGGGGTCCCAAACTTTGGGAACTGCTGCTTTAGACCATCAGTAGATTTTCCTGAAAATGTTTCAATTGGACAACACAAACATCATTTCACCTTCATGGATTTGACTCTTCTAAACCCCAACAACTTTCTGGTTTCAAAAAAAAATTGTGCCGCAATCCACAAAAACATTCCCTTATTTGTCCACAAAAACATTCCCTTATTTGTTTGTGAACGCCTGCATTGTGACACCTATTGCACGCCATTTGTACGTGTAATGAGGCATGCTCAAATGTAGCTCTGCATTACATTGTGCGCTCCGACTCTCCTGGCTGCCGGTGCTGTGTGGTTCCTTGGTGGGGGCACACATGATGCTGCACGTCTGTGTTTACTTCAGCCCACACAACTCARAACTGACAATGATTGCACAGATTACCTGGAGCCATAATCACATGATGTGTGACGAGGAGAAGGTAAAACACGGGCCATCTGGTCTGCCTGGGTGTGGCTGAGAGACAACACACACACACACATCTGGTACATAAACAGACATCCAGGCAACACCTATTCATACTCAGTGTCACAAAGAGAAAATGTCGTGCAGTTGAATTCCAAGTGAAAAAATATTAGTTCTGGCATAATTTCATCAATGTGCCAACACTGTTTCCTGTTTTTATCAATCAAATTCATCAGTTTTCACACCTCTCAGTATCTTTGTGTATTTGGCCTCGCTCTTGTGTTTTGCTCTAACCTCCCACCCTGTCATTACCATCCCCACAGCTCATACCTCCTGCACATCGGTTCAGCCACCAAACACGTCACCAAGGCTTCGGCTTTAGGACACAGCTGCCGGATATCTGTAACCGCTGCGAGTGCATTCCCACAAAGACAAAGCACGCACACACATGCACACACCCGCAAACACGTGACTGCCCCCTGCTGCCACCGTGGACTATAATCAGTGGGGTCTCAGCTGCAGGTCGGACCATCTCTTCTCTGAGGACTGCAGGGATCAGACATGTCTCTGGGGTAATGACAGGGTGTGTGAGTGTGTGCGTTTCCTCTCTTTGCATTTGAATTTTTAAACAWTTGGGGGTAAATTTGCATTTTAAAACAAACGATTACTCATAATGAACTTTATATTTTTTTCTTACTTTTAATGCAACTAAAAGAAGCAAATGTGTCATATTTGTCTGAGCTTCTGAAAACATATAAATTGAAAAGACATGAGCACAATCAGGCTATTAAACTTAGTTTCAGGTGGTGTTTCACAACTTCATCTGCTTCAATCCACTAAGCTTTTGTATTATAGACATGAGCTGCRGAAATATACCTTCTTTAAAGGTGCATTGTCACGGGAATGACTGATTTGATTTACCAGCAGAACATGATAAAGCGTTTGCAGCCCACACACAATGTGGTACATGATCCTTAATTGGTGATTTCCTCAGAACAGCGACCCAGACAGACACTAAAGATTTCACCGTCAATTTCTTCCTCAAACAACAGACAGACAGGGAAAGAATCAAATCCATGGCAAACCTTATAGCTAAGAATCTATAAAGCTCTTCATTTATTAAAAACAACTGAGTTCGACCCACTTGTTGGTTTGTTAAGCTTCCATCCARAACCTCGCTTTACAGAAACCGCTGCAGCCAAAAGCCCTTTTCAGACATTTATAACCACCAGGATGTTTTATAAGCTTATTTTACTTTTAACATTTGTCACAATTTATTCCTACTTTTTCAAGATGTGATTGAAAAAATAATAGGAACGTGTGTTTTTTAATCAGTTTTCTCCAGTTTTTTTGGCTGACACACACTGGAAAAAGAGGCATTTCAGATAATGAGCTGAAAGTAAAATAACACAGGAGGACAGTTTGGACAGCTCGTTATTAGATTTACCCACAAACTCCTCTAAAACAGATAAGAAGTCAAATAAACTCACCACTGCTGTGTGTTAATGTGTGTGCAGTAAATATCTGAGCAGTACTGGAAGGAATATGTGATTTAGATTCAGCTGATGAGTGTTTTTTTAAGTTCAGATCATCTGAAGTGGGTTCTATGGAAATGTTATGAACAATTAACATCTTACCTTCTGTAGATAACTCTTTGAACAGCCTCATTTTGTAAAAAGTAGAGCTATCATGCTTTTAAATACTTCTTTTCACATTTAAATCATTCAGTTGAGGTCTATATAAAGTGGAACTGCAATGCTTTGGTCTGAATTCCTCCTTATTGTAACTCCACAAGCCCCTCTTTCACAAAGTGTGTCACAGATCAACTCGTTTTGAGGCTGTCCCTTTAAAATCCRAACATAAACAGAGGATAAAGACATCTACGCTGCACCAGGAGAGACTAAATTCAACTTTTCTGTACTTCTAGAGAAAACAAGTCCACAAGAAAATGTATTTATGTAGCATGTTTATGGATTATGCATCATATGTCCTCTTTTATTCTGACCAGACTCACAAGTCAAAAACTCGCCAAAGTGGATTTCTGTCATTTTTGACTTGTTAGAGTTTCAAAAATTACAAAAATATTACTGTCACTTTTATATTACAGTATTATTCCTTAGATGGATGAAAGACCATAAGATGCTTTAAGATTTGTTACTTATTTAAAATAAAAATCCAATTGTGAGATAAGACTCTCACTTTTAGCAGTCAGTTATCAGAAACTACGATTTTTGTACAACCTAACAATCATTTTGAAGAGATTGTCTCAGTAAGCAGAAAACAATGAGCTAAAAATATATATGACCTTTGCTTGCTCCTAATATTCACTATAATCTTCAAGAGGTGGACACAACATTCACTGGTCATTTGGTCTCAGATACTCAGTGAGACTGAAGCAGTAAATTGGAATAATTTTCTCCTAATTATGAGTCAGTCTCATCCCATAGTGATACCGCCTTAGGATCTGTATGAGTGTCCATGTATGTACCTGCAAAGTGGCATTAAACAACATGTCAGTGCTGCTGTGTCTCCGTGTGTGTGTGTGTGTGTGTGTGTGTGTGTGTGTGTGTG
>NW_013952416.1:902612-904874 GCF_001266775.1 Austrofundulus limnaeus | reverse complement strand
TGTGTGTGTGTGTGTGTGTGTGTGTGTGTGTGTGTGTGTGTGTGTGTGTGTGTGTGTGTGTGTGTGTGGTCACTTGAATGTTCTCTAAAGCCCTGAAGGTCATATGTGCGGTGAAGATGCTTCAAATGGTTTGGAGCACAAACAGCTGCACTTCCACATTGATTTTCTGTCACTCCAGTTGGAAATTCATACTGTACACAACACACACTCACACGCACACACAAACCTGAGTCTCCACCCACCCAACACACACACACATATACTCAAACTAATCATCTTGAAACCGGTGAAAGATTTCAGAGTGGGCGGTTAAAAGGTGAGGGATCAGCCTGTGTTTGTGACAGGTCACTGATGGTTTCTGTAGCTGCTTGGAAATGTATTCTCTAAGATCTGAATGAACTGTCACATGAGTTTATAGGGAACGGTTTCATCCGGAATTTTAATTCTCCGATCTCAAATGTCTGACATGCCATTGAAATTCAAATGGCCGCCTTCCCCAGTATTTCTCAATCTCACCGCATGAATATGAATGGAACCATGGCCTCCATCTGATTATTCCTTAATATTCATGACAGGACTTGATAAATTGCCCAAATCTGTGTACTGATCTCCATTTGAGATTACCAGACCAAAAAAAAAAAACAAAAAACGATTGTTCTATAATGAGAAACGTTTACGGTGGCTCAAGGATGGACTTTAAATGTTATTTAGATTCCGTTCTGACCTGGCCTCTGCACGCAGGAGGTCAGAGGTCGCGGATCTCTGTGAAAGGGAGCATCCGTCACACTTGACATTTTGCGTTGACCTCTGCGGTGGGAGTGCGGGGTGGACGCTGCGAGGGCTGACAGCTCATCAGCAAAGGTGTGAGAATGGAAACGCACAAAAAAACAACAGCGTGCTGGACACATGCCGGCAAACGCCTCGTCCAGTTTCACCCCATCTTACCCCGACTAACATTTGTCTGAAAAGCTCTTTGTAAGTGTGGACCACTGTTTTCAGGCTTATTCACAACTAACAGCCAAGTGTCTCATGTGACAGGTCAGCCCTGAACAAGTGTYGTTTCATGGATGACGAATTCAGAAACGGATATTTATGCAAACAAATGGACTGAAAATGAATCATTAGGGATCAGAAAATGGATTTCAATCCAGTATATTCAACCTTTCATCAATGATGTTCAATAAATAATTAGGTGGTTTATTTTATAGATTTTATAAGCAAGCCAGTCAGTAGCAGTAAAAKTATCCTCCTTAAAACATAAAATTAGACATTTAAAGTATAGTTTTTGCACAGTAATGTACAGAGGTGTGTAACAATTATATTTACTTAAGTAACATTTTGGAAAACACGTTGCAGCAGTTCCTTTACTACATTGCACTTTTTGTTTCACTTAAGTAACATTTTATGAATATATTATGAAATATTGCTACTCTGTCCACTGAAGGAACTTTATTGAAAATTTGATTTGGAAAAGTGGTTCTTCTGCTGGAATTTGTTATTTTGTAATTGTGTTTTTTTGAACACCAGAATTTACTCATGACTTTCTGTTGTTKTTTTTTTTTTTTTGTCAGTTTGATGACATCATTTTAAAAACATAAAATCAGATGTTTTGATCAGTTGCTCAGTACTCAAGTAGCCTCTTTTCAGCAAAAAATACTTTTTTACTCCTACTAGTTTATAAAATATGTTGAAGTAGTGCTACTTTTAACTTTGAGGACTCTACCTGCCTTTGGTAATGTAATACTAATGTTAMTTGTACAAATGACAAAGCAGGAACAACAAAATGGATGGTTGTGTAAGAAAGCGTGTKTTTACTGACAGGTGAGAGCGAACCAGGTAACAAATTCAGATTTCAGACTTGAACATTTAATTGCGGATGAAAATAAAGGTTTTCACAACCTTCCAGCTGGACCAAAGCAGACCTGGTCCACTCAGAGTTTTGACCCAGAACCAGAGAATCACATAGTTCTTATACATAACCTTCTGACCGAACCATGCCCTCTGGGGCAAAAAGACCTCACTGATACAGGAGGCACTTCCTGCCAAGCAGTTCAGTCTTAAACACAAGTTCTGCAATCTGATGGAGAAACTATGTTTGTCTGTTTGTTTAGTGGGAGCCATGTTTTTGTCTAAGTGTGACTTTTGCAGGAGTGCCTAAATGTAAAAATTTGTTGTTTTCCAGAAAGCACAATCAAATAACCCTCTCTGGGTTCTTCACAGTGTTCTGCTGAGCTAACAGTCCACTTTTTAGCTTTGAGAGTT
>NW_013952416.1:900593-902443 GCF_001266775.1 Austrofundulus limnaeus | reverse complement strand
TGAATACCGCCACCGCCTCTTGACAGATGAACAAAAAAATAATCGTTTGTCCACTGCAGCTTAAATGTCCTGCATTCTGAATCTATTTTTCTCTTACCTAATCTTTTCGCCATTATTCCGTTCTCTCTTTGAGAGGGGCGGGTTTAGGATTTTTTCTGGGGGTTGCCAGATAGGGGCACAGACCGCTGAATGGTGGAACAGAATGTCACGTTATATGCGTTTATGTATGAAATAGTTACTAACTAATAATAGTTAATAATGAAAATAGTTCATAACTAAGGAACATTTTATTGCAAAAGTCCAACTTTATAATCAAAAATAAACACACATGTATGAAAAAAAAAACTAAATGCTCTCTGGTATTGTTCTGGGGGCCGGACCAAATGGGGARGCGRRCCAGATCCGGCCTGCGGGCCGTAGTTTGGGGACCACTGATCTAAACTGTAACTCTGTTCTGAGACCCAAACTCAGAACAGAGCACACTATTTAATCAGAGCTCAATCACAGTACATAAGAAAAGTAAAATTATGTATTTGATCATCAAAGATAGTTCAGACATTTCAGTAAAAATATTTATATTTGAAGTACATTTAAAAATCTGTGCAAACAAAACAAATTTTCTTTCATATGATGGATGGAGTGAAAATAGTTGATAATTACATTTATAGATGCATGTTCTTGTACAGTATTTTTACTTTATTGTGTGACATAAACAGTTCATATTAAATGTTTATGTGTTTTTTATTAGGGGTGCAACAATACATGTACCTATATCGAACCGTACCGAACCGTATCGAACAGTGCTGTATCGAACAAAACAGACTTAAAAAATTTACTTTATCAGCTTGTCTTCTGAAGACGCTCTGTGTTGAAGGATCAGTGGATCTGTGTTCGACTACTCCACCTAGGCTGCATTTTTTAGCACAGGTCCACTGAGAAACTTGCTGTTTCAGCAACATTTAATTAAAAACTGTACTTTTGAGGTTAAACAAATGTTCATAATTAATATAAATAAATTACAAGTTAAAAGGGGCATGGAAATTTCTCTTTTTTGTATCAAAAAAAATATTGAACCGTGAGACTAAAGAATCGAACCAAACCGTGAATTTCCTGTTTCATTGCACCCCTATTATTTATCTATGCTAAAGAGTGAAACATCAAATAAATAAAACAATAAAACAATATGTTAGAGGCACAGCTTTAGATTTTTACTGAAACACTTTGAAAAATTAGTAAATGGATCAGAATTTCACTGGAGTCACCTACAATCTAACCTAACACAGTTTTAAAATCACTCACTCTTGTCAAAATTCTTAAATGCCTTTTTTTTTTACCTCTGCCAAGGGCGAGGTAATGTTTTCTGTCTGTCTGTCTGTCTGTCTGTCTGTCTGTCTGTCTGTCTGTCTGTCTGTCTGTCTGTCTGTCTGTCTGTCTGTCTGTCGTTCTGTCTTTGGACAATATTACTCAAAAACTTGTGGACAGATTGTCATGACATTTTTACCACATGTGGGTACTGGGTCAAGGAACACACCTTTAAATTTTGGTGATGTTCTGGATCATGATGCGGATACAGGAATTTTTTTCTTTTTACACTCTGAGATCGACAAAGCTGTGATGCTTTCACTGGACTTCTGTAAAAAACCGTGAGTTGGATTGTACAGCACGGACTTCAAACTTTATAAAAGTAATGTTAAAACCAGATTTAATGATGAATAATTTTAACCATATGCGCATTTAGAGAACGTTTTTTTGACCAGGAAGTGCGTGACTGCACCATGAAACCYATTTTTCCCATTTCTTCAAACACACCACATTTCCGAAACAACCAATCAAAACAGTTTCTCGCTACT
>NW_013952416.1:897073-899660 GCF_001266775.1 Austrofundulus limnaeus | reverse complement strand
TTGCATTTCCCCTAAAAATTCTGTGAATGTCCTCGATGAGAGAAAGTTGGCAACCATGGCAGCCACACACACACACACACACACACACACACACACACACACACACACACACACACACACACACACAAACGTCTTCTATAATTGATATGGGAGATGAGGCTCCGCAGGGGTCATCTTCTCTCTTTTCATTCCTCCCAATTTCTGCAGCTGTTCTTGGCTGCCTCCTGCTCACCTTCTCCTCTCCTCCCTTACATTTCACCTCTTCATCCGCTGCCTTTCATCTTGTCCATCCATTTACATGCCTGCTGGCTCACATCCATTTAATGTGCTGACAGTGCTGGAGGTTACCAGTTTGCTTCCAAAAAAAGCTACTCATAGTGAAGAAATGTTTTTTTTTTTACTTTTCACCTTCTCTCCATTTTTTTGCCCTCCTCTTTTGTCTATGAATCTCTATCTATATCTCACTTAAAAAAAAACACCTTTCACCCTCCTCCCACTAACATGAACTCACACAAAACCTTCTTTGCAATTTACGGACGGCTACACACTGACGCACACACCCTCACCTGGTGTTCGCTCTCTCCTTGGAGGCTTTTATCAGAATGTACCTGGGTCCCTCTCCAGATGTTAAGTGTCTTCCTGGCTGGAGGAGATAGTAAGCAGAACACACACACACACACAAACACACACACACTCACAGAGGATGCAGATACATGGTAAAGGAAAAGCCAATTTACACAGAGACAACTAACACTCTTTAATGCAACAGACACAGATTTACACACTGGAACACACGTTTGACTTTACAAGTCTTCCTGCAGCAATTTTTCATTCTAATACATATTAAAAGGCAGCAAATCTCACAGCACATAATGAATTTACACACACACTGTCTCAATTTATCAAACATGGCATTCATACTCCAGGTACTTCGAGGTAACAGTGGCTGTTGTTGGATTTATTATTGCAGTTCCTTGGAATGGAACATGCTTTATTGCTTAAGTTGAAGAAAAACTACACACTCTATTGAGATTTAAATAATAGACTTTACTCACTTTTTTTGAACAAAATGAATAATAGTTTGCAGAAATTTGAAAGTATTCTGATGAATGCTGCATTATGCTGCCACTCTTAATTCTGGGAAAAACTTTAAAATTTAAGTCACTTTTGCTATGCTGTAAAAACACAAATACAAGTTTTTTTTTAAGTTAACTGARTATCTGAGGCAGAAAGCTGCCAGAAAACTTAAAGGAAGAAATATTGGCACAAAGACAAGAATTTGTCAAAAATGCACCTGAAACCACAGAGGAAGCTGAAGTCTAATAAAAAMCAGGTCTGCTAATCAGCAGCTGAGATCAGGTGTGAGACTAGAAAGAAAATCAACAGTAAAACAGACACGGATACAGAACGTGATAAAGCCAATTATATTCCAATTAAAAATTAGACAAAGTCAAACAAGATGAGAAAATAAACTCACCAGAATCATTAAATCACAACCGTTTGGTTGCTTTCTGATGTTTCCCAGTCAGTTTTACATCACAGCATCTGCAGCAATTATGTATTAAATGTAGCTTTCTACCACGAGATCTACAGTGATTTTATGTTGTTTCACAAAACAGATGCTTCTCATTAAGACAATAACTTACGCGTATCAYTTTCCATCAAGCTCAGTCTAAAATACGTCATAAAAGTAACGTTCAGTATAACTAACGTACGCGCTTTTTTAATCGATTCTCAATCCATTACAACGACTGTTTCACTGAATGATCCTCCTGCAGCGTGTTGTGATTCCTGCGACAGCCTAAGGTGTCTGTCTGGAAACTGTGTCTGGGTCAGGGTGCCTCGCAGGCAGGCCGGGGGGCCCGGAGCGAGCCTCTCCTCCCCGCTGACCATCTGATCATCTTCCAGTCACTGAACCAGCAGATGGTGGAGGACAAAAAAGACTGATCGGCATGAAATGCTGAGAGTGTAATGTTCTCGGAGAATAACAGTGATATAAGTGCAAGCACATTCATGCGACGGAGCAACAATGAATAAAACATGAGGCTGTGACTCCTGTTTGAGTCCTCCATCGTGACATTTGTCTTTGAAGAAAGCAAACTTTAACACAACAATCATGAAGGGCCTGCATGGATTTGAGCTCAATGATTAGATTTTATTTGGCGGGGCAGATATTCATGAGATGTTTGTTAGTTAGCAAAATATCTCGTGAACCACTGGCAACGTGTCTTTCACTGGATATACATCTGAGAAAACTTCAGCCTTGACCCTATTCAACCTGGCTAACACAGCTAGCTAAGATCATCAAACACCAAAAAATGGTTTAATTCAAACAGTTTTGCAATACTGATCCAATACTTAGTGTGGTAGTAGCTGACTGTCATCCTGATCACACAAACTGAGCTCTAACAAATCATGCAACATTTTAGTTTAAACTTTTGCATGTAGTGGAATTCAAGGACAGTAGCTTTTTATTATTATTTTTAATTTAAAGGGTCAATATCATGTAAAATCAACTTTTTTGAGTTTTATATCATGTTATAATGTTATACTCTCATAAAAACATGCACAAAGCCTTGCTTTGACT
>NW_013952416.1:892737-896927 GCF_001266775.1 Austrofundulus limnaeus | reverse complement strand
CCCCTGGGATGTGTCTTTAAGCCGAACTTCCTCAACACGGCGCACACCTCCCCACCCCACACACCCCCCCCATGACTCCTGCAGGTTCTCGGGTAAAACTGAGAATTAAACTTAAACTGTCTGCTGAGCTCTCAACATTAGTTCTCACTCAGTGAAGCTCTTTTCAGATTAAAGATACCTTTGAGGAAATGTATTTTCAGATGCCAAGTGAACTGCATCATAGCAGCACCCCCCGCAACACCCCCTCTTCCTCCTCCCCGCACCGAAATGGGTGGGGCAGAAGCGGAAGGTGGTTCTTAAAGAGACAGAGGCCAATTTCAAGGCATTAAGAAGAGGAAGTGATGAGAGAAGATAAGTTTATTTTCTATTTAAACATAAAAACAGCATTTTAATAACAGCTAAAGGTGACATATATATTTTATTATGGTATAGTATTTAAATGTATGCCTGAAAAACACATAATATTGCCCCTTTAATATGCAAACATTGATTAAAGTCCTTTGGTTTAGTCTGCATGATATTCTGTTGTTTGGACACTTATTACAGAAAAGAAAAAAAGTTGAAATATTTAAAAAGTCACATTTTAAGACACGTTATCCATATTATTTTCTTCATTTTAACAATGGATTTAACTATAAGCTGAGCTGATGGTTTGTCCTCAAACAGCTTGACTTTCATTTTTTGTTTGGATACCTTAAACAAAAAAAAAGATTTATTGTAGATTTGTCATTGGTTGGAAACACATTCTAAATAGGTTTTCTATTTTTTTAGATGATGTGTCCGCAGTTGAGTTGGTCAGTTAATACTTTAGTTGGCGAGAGATTTAAGTATCTTCAGTCCACACTGCACTGCTCTGTCTTTACCTGTTAGTAAAAACTCGACCCTTGTTTATGATTTTCTGTCTGATGTGTTGTACATCAGCATGCGTTGGCTGTAGGTTTCACACCCAGTTGCTGCACGTGACTCAATGGATTTCATGATGACAGCGGTTGGCACCAGCTGAATGGGTGGTAGCCATGCATGCTGCAAAGTGTTTGCCAGCGTCGTATTAAGAACACGTCACACAAGCCCGTGAGAACAAATAGCTCCATCTGAAATATTCAATTACACACAAACACCCCGTTACGTTTAGCTCCTCGGAGAGAAGCTCATTAACAACAAAGTACCGAGCAGCTTTTTATCATTTTTCACGTAGTTTATGATCATCTAAATATTATGACAAGTGTGCGAGGAGGACAGCAGCACGGTAACACTGATGAATGGGCTAAAAGTCGGACTATTTGTCTTACTGAAATTTGATAATGAGACACAGAACTGCGGCTTCTTAAACCACCGAACATTCTGTCACATGCAATCAATTCAAAGCAGATTACCTGATCTAAGCTGACATTAGCGAGTGTTGCATTGATGTGATGATGGTGATGTAAAACCTGTTTGGTATAATTCTGCTCCAACTCTAATTTATCTTCAAGAATTTACCTCCATTTACTGACAGTGTTGTTTGTACCTTCATCACAGACACCAAACATCCAATTAATTCAATTTCAAGAGGTTAGTTTACTAAACTCTGAGTGCAAATGAGTTTTTTATCCACAATTTTATAAAGATGAAAAAGTGCTGCACATTTGAGACATCTCTTTTAGAGGTTAAGAATGGCCCAGGTAAAACATGAGGAAGAAGACACGTGAACCTGTACCTTTTAGAGTCACTTGTTGACACCTTGCATGTCTCATCATTACAGATGGAAACTTGCTCTGATCCTGAACAAGTTCTGCACTCAGATTGTCTCTCAGTATCATCGAAAAGAGACAATTTGTGACATCGTTCTCCCAGATGGAAGACGGAATCCGAAGACTTTCAAAATAAAATAAAAAAAAAGAGAAAAATTCGGTTCATCTGAACATTAAAGCTTCATCTGGGTCGCCCTGAGCTCAATGCACTGACATCTGCAAAGAATTAATATTTTACATATATGATATTTTCCCCTTTATGCCCAGAATGTCATCAAACAGGTAACAAATGTTCTGCTAAGAACTGAAAGTAAAATAATTTTAGTTTCACTATGTCACAGATTAACAGCTGCTTGTGTCAGTCAACACCTGATAATATCAACACCACTGGCGCCCAATCTCAGTCCTCCAGGGCCACTGTCCACAATGTTTGAGATGTTTCTCTGCTTTGACACACCTGGTCTGAATGACTGAGTGGTCAACAGGCTTCTGCAGAACTTGAAGACTTGCTGAAGAACAGGGAAACTAAGAGTGCCGCTCGAGGACAAGGATTGGGCACCATTGACCCACACTAAACCGTCTCATATAATCTCTGGCAGAATGGAGTTCAGTACAGAATAATGTGACCAAAAACATATTTGTTTGATTTGTTTGATCTAATATGTGACCCAACACATCGAACCGAGGRTTCAGTCCAATTTGGTCAAAATAAACTCGCAGATTTTTAGATTTCTGTCTTTTTCAGCTACATTTTAAAACTTAAACCATCCTGCTTTGAGCGATTCCAGAGATAGGCCTCAATTTGTCTTCCTAACCAGGATAACTCCTTGATATTTGATCTGGCTCCTATTTTTAGGTTATTCTAATGAGGAATTTTTGATGATCTTTTAAAGAGGAAACTTGAAAAAAAAATTGGATAGTGATATTTCCCAGCTGGGGAAAAAAAAAGCTTTGCTAGTGTGCAGTGACTTGGATCTTTGTTTTGCAAACCCTGCATCTTCAAATCTCAGGATTAAATTGATATTGATAACTGGTGTAAGCGTTTGGAATAAACTCAAACAAGAATTGAAGCAATGTCCAAACATGAGTTTGTTTAAGAAAACGTTAAGGCTAATGATTTTTGACAAGTATAGGAATGACAATCTGAGGTACACTTGGTCCCTCTGTGTTCTGTTTTGATWTTTATAAATGAACAAGCTAAAATTATTTAGTGCTTGCACAGGCATTTTGAGGTGCTGGGGGAGACTGGACTGGGATGGTTTTGGTGTCTGGTTGTAGGATGATGGAGAGGTACTGGGTATCTGAGTGTAAATGCGTGTATAAATATTAGTGTGTAGTTGAATGTGATTGTATCTGGATGTGAATATATAACTTTAAATCTAGTATTAGAATAATACTGGATTACCTAATGAATTGTTATGTGTATTTTTTTCTTTTCTTCTGCTTTTGTTTGTTTTGTTTTCATAACAAATTGATAAGATTCTGAAAACCAGATGAAACTGTAAATAGGGGTAGGATTAAATATGTTTTACTTCTTCCTACTTCTTTTCAGACATGTTACTGGATTTATGTGCTTCATGTGAGTGTACGTATCTGGGTATGTGTACACAGATAGGTGTGTGCACATCGGGTGTGTATTATTTTATGGGTTTATTTATTTGTGTGTAATTTATCTAAGTGGTTTCATTATTTGTAGATATGTGAAAGGGTATGTTGCGTTATATGGATTCAAGTACTTTGACATGTCGGGAATAAAAACCAAATCAAATCAAATATTCTCGGAAATGAAGCCAATTCTTGCAGGCCTTGGTGCACTAAACCTACTGAAAACTGTCCATCCAGGTCCCAACACGTCAGAGCAATGACGTTTGACAGATGTTTGTGAAAGAACTAAAAAGATTTTGTTGATTTGTTTTCAGAATTAGGCCTTTTGATTGTTTCTTTGTAACAGTTTTCAGGGGAAACGTGGTCGAATATGATGCACTAATCTGCTTATTGACTCTTCCCACCTCGTTGTGCAGCATTAGCACGGTTTATATGAGTCTTCCTCTCAAACCCATCACCAAATAAATGCTGTACGACCTCATCCCAAACACCTCTTTAACTGCCCTTCTTTGCAAAGTATTCTCTGATAAATCCTCCTGCACAAACAGAGAGCAACCCTCGACAGCCGCACACAGAACACTGAGAGACAGATGGGCCGAGCAGACGTCTAAACATACAACCTTGCTAAAATCCCAAGTTGCCACTAAAGCACTTGCAGGTATTCAGTTGAGCAGACAGCACTGAATATCTTCCGCATCCTCTTAGTTACACACTGACACGGCCTATTCTGGTGGCACTGTGGTGGTTTTCTTCATCTTCCTGCAGAGTGTCAAATATCTGGATGGATGCACAATCCTTTACATGCACACAAACACACACACACACACACACACACACACACACACACACACACAC
>NW_013952416.1:885629-891682 GCF_001266775.1 Austrofundulus limnaeus | reverse complement strand
TACACATACACATACACATACACATACACATACACATACACATACACATACACATACACATACACATACAAAAGAACCAGGAGATGACGACATGTCCCTGAGTGTACAATAAGTCATAAAATCTATAAACACTTTTAGAAAAACAAAAACTGAACAAGCTGCTTTTATTATTTAAATAACATCTAAGTGACATATGTAGATCATGTGACTAAAAAATGCTTAAACATTTGAATTGACAAAAAAACAGAATATTAAATAATACCCAAAAAAATGTAAATTAGATCCTGATGAATGTTTAAATGGTTCCAACTGATTCAAACTATGAAATATTTTATTATTTTTAAATATTTTTTCCTTAAAAAATAAATCAATAGATAATTGACAATAACTGTTAAATCAGAGGGACTTAACAGTTTTAATTTAGTTTAATTTACCAAAATGTCAAACCTATATGTTGTCCAAATTAAAGTAAAAAGCTGTCAAAAATAAAGCAGATGCATTTCAACAAGATAGTGCTTCACGTTTTGCATGTTTTATGTCAAACTCTTGATTTCTTAAGCAGCCCTCCCTGTGTGCATCAGAATACATTTCATTGAGTTTATCTTTAGTTTTAGATTATAAAACAGAAGCCAGACTTGTGTGAATTAACTCAGCTTTGACAGGTTGTTGTTTTTTTCTCTTCACTTGTTACAACATAAACATCTTTCAGCCAGTGAATTCAGTAAATGAGATCAGGACGTCTTGACAGTTGCTTTTTTATGATGATGTAATTACAGGTTTTAAAGAGAAGGATGACTATAATTTAGCAGCTTTATTATAATCTTATCCAGAAAAGCTGCTACCAGAGTTAAAAAAAAAAAGCCTATCAGGCTTAAACACATMACAGGTATTTATCTTTTCTCTCTTCTGGCCTCCAGTGAGGCAGAGAATTGATTTTAACATCCTTCTTTCTGTATTTAATCTATAAATAACTCAGCTCCATCCCACACTGTCGATCCGGTCCCTAAATACACACCTGCAGGTCTGAGATCATCAACTAAAGGTCCTCTGGCTCGATAAAAGAAAAACTAAATCGACTTTATGTGTTTTCAGTTATTATAGTGCGACTCTTTGAAAAATATTCATGTTAAATCAGATCCGACTCAATTTATTTTAAATGATTGATTCAATAAGCTTAATAAACTAAAGACTGAGTTTAATGATAAACAAACTTCATAAATATATTTTTCTTTGATTACCTTTTACTTGTTTTTTTCTCACTCTTTTATCATCTTATATCTTTATGGGTTCATATCCCTTCTTTGTCAAGCAGAACTTTTGTCTACTTGTTGATTTTTCATTTTAAAGCACCAACAAGAAGCATGTTGCTGGAATCAATCATCTTGATTTGCTTGAACTTTTATAATCCGTCCAAACTGACAAGTTTCCAGATTTATAGTGGTGGTGGGGGGTCTAAAAACCTTTAGATCAATTTAACAACTGATTTCTAATTATAAGTTTAAAATTAATTTATCTTTGGTGTCTGTCATGGTCTAATTATTTATATCTGCTCCCTTGACACTGTTCATCACTCTCATCTTTCTGATRGCTCTTGGACACTCCGCAATGGACTGGTGGGAGTCTTGTGATTGGCTGAACTGTMCATTTGGCAATCTGTGATTGGTTGTAAACTGTCACATGGTGTTGACACGATGTATATTATTGGCTGTGCTCTGCTGACGACCCCAGTAGGAAGCAGGCAGAACCTTCCTGATTCAGTTCTGTTTGTTTCTTGCTCATTAATTAAACCATATTTGATTATCACATACGCAGACCCTTCTGGTATTATTCCAACGTGTTTCTGCTTTTGCGAATACAAAATTTTGGCGTTGTCGGCAGGATTTTGGCGTTGTCGGTAGGATTTTGTGACGACAGTGTCTTTCTTTCTTTGAAACTAACCCAAAGGACATGAAAACCAGGAATGTATAAAAATGCATTTGTTTGCATTTCTGTAGCTTAGAATTAAAACACTTCTGCTTTTCAATCTGTTTTTTTTTTTCAGTCTCCACTCTAAGCTTGCAGGGCTGCACTGGTGATCTGCTAAAACTAATCTGAAGTGACAGGAAGTAAACAGATCCCTGCCCTATCACAACCCTGACCTCTGATATGAGATGTGCATCAGAGGTCGAGTTTCGCCCCTCCAGCTCAAAGATATTACACTTAGATCACGTGAAGCAGAAACATGCAGAAAACTCTCCAACACTTCCGAGGCTGAATGTAAAACCTTTTGTTTGATAACCGACTTCACGTTGCAGTGGATCGTGACAACGATCCAATTAGCTGATTAGCTTATTGCTGGTTAAATTGAAAATCCAATCTAAACTTTATTTGTAAAGCACTTTAAAACGCCACAGCAGAACAAAGTGCTGCGCAGAGTTGACAATAAAACACAAACCCCATTAAAACATGAGTGAAATAAAACCAAGAAAGGAAAACACAGTMAGACACGTGAAATCAGATCAAACAATAACATAACTTCTAAATTATAAAGCTAAAATCAGAGACAATTTCAAATAAAATAAAATAAACTTTTTACAAAATGTTTACAAGCAGACAATGTAAAGACAGATTGTAAGTGAAACTATAAATATTCAGTGTTTTATTTTTAGATTTCCTGCTCATAAACCCTCAAAATTATGACTTTAAAACCTTAAAGTCAGCAGAACATTATTCTTCCTGTAGATCTTACTGGTTCTGTTGTGTCCAGACCAAAGTTATTCTAGTTTACTAAAACTAACATTTTGGTTAAACGAAAATAAATTAAAACTGTAATAAAATGAAAAAACAATATAACTAACTGGAACTTTATTATCTTTTTACAAAACTAACTAAAACTAACTGAAATGATATAATATTAAATTCATGCTAAAACCTAATTAAAACTAATCAAATAAAAAAGTCACAACCAAATAAAACTAAACTATAATGTTAAAAAACAAAACTATTATAACTTTGGTCCAGACTGAAGTAAATCAAATCCATCTTACAGTCTGTCTACAGTGAATCAAAGTGTCATCCTAACAATAAAACTCAGCTTGGCCGGTTTGGTGGGGAAGAAACTTGGCAGAAAACCTAATTCTTCATCCAAAACTTCAGCACACCTGAGCTGAATTGGTTTTTAACATGTTCACTGAAGCAGGGAGCGGATCAGGTTCAACACAAGTCCAACAAACTAAGGATGGAACAGTCGGTCGTCTCCCTGTCCTACTTTCCTCATCCCATCATTTCACTCCTCCTCCAGTGGAGGAAAAAAAAAAAGCATCATCGGTTTGACTGCTGTGAAGTATCATTGATTAAAAAAACATCACTTTCTGGATGAATCTGGGAATATCTATTTGATAGTTCTCGCTGCTTTTCGTTGCATATCAAAACATGCAGCTGGCCTCAAAAGGAGAAATTCATTTAGCCATCCATAACTTGTGTTTTATGTGTTTGAGAATGCCAAATGAAAAGCAATAGAAGCAATGCAAATGATAACCAAACAGGATCTGAGAAGCAAGAGATTTCAGGTTTAGCATGCTCCAAAGGAAAAAAAAAGGAAACCAGCTTCCAACTTTTTTCTGTTTATTTCCCCCCACCACAGCCGACCTAGCAAAAAGTGTAAAAAAGCCAATAAATCTAGTGAATGCAGGCCTGCAAGGCATGAAAACTGGCAGCTATGCATTACTTTATGTTTCAGTTAATGCATTTAAACCAGTTTCCTCTAAAAAAAGTTTAAAAAGTGTGTGTGTGTGTGTGTGTGGGGGGGGTAATGATCAGGTTGCTGCAGTTGTTTGTAGACTGCTTTCACTTAAGACATTAAAATATGATATCAAATAAGTGTCTGTTTTTCTCTGGAACTACTAAAGGAATTAAAAAAACTTCAATGTTATATTTATTTATTTAGAACCTTGGTTTAATATTAGACTTTCTTCTTTAAAATATTAATAGAATAGATGTCATTTCTGTACACAAAACTATCTGTATACTACAGAAAAGTTCAGTGTTGAGTTATATGTAGCAGGTTTAAACAGCAGCACGTGTCGTTCCTGACAAAAATGAATTTATACTTCATTTTATTTTCAGACCTATTCAAATATGTAGTGAATGACAGATTATCCCTTTTAATATGGTTCAAGTATCTGAATTTGTTTTCCTTTTTGTTTGTTCTGTCGACTGAGTAAAAAGGCTGCTGGCAGCTGGTTGCTGCAGCTGTTTCTGGACTGTTGGTGTCCTGCTGATTTTGGCACCAAAATCTGTTTCTATAAAGAAAAAAGAAAGAAAGAAAGAAAGAAAAGCTTCAAATGCATTTTCAAGCTGAACTTATAAAAAAGAGATTATAACAATAATAAAGTTTTATGTTGATTAAAAATGCTGATTTGATCTGCAGGATGGGCATATACGTGTTTCCTACGTTCATGATGTCAAATGGAAAAGTCTTTTGTTCTTGACATCTTTTAATTAATTTGTAAAAAAAAAAGTTTCTGCTCTAAATAGACATAAACCCCTCTATCAAACTAACGAATGGCTTTGGAAGCTGGAGGGGGCGGAGTGTGAAGCACCTCGTTTGGATTTAAAGGAGCAGCATCAAAATGAGTTGATCTAAGACGCACCTCAGCAAAGGGTAAAGGAGGGTCTTGTGGAGTTACAACGAGGAACTCAGACCAAAGCATTCCACTTTATAGACCCCAACTGAAGGGTTTAAATGTGAAAAAGCAGGATTTAAAAGCACAATATGTCCCCTTTAAGTGTCGTCACGTTTTTGTTCATATTTTCAGCAGATCTGAAGGAGCGACTGAGATGTTGTGGACAAAACAAATGCAGCATTCCTTTGTGGAAATAAAATACATTGCCAAGAACTGTTTTGGAATATCCTGTGGCGCAGTATTAAAAGAAAGGATTTAATCCTAATCCTAACTTTAGGTGTTTTTGTGCACTCAGCTCCAGACTTTTTAAATCAAATAAATTCTGTCAGATTTTTGAAAAAGACTCTGTTCAGAGGAACTAAATCAGCAGAGTTGTGTGGAGTCTCAACATAAACATTGCTACAGGCTTATATACTTAAAAAAGTCCAAGACAGTTGAAGATTAAGACTACTAATAAATCTGAACAGTATTTTTAGGTTGTTCCCACTGGGCATGAGGACAGCACACTATGGACAGACAAAAGCACGGACACAGGGAAGCAGTTCATGTTCAGGGAAGTGCAGCAGGTTGGGAGACAAACTAAGCAGCAAACATAACGAACAAAACTGAAAGAGAGAAAGAAAAGTAGGACTGAAGGAGGATGGTGATGTGTGATACTCGGCCTGTGAACCTGCCATGTGCAGAAGCTGCACCATCTGTGTGCAAACTGTTTATGTAAGACGCTGCTGCTGCTGCAGACGCCCTGCAGACGCCGAACTCACACCACCCCACCTGGTTCATGACAGGACAGGGAGTTAAATGCTTCACTTCACACAGCTATGAAAACACAGAGAAGGAAATAACAAAGCTGCAACAACAAACTGCATCACTAAAACACCTAAAAACATTTCAAATGACAAGGACAACAATGCTAAGTAGCAAAAGATAGCAGAAAGCTAGCTAAAAGTAGCAAAAGGCTAAATAGAATCTGAAAGAAAAAATAGGAGCTAAAACAGTGGGTTTGTTAAATGCTAAAATAGCAAAAGCTTAAAGTATTAAGAGGCTAGCCAGATGCTAAAAGCAACAAAATAATGGCTAAAAGCTAAAAGCAGCATTAAAAGACAAAACAACACATTTCTGCTGGAGCAGATTTCCAAGAGATTAATGTTTTAGAGGAATGTTATAGACCTTAATGTATTTTTATGACTTATAAAAAATAAAATAATAAAATATTTTGAAAGATATAAAAGATACAAAAAGCAAAAGTCATAGCACCCATCAGCTAAATGAGCCGAATACTTCAATTTATGAATGGGTAAATATATATTTGTTGTACCCCTGAATTAGGGTGGAAAGAATCACGAGAGTGATTGTCAGCAATGTTTCCTCATGCAGTGAGTTTATTGCAAT
>NW_013952416.1:878642-881396 GCF_001266775.1 Austrofundulus limnaeus | reverse complement strand
AATTCAGTCACTGTGTTACAGAATGTGAACATACTGTGTGCTGTTTACGTACTGTGTGCTGTTTCAATCCACCACATATTCAGCATCCAAACAATAATAAGGGATTGGAAGGCAAAAAATACTGATCATTTAAAGTAATGATTTAGAAATCAAATGCTAACAATATTATAACACTGGAAATCTTTGAAAAAACAATATGAATAATATAGTATAAATAATGTGGTAACAACCTAATAAATGTAGTAAAATACAAAAACACTAGATTCAAACCCATAAATCAGGTCTACAAGGTAATTATCACTGAGCTGTGATGTAAAATGTGTAAATGTTTTATATGTTTCTGTAAGCAGAGTCAAAAACACAGAATCACAAATTAAACTGAACAAAGCTGCGGCAGCATCGACCTCACTTCGTCTGAGAGAAGAAAGAAAAACTGAGCGGAGGAGAAAACAAACAGAGGTGATGTCACATACAAGATGAGGCATGAGGACGTCTGAGAGGGCAGAGGCTAATGAGGGAGGGAGGGAGGGAGGGACAAGCACAACGAGTGTTGTTAAAAAAGAAGAAGAATGACCACAGAGATGRGTTAGCACTTGTTGACAGTGCTGTTGTGTCTCGGCGGTGCCAGCTCCAGTCTGGAGACGTCTTCAGCAGACACTGCAGCTCCGCAAGTGAAACCAGAACCGAGCACACGTCCACAGAGAGGTGCTGGGGATTGTGTTGGTGGAAGATAAAAGCGGGACTTTCCCCTGAAGAATGGCAGAAATATAAAATTACCATCAGCTGACCTTTAGAAAAAAAAACCCTCGTCCCAAACTGTGGATAACTAATCACAGCCTGGCTCGCAGAACAAAGCAGAACAGCTCGATGAATTTAGGGCTTTATTTTGTCGAATTAGGAGCAACAAGTCTCTATTAACAGAACATTAATGGGGTCAAATCTAAGGAGTTAAAACCAAAAATGTGCAAATGTCCAGAAATAGACAGCTGCAGGTGGTAGCTGAATTACATCTGTGTTTACAAATCAATAGAAAATTGCAGATATTAGCACAATTTATATTTTAAGGGGAAAATATTTGGGGGGAAACCAGAGTACTTGGAGAAAACCCATGCATGCATGGAGAGAACATGCAAACTGTGCCCAGAACGGTTCAGCTTGTTAATGTGGTTCTTTGCATTTTTGCATTTCAAAAATCCCAGATTGGAATTTCAAGACTTGTATGTCAATGTTGAGGTCATTTTTAAACATAAAAAAGTCAAAAATACAAACATCTGCAGAATGCATACTGGTTTTCTGTCACAGAACACCTTAAAAAAAGAAGGTAAAAGAAATAGATGAATAGATTAAGTCTTGACAGCTTGGTTTATTTATTTATTTAAATTCATATAAAGTATTGTGAGTTTGTATCAAATAAAATATTTATGTTTAAAGATCTTGGAAACAAATTGTTGCATCTGTTGCTGGACAGCTGATGAAGTACAACACCCAAACATCCACTGGTCAAACAGTCAAAATGATGTCAATAACTCACAGGAGAATTTCTGCATTTGATCTGTAAACCAGACCTGTTTGTCAATTTCTCTACATTGCAGCACATTTGCATCAAGTTATGACAAAGGATGACAAAATAATAATAGGTTGACAGTTTTGTTTGGAATGAAAATGTGAAAGCAAAACTAAACATAATGAAAAAAAAAGGCAAATCTTTGCTAAAGTTCTTATTTAACGAACTGATGCAGCCTCTCTAAACATGTGGCTCCACTCTGCTCCAACAGTAAACGCTGCATAATACATCAAAATAAAACTGTGGGAAAAAATAAACACATTTTGTGCTGCACAGCAAACTTTTTTTAGGACCAGGTGCTCTTTGCTGTCGCCAAGGACGACTCCCAAAAAAAATAAAATCATATAGCGAGATCAAAACTGTAACTTGTTTATTGGAAAATCTGCCCATCTGGCTGAGCATCACGGCTGGCAGAGAGATGAAAAGATGACTCACGGAAATAATGTTGGGGAATGAGGGGAAAGCAAACGAGGTGAATCATGTGYAAGGCCTGGCAGGTTCCGACTGGCTCCAGAATGGGAACCAGACTCGGCWAAGCCAGTCCAGGCCGGGTGCCCAGAGTTGTCACCTAGGCCAGCGGACCAGAGAGGCACAAATTGAACGAGCGTGCCAACTGTGCACCCAGCMGCGGCAGAGCAGCGGCGGAGGAAAAAATGACAGTTTGAGGAAGACATCACAGTCATGGCTGGAAGGGTTTGGAAGAGCGAAGACATGAGAGAGGAAAGAAAGTTGGTTTTAAAATAAAAAAGAAATAAGATGTTGCCTGAGCCGGGCTTCTCGCTCAGAAAAGTTTAGAAAGTGCTGCACAGGCAGCTCTGAAACTCCATTATCTGTAAATTCAACTTCCTCCACAAACTTCCCATTTGTTTTGCCCTTTTCTGAAACAGAGTGTTTTTCATGAACATCCAATCAGTGTGGAAAATCAGCTCTAAACCTAAAACTTCTGCTCTGACAATTTAGGTTGGTTTGTACTTGAAGAAACATGAAATTATTACAGTCAAACTTAGCACAAAAAGTAACAAAATGTGTGTTTGATAGATAATTTCTTTGTTGTGGTATTAAAGGGATCCACGATTAGTTGTAACATTAAACTTTATTTGATAAACATCTGCTTTAGACTGTAAAAATACTGTAGGATGTTCAGTTTTTATAATTTTTAAACTATAAGTTTAAAAATATATTACATGGAC
>NW_013952416.1:873654-877608 GCF_001266775.1 Austrofundulus limnaeus | reverse complement strand
TCCTACAGTATTTTTACAGTCTAAAGCAGATGTTTATCATATAAAGTCTAATGTTACAACTAATCAGGGATCCCTTTCAATTTTACACTGTTGGAAGGCGTGTTAACTTCTCTTTTAAACAATGCCACGTTTGTAAGAAACATGCATTTGTGGGATGAGCAGTAGAGCTGTATTTGTAGGTTGTGTACATGAAAAACTTGCCAAATCCTCTCTGCCAGTTTATTTTGCTGTTGTTATAGACACTTGTTTTGAGAATCAGATCCCCCAGATTCTGCCAATCAGGTGCCCGATATAAGATTTATTGCCAAGATTCATTGTTACAAGAAAGAATCTGCCAAACACAAACTTCCTTACTTTTTGTGTTATATATAAAGAAAATGAGAAAAATTACAGTTAACAACARAACTTCAACCACAAACCAGGTTCCGTATTTTTAAAGGATAGTGAWTTTCATATTTTACTACCATAAATGAAATAAAATCTCCCTGCTGGTTAAAACAAACAGTGAATCTYAGTGTTGGAAGGCAGCAACATAAAGTCAATAAAGTTGTTCTTTAAAAAGCCTTTCACTGGACAAAAAAACCATTCAGCATATTGAATTCAGGTTATAACAACAGTGATTTATTAGGTTTGCACGTATTGATTCGTTCATCATTCTTTGGTAAACGTTTGAACTCYGATATACTGCTGCCAGACCCGAACGTGGACAAGCAGCTCCCGAGGCAGTGAAAACGACGTGGACTAATTTTAGACATGACAGCAGCACAAAGCAAAATGTCACAAGAAATTAGAGGCAGACATACACTAATGGAGATGATGACTTAGTCTTGTGACATGTTCTCCAATTAATGGATTTAAAATACTGGCAGATGTTCTGTGGAGTCAGACCTCAAAGCAAAGTAACTAAACAAAACAGTGTGTGTGCCTGGTTTTTTGTTACCTTTTTAAGAATCTTTTCTGGAATAAACACCTACATTKTCATGAGCTGTAGTCCTTTAGGGGTCCTAAGATCAGGTCTAATACAGTTTAGGTTTAGGGTAAAGGCTACAGAAMTGAATGGAAGTCCTTGTAAGGGTAGAAACACAAACCTGTGTGTGTAAAAGTGGTGGTTTATGTTTTTAAAGCCCAGAAAAAGAGAATCAGAAACAGCTGCARTATTTTAACCTCTGCCTGAAGGAGCACTTTGGTTTTCCGGACACAAAGGAGAAAAGAAGCTTTAGGGGGCCAAAGGTTAAAGGGTCTTTATCTGTGCAGGAACTGGAGACAGCTGGGTCAAGCAGAGCTCAGGGCTGGGCAGAGTCGATAGCGAGGTATGAAAGTTGCAGGAGAGAGTTTCTAGGATCAGAACCCTGAGAGAAAAGCGGTCGGACTTCAGGTAGAAGGCAGGCATCCCAGTTTATTTGTGAGGAAACGACATGAAACTTTTATTTCATTTGAGCACGCGGGGGAGATACTGCAACATTTTTACGTTTTTTTTCATGCGAATTGGTAACTACTCTGAGATAATAACAGAGGAAAAATAAAAACCTGAAAGATGTAATCAAAAGAATTCAGTTTTAGAATCACAAGAGAAACCGATCATTTGCAAATCATTTGTTTGTGTGAGGATGGACCACAGGTGGCTTATTAGGGCTGAAAGAAGAGGGGTCACTTTGGAGGGAAAACAAATAGTGAGCAGCAGTGAACGTGTGATGTGGCTCTGCTGCTGGAAATAGACGACAGCGTGGACGGAGCGCCAGCAGCAGAACTACGTGTTGTTATTTCAGTCCAACAAACACAAAAAAATCTAAACTATTATTTTAGATTTTTAACCGTCCATCAGCAAGAGCTTGAAGTGTCTGAGTTCCTCCTTWTTGTAACTCCACAAGCCCCTCCTTTACCCCTTTTCTAAGGTGTCTCAGATCAACTCGTTTTTGAGGCTGTCTCTTTAAATCCAAACAAGGTAGACGTGACATAATAGTTCAGAAAAGGTCATAGAAAATAGAGAAAAATGAACAGGTTGAAAAATATGACCCAAATAGAACATAAAAACATCTATGCAGCACCAGGAGAGCCTAATTTCAACTTCTTTGCACTCAGYAGTTAAAACAGTGGATTTTGCATGATAAAAAATATATCATGAACCACTAGTCAAGTTTTAATTTAAATGTTTAATCATTTGTTTTTGGTCTCTGATTTATGTTTGGAGTGAATTCAATTTAAGAAAGATGCTCCTGCTAATCTACCAGAGTGAACGAGACCCAGACATAAGCTCAGAAGACAAAAGCTCACAAATTGTACAATTTATATAAGGCCTAATCATCTATTTTTGTCTTTAAAGGGGCAATATCATGTGAAATCAACTTTTTTGAGTTTTATATAATGTTATAATTTTATACTCTCATCAAAAACATGCACAAAGCCTGCTTTGACTCATTCATGCATGTCTGAGAAATCCTGCAGCGTTTTTAGGCAGCCATGCTGAGGAGCAAAACGACAGGTGGGGACCAGAAATGCCTTTTGGTACCAGAAACGCCCCTGGGACGTGTCTCCAAGCCGAGCTTCTTAGCACACCTCCCCACCCCCTGCCCCACACACCCCGCCCATGACTCCTGCAGGCTCTCGGCAAAATGAGTGAAACTGAAAGTGAAACTTAAACTGTCTGCTGAGCTGCTAAGTCCTCACTCAGTGAAGCTCTTTTCAGATTCAAAATACCTTTGAGAAAATGTATTTTCAGAAACCAAGTAAACTGCATCATAGCGCGTGCATGCAACCACCCCACCCCACTGAAATGGATGGGACAGAAGCGAAAGGCGGTTCTTAAAGAGACAGAGGCCAATTTCAAGGCGTTTAGAAGAGGAAGTGATGAGTAGATAAGTTTATTTCCTATTTAAACATAAAAACAGCATTTTAATAACAGCTAAAGGTGACATAGATACTTTATTATGGTATAATATTTAAATATATGCCTGAGAAACACATAATATTGCCCCTTTAAACTGTGATGTAGTCGAGGTACAATCTGATTTGAGTGACATGTTATGGCTGACTCAAACATGCTGTCTTTGGTACATTTATCACACACTCGTTTAAAGCCACTTCAGTAGAAAACAGAACTTATTAGTTTGTTCATCATCAGTGACTTTTTTTAAGAGAAGTAAATCTAGAGAATAAGACAGAAGAAAAAGGAGAAATGTAATGGGAAAAATTGAAGTTATCACACACCCTAATTACACTGACCACACAGATATTTTTCTCATCAGCTGACTGAATCTGACCGAATCAGCTAACATGGACAGGGAAACTCCACCCCCCCCCCCCCCCCAGCGATGTAATGTTTTGAAGTGGGCAGGGCCAGAATTTGAAGATGGAGTTTAAAACAATATCATACTTTTTGATTAGGTGCCACTTGCAAAGAAATTAAACATCTGTGTTTGGAGTAAGCTGAACATGCTTTAAAAAAACTTGTCTCTTTTTCTGTGAAGGCTGTGAGTTTTTGTCCGTACACCAGAGTGAAAATAGAAATGTGCATAACTTAGTCAATTTTGCAAACGTTGAGCTACAATTTGGTGTGGTAGTAGTGAGAGTCCTCCTTAAAACATAATGTAACATGAGATTGATTTAGTTTGGCACCATGTGATATGCACTCCTTCAAGAAATGGTTCTTGATTCATGGATTTCATCATTTTAGGAATGATCAGACACAGTGATTGGAAAAAGCGACTCTAGCTACCTATTTCCAGAATGATAACACCCAGTTTTACATGTATACTGAGCCAATAAACACATTTTTATTACAACATGCTCTAAAATTCTCAGCTGGATTAATTTCCGTCACAGTAGCACCAGGTGTCCTGTCCATTAAGTGTGCAGAGCGTGACAACCTTCTCAAAAAACGGTGGCAGTGGATTAAAAATTTGGTCTGTGGATGCTTCCTGGATCCCCGAGTGTGTGTGCGTGTGTGTGTGTGTGTGT
>NW_013952416.1:869811-873466 GCF_001266775.1 Austrofundulus limnaeus | reverse complement strand
GGGGGGGGGGGGTGGACCTGCAGGGTGAAGAAGAAATTTAAAAAAAAATCTCACAAGTTAAGCATGTGAACACGGTTTTTGTATGCAGAGCAGCCGTGGCTGTGGAGACAAGTGTGTGGAAAGTGCGTGTAGCAGGAAGCTGAGGAAGTGACACTGAAAAGGCAGAGTTAACAACTCCAAAGTTAACTAAAGCGACTGAAGTGCAAATGTCAGAGGGAATACAAACAGACGCTGCGTTTAAAGACACCAGAGTGGGTGGAACTTTAAAGCTCTGACAAAGCAGCATGATGTTGCTCCAGTGAAAAGACTATCAAAAGCAAACACATCAGCTTTTAACAGAAGTTCAAAACGTGTGAGCTTATGTTTACCATAGATCAGAACTCACATTTTACTTTTTTTTAATCAGCTGGGATCAGGATGCATTCTTAGGTGCTTAAAAAAGATTTTAAATGACCCATTTCCTCGACTCTTTGGAGACAAGCTGGTTGGTGGTGAAATGAAAGAGCTCAAACTGTGAATTCAAAGCAACTCCGATTCTTTTAGATTTACTCATCTTAGTCTTAAAATGCTTCACATTCTGTACATGGTAGCAAAAAACAGCTTTTGTGTTTGTCTTCTCTTGAGAATGAAGAGATGATGTCAAAATAACTGTGTGATCAAAGAGGTAAAGCAGGAAACTGGAGCTGGGCGCGTCGACGTCAGATGCTGCTCTTCTTCAGCACAATTAGAACAAAATGAAATAACTTGTTTATGTTAGAAGGCTCGCTGCTGAAGCGTTATGATATACAGACAAAAGCAACAGAATTATGAGTTGGGTTCATCTTTAATATGAAGAGACAGTTTGGACTTTTTCAAGCTTTCAACTTTTTAAGATTGTTTTAATCAGACTGAKCACAATATCCAACAATAAAATCAGGGCATGGCAATAAAAAAATAGAGGGGGACACTTGAATTAGCCCTTTTTGCACTCTTTAAATAGTTTTTTGGTTTGAATATAAACTGTATTGATAATTTAAGTCCAGTGTTGTTTTTCAGTCACAGTGGTAAATWTGTTCTGAGGATCAGAAGTGTCACATTTTGCCTTTAGAACACTTTCCCAGTTGTGTTCTTGTACCAGTTTCATGAAGAGCTGTGGTTTGTTAGATGGCAAACAGTTCAGAGAGAAACTATACATTATGCAGCTTAATTGTCACTTTCTCTTTTCTGATTCAACGGCGTCCCTGACATATGCTCACCAGACAAAAATTCATACCCTTTATAATTTTTTTAAAAAAAGCTCAGAAATTGTACAATTTTTATTGGCCACACATTGCATCACAGTGAAAGCACAAGATTTATATCACAACCTATCACACATATATCACATTAGGGCTGAATGATAGCAGAAAATCTTGCGATGGTGATCATTTTTCTAAATCCTGGTGCAATATATCTTCTTTATTTCTTTCCTCCCTTTCTAATCTGTACTTCCTACTCCAGGGCTCTGTAACCTTTACAATCAAAAGAGCCATTTCTGCTCCTTGTCTCACTAATAAAATGTGTCCAGAGACACAAAACAAGCTACAACTGTGATTATCAACTGGTGGTCCGCGGGCCTTTTCAAGGCCTTTTCAGGAACCTTCACAGTCAGTGGAGGTGACATTATAAAACAAAAAAATATTGCTATTATTATAATATTATTTATAATTATACACATCAGGACAAATAAAAAGACCATATTCATGTAAACAAGAAAAATACTGTATATTGTTTATATCGAATTTCATAAAAATTATTACAACTGAATTATTCAGGCATTTTTTCCCTTCTAATTCTTATTATGTAGTCTTCAAATCCTTTGAAGGTAATTCTGATGGATTTGAGAAAAATAAGTTGTATTATTTAAGTAAACAACAGGCTAGCATGAGCTAACATGTTTTACTTTTTATGAGTAGTATTGATCACATAATTACATACAAATTGATTTTTGTTGTGGGTGTAAAAACAAAAAAACTATTTATTTTGTTATGTTTGGTCAGAATTTTAAACAGCCACATGTGGCCCCAGAGCAGAGGTTGCAGACCCCTGTCCTACTCTATGTGACCTTTAGCATTTTTGGTAATGTCTTTGTGTCTGGTGGTGTGAGGTTTTGCTGCTGTGCGACTCTGTTGGYTCAAGATAAAATWYACACCTTCAAAACTCTTCAAATACATCAGCCAACAATTACTGCACTCCAATGTGCAGCCCTATATCACATAAATAAAAGCATAATGCACACGATTAAAAAAACTCGTTAACATATTAACTGATCAGTCTTGCTCAGGTGAATAAAAATATTGGTAAAAAAAATAAGGTGTGGAATGTGTGAACAACTCAAGAGCAACTCTGAGGTGTCACAGATATACCTTTGGTGCTTTAAACAAAAAGTGTAAACTTTTGTCTTTTTTTCATTAAAGCGTTGAGTTTTTGTATACTGATAGAGCCATCAGGCCTTTTTATGGCAYTGAAGCTGCTCCTCACAAATACATGTCAGGATCAAAGAAGTTCATAAAAACTGACTTTAAGTCCTCGGGAAGAATTTAAAAAAAATCTGATTAAAGGAAAAGGTAAACATTTTGCCTCCAAACAACATGTGGAGGAAATGAGGYACCGAGCTTCACCTCATTAACACCAGAAATGATCGGATCAATCCTGAGACTTCAGGCTAATGGTTATTTTTCTTAAAGTTCTCCAAACAAGTCCAAAGCTTTAGTTTAGTTAGTTTTAATAGACTTCAAAGTAAAACTGTTTTCACCATTAAGGTGAATTGTGACAAGAGAATGGCTGCACTGACTGGTGAAATGTGCAAAAATGTGGAAAATTGGAAAAACTAATAGAAAACGTTCTTTTCTGTGGAGGACAGAAAAAAGGCATTTGGATTTATGTTCCAACGATTATAAGGGGAAAAGGTTACGGAAACATTTGTAAGCACTTTAGAAAGAAAAACATGTTGTGACACGTTTTTGCTTATTTACAGCAAAGTGTGTTTCCAATCTATCCTGCCCTCAGGAGGGAATATTTTAGTTGTCAGCTGATAAAAGTGTTTAATTCCTTTTTTTTACACCCAACATTTATATGCTACAAGAAACACGTCATCCACGAAAAAACTTACTCCGTTTTCTTTCTTTGTGTGTGTGTGTGTGTGTGTGTGCCTGAACGTATAACTATGCTTCTCCTCATTTGTCTCAACAAACAAAAACCCTAAGACTTGGTCAATTATGTCTTTTGCGCCACAGTTTCCTGATATAAGTTTGTTTAAAGGGATCCACGATTAGTTGTAACATTAAACTTTATTTGATAAACAGTTATTTTGACTGTAAAATAAAGACTGTAAAAATACTGTGTGCTGTTTAGATTTTTTAATTTTTTTAAATATATTTTAACATGGACGGAGTCATTTTATTTACACGCAAAGCATTCTGGGTAACTGATGACATCAACTAGGTCATCGTTGCGAGGGTGCTAGCGAGCTATATTCACCCTGAAGGTTAATCTTGGACAATATCTGATGATCGACTCTTTTAAATGAAACCAGAGAGCGTTGACAGAGAGGAGAAGGTAGAAATGACTCAGCCTGTAACTGAAAATATAGATGGAAGACAACAGCACTGTAAAAAATGAAATGTTGTATTTACTT
>NW_013952416.1:864942-868838 GCF_001266775.1 Austrofundulus limnaeus | reverse complement strand
TTAATGTGCTTTTAAAAATAGACTGAGGTCAAATAAGAAACTTTGTCCTGTTTTTATTTAGTGAGCATCCAGGTGATGCACTTTGTTCTTCTGAAGAGCATACCATAAATAATTTATTTACCACACACCGACATACCCGTGTTTGTTCCTCTATTCTCATGGGGACTTTGCCTTGACTTCCATTCATTTACTGGTCATTTCTACAGCTAAACCCTAACCCCTTACTCTAAAACTAACCTCACAGGTACATACCTGAGCCTAAACCTTACCTAAACTCAATTCACACCTTAGTCCTAACCCTAACCCTTGATCCACCAATGGTATTTCTGCCAATGGGGATCGGGCTTTTGTCCCCATTAGGAACAGCGGGTCCTCACCAAGCTGTGTGCACCAGGAAGATGGCCAAACATTGTCCCCAGCAGGTAACAAAAACATGTACACGCAGAGCATATTGTTCTTGACACAGCAGTTTACTAACCCCTCTGCTGTTGTTTTCTTTTATCACCTTCTCAAACGCTCGCTCATCCATCGTGAACGAATGTTCCTCGTAAAAACAAAAACTAATTATTTTTGCCGGTCTTTTGCTGAATAAGGGAGCCTCACCTTCCTCATTTTATCAATCCATTCAAATAAACTGAGAGCATCAGTTTCTGGTACCATCAAACAGGCTCAAACCTTTTTTTTAAATTGTCCCAGATATTAAAATGAGTGAAAAATGACTCATCAGCTGGGAATGTCAACAGCTTTGACACAAACACGCAGAGATCTAAACCAGCATTAAACTACTTCCCCTCACTTACTGGGACTCTTTGTGCCGAGTTCTGATACGTCTCGGTGTGAGTCGTTGATGCGTGAGACTTTTTCCTTGTCTTTTGCTTTCCAGGCATCCGTCCCTGCTCGGCCTCGCCATCTGTTCCTCACGCTGAGGAACACGGCGCTCGCTCTTGCTGCAGGCGCCGTCACATGTTAGGAAAAAATTGTCAATTGGACTAAAAAAATTATAATAAGAGGACGGAGTTGATTCAGGGCACAGTTTACTATATGATAATTTAAAGAGAGTTTGGCTACTTTTGAAATTACTTTCTTTTATCTGTACCAAGGATTCGATCATTTATTTGAGCTTAAAAGAAAAACATCTAGGAATCAAGCCTCAAAATTAGAGCAGAATTTGGAACGATGGACATAAACACATTAACCTATGAACAAGAAGATGTCAATCTGTCCATCAATCTGTACAGGAACACACAAACACTSGTTCAAACGAAGACACGCTCACACACCGAAGGTCCGCCGTGGATCCCAGAACTCCCATCTGTTGAAGCAGCATCCAGCTTTGGTCTTAATGAGAAATAATGAGCCTTCACCAAACAAAACAACAGCCTGGATGGATTTCAGCTCATCCTTTATTTTCATTCCTAAAKTGACAAAACACATTTGTTGCACACAAAGTCACATGTTGACATTCTGTTTTCCTCACAAGTTGCAAATTCACTTTTAAGACAACTGAGTAATGGCACTTTTTCCTCCAACTTAACAGATACATTATGTTGTAATGTGAGGAATGTATACAGCATCAAGTAATATTAAATGTTCCTTTATAAGAATCCAAAAACCATCACATTTCTCACACTGAGCTTGCAGTTTGAGCACTGACGTGGATTGCGAAAAGTTCAAAAAGGTACCAAAAAAACCTCTCTCTATATTTGACATTTTTCTCTGATAAATCATAGCAAAGACTGGAAATGCTCAGCCTACAACAGCTGGTGGAGCTGTCAGCATCAACACTAACAACATGATGTTTGTGTGGGTGTGGTTGTACACAGAGCACCAGGCATCAAGTCAGGGAATCCAACTGTCCTTGCACGATTTCAAGCTRAAAGAAAGAGAGGGATTTGAAAATTTTAGAAGAAAAAGAAAGCAGTGACAGGAACACATGCAAAAAAAATTCGCAACAAAAAAAAAACCAGATAGATATAGGGAAATGTATCTGCGGATGAAGCAGACAGGTGAGATGTTGTCAGGCCAAGATCTGCAAATCAGGAAGAAATGCAGCCTTCGTATACATAAACACATGAAACATAGCAAACCTTGCTGTAGAACTCAAGGAGCTGCTGGTGGTTAAATTCCACAAAGACATGTTCTYGAGCCTGTGGCGGAAAAAAACAGAGAAAAAAGAGGGATGAGGAAATTTGAAAGGATACAAATACAACAAAGCAGATAAGAAAAAGCAGCAAAAGCAGAAAGAGTCATGACCGAGAGTCGCTGAGCTGGCTTCTGGTGATTTCTATTAAAACAGTCTTCATTAATTATTTCTATTCACTGGAAAGCATGTACCTCCTCTAAGTCTTCTCCATCAGAATGTTTAAAAATAAGCCCAAGTCACTGTCCARAGAGAAAACCCATCACAATGTATCCATTCTGCTGGCTCACTTTAAAGCACCGAGGCTATTTGTGACATTTGTAGCTCTGTGTTCAACCCAGATTCTACAGAAGCAGAGACTTCTGAAGAAAATAATAAGCGCCTGCCTTCAGTTAGACTAAATACACTTAATAAATATAAATTTAGGGACATTTTCGTTTAGTAGATTAATTATTTGTTGTAACAAAAGGTTCTTGACAATAAATCTTAAACTATTTAAAAGCCTATTAATTTCTCTTTTGAATGTTGCCACATTTGTAAGGAACATRCATTTGTGGGATGAACAGTAGATCTGAATATGTGGGTTGCGCACATTAAAATTTTGCCAAATTGTCTCTGTTAAACAGCTTATTTTACTGTTGAACTTCTGGTAACCCCAGGTGCTGCCAATCAGGTACAAGATTTATTTCCAGGAAGCACTGCTACAACAAAGAATCTACCAAATGCAAACATCCTTACTTTTTGGGTTATAYATACAGAAAATGAAAGAAAATAGGATTTTTGTGGTCACTAATAAACCAGTGAAAAGTTWGTCTTTTACAGTTTTGATTTGTAATATTACATTTTTACTTAATGTCCAAATGTTTTCATTTTTATTTTTATTGTACTGTAACACCTTGTAGCCAGAGAGATCAGCAGATTTTATTTAATTTGGAAAAAAAAGCAGTGCTGTTCAATTTATTTTGAAATTTAAGGCATGAAAGAAAGTTTGTTTCATCAACTTTATGCTTTTGGCAGATACTGGTTCAATGCCAGAGTTGGGCAAAATCATCCATCCATCCATTTTCTGTACACGCTTCTTCCTTTTCAGGGTTGCGTGGGTCACTGGTGCTCATATCCAGCAGTCACAGTGTGAGGGGCGGGGTACACCCTGGACAGGTCGCAAGTCCATCACAGGGGCAAAATCATATCGTGCGGAATTAACCGGGAGAAAAACTTTCRCTAATTATTATTTGCCACTTAGCAATTACTGCAGTTAAGGGATCCATGATTAGTTGTAACATTAGACTTTATTTAATAAACATATATTTTAACTATAAAATAAAGACTTTAAAAATACTGTAGGATGTTCAGTTTTTATTGTTTTTAAACTAAAAGTTTACAAATATATTTTAACATGGATGGGGCCATTTTATTTACAGGCAAAGCATTCTGGGTAAAAGATGACATGGATAGGTCATCAGTGCGAGGCTACTAGCGAGCTGTATCCATCCTGAAGGTTAATCTTGGACAATATCTGATGATCGASTCTTTTAAATGAAACCAGAGAGCGTTGACAGAGAGGAGAAGGCAGAAATGACTCAGCCTGTAACTGAAAATATGGATGGAGGACCTCAGTGATGAGAGGAGAATGTGTAGCGCTGAGCTAATACATATATATGGTGATAGCGTTGGGGCCAATGCTAAAGCTAACAGGCTAAGCTGAGGTTCTTCTTCCATGAAGCAGCTCTGTTGTCCTCCATCCATATTTTCAGTT
>NW_013952416.1:854092-864932 GCF_001266775.1 Austrofundulus limnaeus | reverse complement strand
AACTGAAAATATGGATGGAGGACAACAGAGCTGCTTCATGGAAGAAGAACCTCAGCTTAGCCTGTTAGCTTTAGCATTGGCCCCAACGCTATCACCATATATATGTATTAGCTCAGCGCTACACATTCTCCTCTCGTCACTGAGGTCCTCCATCCACATGACAGAGAGGGGAACACAAAAATGACTCAGCCTGCAACTGAAAATATGGATGGAGGACCTCAGTTTAGCTTGTTTGTCACGCTAGCGCCGAGCTAATACATATAAGGTAATATAGCGTTGGTGTCTTTATTTTACAGTTAAATATATATGTTTATCAAATAGAGTCTAATGTTACAACTAATCATGGATCCCTTTAAGACCTCCGGCCCTCCACATTGTGGAGAAGGTGGGTTTCAGTTCACAGCTTACATTCTGATAAACTTAAGTTAAAATGAATAAGTTAGTTTGGCTAATGATTTGTCAGTATAATTTGTAACTGATTTAGAGTAAAATAACATGTAAGTACAATTGTCATCTATTAATTGTCACATCGTGTTGAATTTTTGTCAATAACGCTCAATGCTGCATTTTAGTTTTAACAACTCCATTTCAGCTTCTTCAGCCAATTTCAGAAGTCATTTATCACTCAGTCCTTTCACAAATTATGTATTTTGTCGAGTTAGTTTATGTTCTACTGAGCTACAACAAAACTTTTAGCTTTACTACAACTGTGYTCCCTCATCATAAGGCTTTTAGGCTCACCTCTTGGTATTTTTTCACCCAATCATTCATGGGAAATTAGGATTTATAAATAATYAAGGAAAGTGAGGCTCCACAGATAATGACACTCACACATGTATAGACACACACATAAAAAAAAATCAAGGACAACCATCACTGAACTGCTATTACCATCWTCATGACTCCATTAGAAATAAGGAGTGAACAATAATCCAGCCCCATGAGCAGGTGTAATGGTGAAACACTTCATCAGCACTCATCAGTGAGAAAATAGCTGTAATATATGAAATGTTTTCTGGGTGGTACAGAAGCGCTGGTTCGCAGCAAACCAAAGTGCAGTCGGTGCTGTGAGACTGAATRATGATTTAAAAAAAAGAAAAAACACTGAACTGTTTGTTTGAGCTGGGAAACCAGAAGAAAGAGAGGGAATTACTGGGAAATAAAGTTGAAAGAAAGAAAGAAACATTTTAAAAGGAAAAATTCTGTAAAACCACATGTGAGCTAACTGATTGTACACTCACAGAGCTCTCTGCCCTGCAGTTCGATGCTCAGAGATTAAAAGAAGCTCAGGGGGGACTTTGAGTTAACAGCCAGGCTGGATGGGTGAGTGGAAAGGGTATGTGTCACAGCAAATTAATGACAGAGAGATTAATTAGAAGCAACATTAAAAGATCATAAAGGAGAGCAAGGAGTGATGCTATCTTTTGTCAAAGCCATAACTCTGGAGCAACTCCACGGCAAAATAGGACAGCCTTGAATTTAGCAAACTGTTGCAAAATATCTGCCTAGCAGTGATAAAATAATATGTTAAAGTGTTGTAAACAAATGATTTCCATTGCAAAAAAACACGAATAACAAAGTAACTTCAAGGTGATAAATAATTCCGCAGAGGAAGCAGTGTTGCTGTTTAAAAATGATTTGATTTGGAGTACAAATTGTGCATGCTATTAAATTATTTGAATGATGAACAGCTTGTGTGCTTCCAGCAGCTCTAATCTCAGCTTTGCCTTTATTGATCTCCACAGTGGCAAAAACTATTATAAGGATGAGAAAGCATGGCTGCATAATAATTTAGCTTGGTTTCTACCTTTCAGTGTTGCTCGGGTCATGATAAGATCACAACCCAAGTAGAAATAAAAAAAAAACAAAAAAAACAAAAACAAAGAGGCATCTTTCTGATTGTCTGACAAAGGTGAGGCTGCAAACAACAGAGACGCCGTTTGTTTGTGAAACATGTCGATCAAAACTGAGAGATAGGAAAGCAAAATGAAAAGAAATACAACTAAAACTGTAAAACACTATCTGTCAYGCTGTGGATTGAAACAAATGTTTCTGTTTAAGTGATGAAAGTGAAGTTGAAACGAGTGCGTGTTTGTTTTGAGTGTGYGGCCAATCACATTGTTCCCCAGGGTTGGGATTTTACAGTAACCCAAGAAAGCTCTGACACATCTAGGCTAATGCTAATGGGGATAAGACGCATCATCGTCATAATCATCATCATCAACTCAGTCATTTACAACCAGCACACAAACACACATACAAGCACACACACATTATCTGCCCAGCTATATTGTGTCAAATCCAGAAAMTAGTTTTAAAATAATGCATATTTTACTGTATAAAATCAACACATACAAGAAGGTAAAACACACTCATTCAGTTCATAAACTCATCAGACATCAATGACCTCAAGATGGACAAACTTCACTGATGTTATAAAGGAGATTCATTTTATTTTATTCAACATTAAGAAGGGTATTGTAGTCATGAAAGGACGAAAGTGGTTCATTTGATAGAAAATGACAGCACATGATAAAGTTGCTTTTATCCCATTAACTGGTTACTAATGTCAGTCACTTTTTATATGAGCATAAAATAGCTATTTATTTAACCACAAGAAGTCAATGTGAATGGAATGGGGTGGAAKTGAAAGGGCACTTTTCATCAATTATTTGCCTTAGTGCAATAAAGTATAGCTTGAATGTAAAACAGTTGTCAAAAGTGTCATTTTTCTTTTCAAAATACWTCACAGAAACCAAATTTCCTCTGTCTAAGTGATGAAAGTACAAAAAAGCACAGTGGAGAGAAGGAAAAAAAGAGGGAATCATAAATGACAAGGACAAGAACTTGCCAAAAACAAAGAGGAGAGAAGGGAAACGAGAGGCGCAGTGAACGAGGACACAGCAAAGACRCTCAATGATAGAATAAAAGCTTGAGTAAAACAAAGTTAAAACTTCGTACAGTTTATGACAAAAACAATGTCTGAGATGTTTARACCCGAAACTCTAAACTTTAACCTCACGACATATGAACAGAGTTTCTGGCCACGATCAAGAGTTCAGTCAGCTTCTAATTGCATAGTTGCTCTTTTGCAGAAATGTAGACATTAAGACAGTTTGGAGTTGAGTGTGAAACAGCAGGGATGAGAACGAACACCCCAAAAGACTGAGGTTACAGTCCTTAGCTGGAAATAAGCAGATTACCAACATCAAGTTGGAAATGAGCTGTTGCCTCATATGAAGGATGTTCAGCATCTTGGGGTCTGGTTCATGACTGAGAATAGAATAATGCAGGAAACTGACGGGCAGATGGTTGGGCATCTGCATCAAGTCTGCCTTGGTAAAAAGATTTGAGCTRAAAGGCCAAGTTGTCAGTTTATTAACTGATATAATGTACGTTTTAGTAATTAGAGGCTATGAAAACAAGATTCTGAAAGGAGTTTTCCTCCAAAGGCTACAGTGMAAAATAGAATAAGGGTCAGCCATTTTYCCCCCTATTTTCTTCCGCTTATCTGGGGTCGAGTCACAGGRGCAGCAGCCTAAGCAGAGAGACCCAGACTTYCCTCTCYMCAGCCACTTGGRCCAGCTCRTMCGKGGRAATCCCAAGGTGTYSCCAGGCCAGCCGAGAAACATAGTCCCTCCAGCGTGTCCTGGGTCTTCCTCTGGGCCTCCTCCCAGTGGGACATGCCCAGAACACCTCACCGGGGAGGCATCCAGGAGGCATCCTAACCAGATGCCTGAGCCACCTCTACTGCCTCCTCTCAACGTGGAGGGTCAGCCATTTGARTGGTAATTATCTGAGCTTTAATGTTATACCAGGTCAAAATACATACTGAGGTTCTTGACCATGAAAAGTCAAAGAAATTATCAATATTTTAAAGATAATTCAGAAKTAAATGGTAACAAATACAAAGGCAGTAAAACAAGAGCCATGCATGTCTTTTTATTTGTTCTAGTGAGGAGCTTTGATGCAGCATTTTGTACCATCTGGAGACGATCAAGAGCTTTTTTTTTTTGTTAAGACAAGAGAATAATGTGTTACAAAAATCCAAACGAGAACAAACGCAAGCTTGGAAATTCTCAAGATTGAGTTGTTTTGACACCAGTCTTCCTAAATTTAGGATTTTTCTCAAAAAGAAGAAAACAAATTCAGACAAGTTGTTTGGAGCAAAACTGACTAGTCRACCAAAAACATCTAAGTTGTTCATATTGGAACATCTAAACGACCATGTTCCCTGATTTATGATACTATAGTGTTAGGTCCATGATTAGRCATTCTGTCTTTCTGAATGTTATTAAAGACATTACCAGAACTGTATTATATACAAAGACCATAAAAAGGTTTTAAAAACCATGGATTATGAATTGAAGTAGTGATGACTACAATAAAGTATCATACCAACATTGTCCTCTGTCTGACATTTCTCTGGGTCTTGTTGCACAAAAAATTACAAATGTAAGTTTTCTGTCAGAGGAGTGATTACGTTTTTCATTTTTATTTGAAACTCAGCAGCTTTGGTTTCACGAGTGAAGGAGTGGTGATGTTTGATGCATATTTTGTCATTCTGAACATGGCCTAACTCTGGGGAAAGGTAGATTTATACAATGAGCGCAACATGATTACTCTCGTGAAATTCTTACCCTGCTGACACCGTCAGAGTGTGTTTGATAGAGCACTCAGCTGTGTCAGAAACATTACAGGTAGGAAAGGAAAACAGGACCCTGAGGTGGTGTTTGATTCTGCTTTCTCTGGGCTATAGTAATTCCACCGAGTAGCTACTTTAACCAAGAGCTTGTCACTTTACACGCAAAAATTGTGTTATTTCCACACCTGGTCTTGATTTTAAAAAATGGGGGGAAAAAATAACACTCATAAAACTAGTAAGTACAAACAATTTAGTGTTTGTTGCTTTTCAGACCTTGTTTGTCCCAGTAGGTAGTTTAAATAGCCCAAATATTTTAATACACACATTTAAAGTTGAAACATTTCAAGTTTTACTAGAATTAAAATCACATTATTACAAGTATTTTTCTATACAATGCATGAAATGTTATGCAGTGCTTGGGGTTCAAGCCTTTATGTTTCGAATATGACAACAGAGCAGTGTTAAATCAGAATTAAGAACCTCTTTAGAACACAAATTTAAAGAGACCAAAGTTAATCAGATGGCAAAAATACATTAAGTCAAAAAAAGTTGAGTTGGTCCTCTGGACGGGTTCCTCTTTGTTGAAAAAATGTTTTGTCTGTTCTCCAAGAGACTGAGGAGTTACAGGTAAACTCAGCCTCAACAATACTTTCACATGGTGGACAAACAAGTTAACAATGACAATTAACAACTCTTTTAGGCTTTTTTAACATGCAAAAGAAAAAGAGAAGTACAAAGTCCATGACCCCAAGTGATAAAATGAGTTATTGTTCAATGTAATTAAAGAGAAAAGGAATAAACATGTAAAATATGTTTTAAAATGGTTGGCTGCATATAAATATGGAAATTTTGCCAAAAATACAACTTTCTGCCAGATTCCCACTTCTCATCTACATGCACATGGCAATTTTGTTATTTACAAACACTTTCCAATGTCAAGATGTTCTAAATTAATAATGTGATGTGCACCTGTGTGTGCTTGACAAATGGGAATTTTGTGGAAACAATGGCATCTCAGCCTGCTTTATTAAATGCTTCACAAATAATGTGTAGAAAAGCAGCACAGTGGTTAGTGCTGAGCACTGTTGCCTCACAGCGAGAAGATGTGGAGTTTTTATGTTTTCCTGTTTTTTTTTTTTAAAGTTTTCTTCTGGTGCTATGGTTTCCTCACACTGTCCAAAACAAGCCTGCCTGCCTTCAGGCTCAGAAGTAAGTCTGTAATCTCAGTGGGATTTGCATGGTTAAATACAGGATGATGATTATAACGACGACGACGACGACTACGATAATAATAATAATAATAATAATAATAGTAACAAAATCTGTCAATTTTATGGATTGTTCTACTTCAGGTTGTGTTCATTTTCTTTATTTATTAGTCTCACACATGAGACCTGTGAGTTGTGTTGTTTTAGCCTTGTTGACATCAAAGCACAAATGGTCAACAATGTCCTATAGAAATGTCACAACTGTCCAGAATCATCCTCCTTTGCATTTTGACATGTTCTTAATAAAGTTAAATACTTGTACATGCTCAGAAAGTTTATTTCAGTGTTTTTTTAATTGTGCTTTTTTTTAATAAAAATATACAAAAGTTCAATCCTTACTACTACTCTGTTCTGATATAGATTAWTTAGTGAAGATTGGACTTTTGCCTAGTTTATTATTTTTTAATAATAAAAGTAATTATTTAAAGGGATCTTGTGTTTTAGTTATTTTATTTCATTCATAAAAACAGCAAAATTTCAATAAAAAGGTTAATCAATTAATGTATGAAAAGGGTGCAAAAATAAGAAAAAAATATCTTATGATATCTGCCCCTTATTAAAAAAACAACTTCAAACAAACAATAACTTATACTTGAATAATATTCATAATAAAACAAATAACTTTTATAAAAACAAAACAAGAATACCATCAGGAATACTCTGACATCTTCATTAAATACCACATAGAATCAAACTTTACCAATAAATTTTAACTTGGTAATATTTTTAAATTAGTGTAAGAAAAGATGGTAAACATCCGATTACAATCAATGGAAAACAAAATTAAAAATGAGTTTAAAAATCTAATTTATATAAAACAAAACTGTAAGAGAATATAGCACCTTAAGCATCTCCTGAGACATTTTATGTCTATTTTAACAATGAACCCTGACAGTTTGTCCAACTGCAGTCATTGTCTGGTCGTCAACTTTTGCCTGACAGAGAAATCCAGACACCGCTCAAAAAAAAAATGATGAAGAGGATGGGGCTGTATCCTTATTCTTCTCAACACAGACACAACACAACAAATACACCCTTTGTTTCCTTGTTGCCTTACTGAAACTGGCACACAAACACACACCTCATTGTTTTATTATAATTTCTTTGGCTTCCCCACACATCCAGAAAGGCATCAATCAGAACAACAACAATGGTTGTTATTACCTTATTATGTTGCCATGGATACACAAAAACCTGATGAGTGATGATAACTTGTCTGCATGCTTGACTACCTTTCTGTCTTTCTGTAGTCGGTGAGCTTACAGCAGTGACTTTGTGCACTTCAGCCTGTCAGTTAACTTATAATACTCACCTGTCTGCCAACCTGTCTCTGCCTGTTCCCTTCTTTCTTTGTGCCAGGCAACATTTTTCAAAAAAAAAAAAAAAAAAAAAAACCTCCCCAGCTGTCAAAGTAACATTCTGCAGTTCTGTTGAGGAATGATCAATGGGAGCCACTGAAAGGGGACATGCTTGTCTTTAGCCAGCCAGGTGTGAAAGGCACAGGCTTGTAATTTCCCAGAAAACCGTACTCATGTTAAATACTGAGTTGTTGTGTTTTTGCAAGGGATGTCAGTGATGATCTTGTTTTTCTAATCAGGAAAAAACAAAAGACTTAACGTTTCTATGATGCAATCTTTTGTATGCAATTTATAAAATACACAGAAAATCTATGAATATTCTGAATAAAATGTGAYGTAACAAAACACGAGCTCATATAAGAGTTGTTCTTGTGCTTGAACATGCATATGTATGTGCACATGTTTGTTCTTCTGGACAGCTCTCGGTCACTGGAACAGATAAACAGACACAGCTGTGCTGTTAAAGCACAGTTTTAAATGTCTCAAAAGGAGGTTTCTGTTATTTGCTTTAGGCTGCAGGTGTGCGATCACATTTTATGCCRTCTRTGTGCTCATWTTCCTGGTAAAGCCACCTGACTTTGAAAGGAGAAAAAATATATTTCACATGGGGATATACAGAAATGTAAAAAAGTTCAGCTGAGGTGGAAAAATATGCCAAATTGACTCAAGCATCGCACTGCTCTCTGCTCATTACATTAAGCTAATCTAACATGATTTATTATAAATTTGATCTGTTTCTTAACTACATTTACTAAACAAGGAGAAGGTGGTCTAATAAGGTGACTGCAATATGATGATTACTGACCCGCAAAATTTTCAACATGTCATGATCCATTAGATTCAGCATTTGTCAAACTCAGGTGTGCAGCCAGGTCCTGTTTTAGCCAGTTAGCAGACAGGTTATTATGAGAACATTGACAGCACAGGGCATTAGTATTTAAATTAGGTTTTGACAGTTAATACTACAATTAATTTAGAAGAAAGTGGTCACTCATGAGACGGCCTCTTCCAAGTTAGGAAAAGTTTACGTTGCTCTGCAAACTTCCACAAAATTATCGTGCTTCTCCAGGATGTTTATAAAACATCAGTTTACCTTTTACTGTTGGGTCATGTGAGACTTCATTATGGTATTAATGAGTCATTTGAATTATGATTTAAATATATCCATATTTTCATTTTGAACCATTGTTTGTCTATTATTTGCTTTTGCAATTGTTGTAACTTATTTTTTCTCTTGTATGGTGACTTTTCTTTAACCTCTACACTTTTTTAATCAGTGGCCTTGCATGTAATTTATCACAGTTTGTTTCAGCTCTGTGTTGCTACTTAAGTTGAAGGGAAGACAATTAAACAAAAAACTAAACCAATGTTCTCCCGTCTATAGCCTCAACAGAATTCTAACTGAATCCTCTGATAGAGATTATGTGTGCAAAGTCAAACACCACAAGAGGGTCTTTGGGGAGAACTACACCAAAGATCCAGTTCCTTGGCAAAAACAGAGTAATATAGTGTATGCTGTTAAGTGTCAGGAGGACTGTGGGGAAACAAAACAGCCACTGTTCAAAAGAATGAGCCAGCACAGACGAGCTACTTCGTCGGGTCAGAACTCTGCAGTTTACACTCATCTACAGGCCAGCGGTCACTCTTTCAGGGATGAAGATGTTCTCATCCTTGATAGAGAGGAACATTGGTTTGAGAGAGAAGTAAAGGAAGCCATCTTTGTAAAGAAAAACCGTCCACCATTAAACAGAGGTGGAGGCCTTCGTGTCCAGTTGTCCTCCTCTTACAATGCTGCTGTTGCAAGTATGGCTCAGCCCCCTGTGAGCAAAAAGTGTGAATCAGGGCCCCAACAATAACCAACACAAAGAGGGAAAGAAAGAAAAAAAAACAAGGGGACGTTGARCCCCRCTTGCACTCACTACATACACATAACACAATACCAAATCACCACAGCCGAAGCCTCCAAACCAATAAGTCAGGTGATGGGGCACATGACCCTCTATGAACAATAGAGCTAATCAAGCCTATTGTTAGGCAATGGCCCTCTTTTGCATGTGACTAACCTGTTTGTCCATGTGGAGGCAGTGCTTATAAGGCTGAGTTCACCTGAAACTCATCAGACTGAAGAAGTCTCTTGGAGAAGAGACGAAACGTTTCACTAAAGAAGAACCCATCCAGAGGACCTACTTATTTTTTCTTTTTGATTTTTTTTCTACCTGGATTACTGAGATGCATCAGGACACAAGAGGTAGGGTTGGGCGATATTGGCAAAAAAATTAATCACGATTAATTGTGGTATTTAGCCGATAATGATTAATTTGACAATTAATCCCCTGGAGTCCCTGGACACCCTTATGTCGTAGTCACATGACCAATTTAGTGAGAAAGATTTGCTCTTCGTAAAAATCTGTTCCAAATTGTGTCAAAATCACAGACTTCAGGCTATACATCAAATTTTAAATTGTGTTGATAGATAAATAAATTACAGAACGTTTGTTCAAAAGTTCATCATATTTGAAGCGGAGAGGAGCACCGAGTGGACTGACCAGGGAAAGATCCAGTCAGTCTGTCTRGTGGCATTAATCGTATTAATCATCAAGTGCCAAAAATAATCGATTAATGCTTTTCTGACGATTAATTGCACACGATACGATTATGCCCAACCCTAACAAGAGGTAAACATAGTTTGAAGTGGGATTGTTTTCTATGTTCCCAGTAAGTTTTTTCCTACCACTAAGACACTTGGAGCTACAGGGTTCAACATGAGCTGTTGAAGGAACTGGATAGAGACTCTGTTAAAACCTCTTAAGAGGGCTTAGATATGTACAGAACAATCCATATTGTCTACATACAACAAGCTACCTGACTGAAAAAAATGGTACCCCAGCTTAGAACTTTGAATTTTGTCTGGTACAAGATGATCAGTACTTGTTCAGCMCAGTATGTGCAGAGTCCATCAGTGCAATTTGCTCAATGCTGCAACAAAGTGCAGAGACTTAGGAGAAGCTATGATATGTACTGGGTCTTAAAACAGAGTAATGCATTTGTCATCTTGTGTCTGAAAACCCCTTTCTGTAAAGCAGTGGTGTCCAAAGTCGGTCCTCAAGGGCTGGTGTCCTGCCTGTTTTAGGTGCTTCCCTGGTTCAGCACAGCTGAACCTAAGGAGTGCTTCATTAATGGGCCTCTGCAGACCTTGATGGCAAACAGAGAAGATAAATCATCTATTTGAATCAGCTGTGTTGACGCAGGGACAAATCTCAAACTTGCAGGAAACCAGCCCTTGAGGACCAGAGTTGGACCTGCCTGCTCTAAAGCATGTGTCAAACTCAAGGCTAACAGAACAAATCTGTCCCTCATTAACATTTTATTCAGCCCCAAAGGTAGTACTTTAAAAGTGAAATGTATTTTAATGACAGCTGGACAACTTTCAAGCCGAAAAAATTAAGTTTGAACTTTTCAGTAATGGTTGATTTTGGTGTGCAAGAACAACAGAGAATGACTTTAATTATATTTTTCTACATTCTTTTCATATTTAAAGTGAAATAATTGAATTTTTACTAGTTTTTTTT
>NW_013952416.1:848482-853122 GCF_001266775.1 Austrofundulus limnaeus | reverse complement strand
AACTGAGTTTGACACCCCTGCTATAAAGAGTAACTAAAGTCCATGCAGTGAAGAACCTCTCATCTTTGTCACTATTTTTCCTCACATATAATTAGCAAAAGGGGAAGACTGAGAGCTTCGACTTTCAATCAGAAAGTAGTTGCTGTTTTTAATTAGTTTATCGTACTTTTGGAGTGTAAGATGGATCAGTAATACTTTTGCACAACAGCAGCTCATAAACTCGACAGATGAGTACAGAAGGTTGGAACAGGTTTCTATTGTCAAACTGGACCTTAGTTTAAAGAGCATTTTTTTTTATCTCTACTAAAAAGTATCCAGAATCACATATTGTTGACTATGCTGTTTGTACAATATGTGATTCTGGATACTTTTTATCTCTACTAAAAAGTATCCAGAATCACATATTGTACAAACAGCACAGTCAACAAGCTGTGATAGCTTCAAGGAAAACCGCAACGCTCCAGTGCACAGCAACAAACAGAAATCAGCAGTTAAAAATGAACCATGTTTAATCTTCCCATGACCCTTTTAGAACAGAATTATACAAAAAAAGCAGCCTGTGGGAGCCACAGAATCAGTGTGTATAGATGCTGAAGGAGGGTGGGGGACACAATGAGCTGGTATCCACTCCAACAACACCACCCTGCAGCCATCACACAGTGACAGACACGGAACCTCAAAACGTCAGCCATTCAGTAAAAGCCCGCTGACTGCAACAAATAAAAGCTGTCAAAGCTGAACACTAGAAACTGTCAGTCACTTCTGGTATTTAAAACAGAAAATAAGCACCAGCAGACGAGTGTGCACAAAGAGGGGCAAAATTATTTTCCACGCTGCTGTTTTTATGACCCAAAAGATGCAGCGAGAAAAAGACCTTTTCCATCCTGAAGCTGCTCTGTAACGAYACACAGCAACTCACATGCCACTCAGACTGAATCATTTGAATGATTTCGACTAAACACCTGACAAAAAGTGGCTCCGACTATTCCATCTGTTGGATTGTTTGACCCTTCTTTTTTCCACATCTTTCTTTGATGAAGCTTTTGTTTATTCTAACTTCTGAGAACTACAAGAGTACTGAGTAATGTGGAAAAAGATGGATGAAGCGTGGATTCCCTGCTGCTGCACCTGGGAGGACAGTGGGATCAAAATCAAAAAGGAAAACAATCAAAAAGAAAGAGCCAAGATGGGCAAAACAATAAACAAACTGGGACTTGTTATTTTGGTATGTGAGGGAGGAAGTTGACTCTGGGACAGACAGGATGAATACATGAAAACACACCAAGATAAACACACAAAACACTCTAACAATCCTCACACACACAAACAAARAGCTACACAATCCAAGCCTGGATGCCTGCAAATTCCTATGCACACAAATAACTATAGCACGGCACCAATGCCCATAAATCAGAAGCTTACAGGCGAAAAGTTCATCAATGCTTGTGTGTGACCAAACACAACACAGTTTCACCATTACAACCCTCAGGCTGCAACACATTAGGTACTTTTTCTGTTCTTCCTTCCCTGGCTTCTTCTTGATGCAATTCAGTTTCAATTTTTTTGTTTTTATATCACTGTAACTTCGCCTCAGCTCCTGTCTTCCCCTGCATTAACCAATGCCTTGTTATAAGCAGCCCATCAGCGAGCTGTCCACCCGTAGCTCGGCTGTGGACTGACATTTATTAAGAGTCAGCTTTGTTTGCAGACTCCCTGCCCATCTCCGCTTCCCCTCATGAATACCGAGAACCAATTAGAGGTAGAGTGAGGCACATGTCTACATGCTCAAAGGGGCTAGGCCACAAACACAAACAAATATGAAATATCCAGAAGGTAGACAGGTTGTGGGGGATGTATAGGGGGTAAAAAAGGAAGGAAGAAAGAGGTTTGAGTGAATCTCGCTAGAATTTCAGCCACTGAATAGAAACTGGGACAGTACCTACAGTGCTGCATGGGTTTGTCGAAAAGACAGAAGTCGATAAGAGGGATGTGAATAAAAGACGTGGAAAAACTTGTGAAATAAACATACAGAACTTGCAGTCAAGTCATTAAACACACTGAGACTTCCCGCATGGCCAAATTGTGCAGCAAACTCTCATCCAGTAATAGCGAAGATTGACATTTACTCCRAGCAGCAGGAGGCTGCTCCTGTGGCTAAACAAATAACATCCTCAAAGGTGCACTGAACAGGCCGGCGGATATTTTGCCTATTGGTTTTGCCTCACGTGGTTGAGGTCACCTGTGTCCTGGCCTGCCTTCCTGTGTGTGTGTGTGTGTGTGTGTGTGTGTGTGTGNTGTGTGTGTGTGCTTGTGAACATCTACCATCCATCCAAACTAGAATCGCCCTCATCCTGTGTTGTGGTTGGACACAATGGGACATGACTAGGCTTCCACCAGAGTGTACAGCTCCCACATCCGTCCCTCAAATCTGCACATGCTATGCGGGAAATCAACATGAACACGAGTGGCCTATTACTGACGATGATGAGCACCATGTGTGGGATTCATTCAAATATGAATCACTGGGAGGTGACCTGAAAAACAGGAAGACGTGTCAAGAAAAAGAAAAAGCCCATACAGGTAGGATAGCTGGAACAAATACTGCTCTGGTTGTCTCAGCTATTAAACGTTGCATATTTGGAGGTTTAACATTGATATAAGACAGGACCAAAACCAAATCTCTCTGCTTGCAGAAGCTGTTTATAACAACATAAACTCTTACATAAGAAACTCGTGTTATTTACTCATTACAAAGATTCCAGGGTTTTATAACATCTTCATGATCARCATTTATGCCAGCTTCATGTGATAAAAACTGTAATTATAAGGAGTCAGGGTGGAAACCTCGTGATAAAAAGTGTAACAGTGAATGTGAAATTAAATCCCTAAGCATATATAATTTACTCCTAAGGGTGTATTTTTGAGTGCTGCTCTAGGAGTTTACTTCTGTAGACTTAACTCCCAGTTTTCTTACGTTTGTGTTTGTTGCAACTCTCAGATCAAAAGAGATTAATAATAAACAATGCGCTTTGAGTTTAAAACCTTCAGAGCTTTTAGACACAATATCGGAGATATGGTGAGCGTAAATGGAGTCTGGGGAGCTTCCTGCTGAAGTGAGATGAAAAGTTAAAACCACAGAGTATTTCTTCATTTGCGTTAAGGCTTTATTTYGAGTCCATGTTGGTGAAAAACAGCCCTGTGGACTGCAACGCTTGCAGGCTGGTGTAGATTCTTGTTCATCCAGGACATGGCAATCCTAGCAAGTTGAATTAATCAGGCTTTTTTGATGGTGAAGACTTGTGCCTCTCACCTGAGAATCAGCATAGCCAATTTTCCTYAGATAATTTCCCAARTCTAATTGTTGTTATTCAACTTGCTAGGATTTAGATGTTCTTTTTAATATTAGTTTCAGCTTTGAGGCTATAAATATGTTGTGGGCTGCAGTCCTAGTATTGGCGTTTACACAGCAGGTGCCATTGCTAACAATCAGTTTAAACCTACTTTTAAGTGGTGCCACAAATGTTTCCCCATTTAAAGGGAGAGCACATTGGAGGTAGGGGCAAAATCAACTCTTAAAGGTGACGTATCATGCTTTTAAATTCTTATTTTTCACACTTAAATCACTCAGTTGGGGTCCTTATAAAATGGAACTACAATGCTTTGGTCTGGATTCCTCCTTATTGCAACTCCACAAGCCTCTCTTTCACCGCTTTTAATGAAGTGTGTCTCAAGTTCAACTCATTTTGAAGCTGTCTCTTTAAATCAAAGCGAGACCCCTTCACACCCAGCACCCTTCCAGCTACCAGAGTGCTCCACTCTAGTTTGATACYAAAGATACAACAATATATTGTTGCATTAAAAGATGTCAATAAGGGAAGACTTGTCCATCCAGACTTACATGTTTGAGCCAGAGTCTGACCCAGAGCCAGAGGAGAATGTAGACGAGGATTATAGTTGGTAAGTCCAGACCTTATTTGGCAGTTCCGTTACAAATTCTGTGATGTAATACAGTATTTTAGCAAATGCCATAAAAAATAGAGAAAACTAAACGAATTGAAAAATATTACCCAAACAGAATATCAAAATATCTATGCAGCACTGGGAGAGACTAAGTTCATTTTTCTGCACTCCTAGAGACTTCAGGTACACAAAAAATGTATTTAAGGGCTTAAAAATAGGATTTTGTATGATGTGTCCCCTTTAAGTTTGTTGGGGGTCTTTGTACATTCATTCCTTGCAGTAAAAACCTTTTTTAGCACAATAAAAATCCACTATGAATAAATTATAATATGATTTGTTCTGTCTATGGCTGTGTCCAAAACGGCAGGCCAGGTCCTCCGAAGGCCGAATTCGTCGGCCGCATACGTCACAGCCCCGTGACGAAGGACGTCCAAAACCTAAGACTCCTCCGATGCGGCCGACAAATACGTCCTTCTTTTTCCCCAATTTGAAGGACAGGTCTGATGGATCCTTCCCGGCCCAGCATATCCCATAATGCATTGCAGCCCTACCGGAGATTTGTTAAAGCTAGTAATGGTGGACGAAGCGAGAGAAAAGAATATGTTTTAAATAAAAATATGGTGATATGGAAATTTAAAAAAAATTAGCGGTTGTAATTCTAATACTTTTATCATTTGTAT
>NW_013952416.1:846174-848394 GCF_001266775.1 Austrofundulus limnaeus | reverse complement strand
GCTAATATATTGATATTTTTCTAATTTTGATTTGTTTGCTTGTTAAGCGTCGTCACAGTTGCTAGGTGACATGACGTACGCCGGGATAAGGAGGGGAGGCTAGACCGTCCAAATTCACAGCCTCTTTTTTTTCCGGTCTTCCCGGTCTACCAAGGACCCAGCCCACCTCGACCGGGGAGTCTGGGTCCTCCGGAGGACCCGGCCTGTCGTTTTGGACACAGCCTTTGTTGGTTTACTGAACAAAGAAGTGTAGCTGTAATAATCTTTACTGAAAAAAAGCCTATGTTAACATTAGTTATACATTCACTATTTAAACATCTAAGCATTAAATTTAAAAAATGGTTTATGAAGGTTCTACAAAAAACAAAGAACAGATCTTAACTTTGACCTGTATATCAACTACCTGGCTAATGCTACCTGTGATGAAAACATAAAAACAAAAGGTCTTTAAGTTAAGGGGTTCTAGTAGTAACTTCACACAATTGAGTCCCCAAAGCTGCAACTAAAGAAAAACAACTGGGGGAAAAAAATGAGTCTCTGCAGAAACACTTTCAATAGGAATACTTTCCTCCCTGCACAGTAGCAGTCTCATTAAAAGGTAAAAAACTGGCGCAAACAAGTGGGGAAAAGACAATTTATGTGCCAATTAGTGATGGGAGACAGAAATAAAACTGATTTGATAAATACAATCATCTTTGTTTCAACATAAAAACAAGAGTCAATTATGGCGACTAGTTCAAACAAATAATGCCATAAATTTTCAGCACCATACAAGAGTTACCATACTACACTTTAAGCACCAGTTATTTATAATATTCATTATATCGTTGTGTGTCAGGTTGTGACATGATGAACTGCCTGCTATGAGAAACATTTTTTAATTATAACACTTGATGAAAGAGGACACAGAAAGAAGAAAAGCTCAACAGAAACAGAGTAGATGAATCGGGGAGGAACAGCGGGGCCTCTGCTAAGGGTCATTTGTCAGGTCATTAGGTTCCCCACTTAATGAAATAAAGACAAATAAAGAGTCTCTCTGTGATATCTAACACAGAGAATGGCTCTTTGGTGAGGAGTGTATTCTTTCACCCACCACTTCCTAAACTACACACACACACACACACATAAAAGTTCGCACCCACGCACACAAGCATTCTCTTTCTGGAGATGTCCACAAATACACACGCAGCTGAAAGTCTCTAGGTGGGCAAGGGTGGGATTTTCACACGCTTCGCTCCCCAAAGTGCATTCAGTACAGTGCAGAGCATGGCAGCAGGACATAAACACAAAGGCTGGGATTGTCTGCGCCCAGTGGGCAAGGCACTGAAGTAGAATGACAGAAACACACTGAAGCACAGATACAGATACATAAACAGGCTCCCCGCAGGCATGCCACAACACACACACACACAGATACACACTCGCACACACTACATTCAGAGCTGTGTTTCTGTAAAAAACAGGCTTACATCATTAAAGTTTTGTCTTTTGAGAGGAACAATACGAAAGAATAAATGTACTGACAGATTTATCCCCTTATTTTTTTCACTGTAACTTTCTATGTAAAAAAAAACTTTAAGTTGTGAAAGACTCAATAACTTTCTAACRTCAGTAAACCTGGAAGCTCATCGGTCAAAGGGATGCAAGAGAGTTTCACTCTGAAGTAACTAAAAAGCTTTGTGCAATTTAAATACTTTCTGACACAAGTTCAGCTGTTACTTTTTATTGTCTCATAAAATGATTTTTCAGGCATTTTTAGCAGTTATTTTATAAATAACAGTCAAGGACATGACAGACTTGGGACATAACAGAAATAAACATTTTATTGCCACTTACTGTTCCCTAAATAAATAAAAAAAACTATCAGCCTTTTTATTTTATTGAGTTTGGCAGTGATTTGGATTTTTCTTTTTTCTTTTTTTTCAGGACTCGTGCTTTTCTAGAAGGAAAAGCAACCAAATGCAAAAAATACACCACCTTCATTCTAATTCCCTTGATATATTACCACTGATATTTGTTTAGATTTATTGAAAATAAGGACTTTACTGTTTTGTTTTGATCTATAGGTTTTAGGACCAGCTCTGTTTCTTTTCTTAGATTCTCAAAATGCATTTAAGGTACTGCATTTATTCATGTATACTACGATCTCGACTATAATACAATCATTTTTTGAGCTTAAAAACATTAAAAATCTAATTATCAATAACCCGTCTATAATAC
>NW_013952416.1:836470-846164 GCF_001266775.1 Austrofundulus limnaeus | reverse complement strand
GGGTTAAATTTCTAGTATTACACATGAATAAATACAGTATGTCTGTTATTTCCCTTCATTTCTTGCTCTGCTGTTCAGTTTTATAGATTCTGGTCTTTGTTGAATCTTCTCTTCTCTGCCCTTGCTGTGCTTGAACAACTATAAAAGAAGCCAAACAAACAGATGACATTTAAAGCTTTAAGTGGAGATAAAATGACACAAAGTACAAATCAGGACAAATTCAAAAAAATCTTGTATTGCTACTTATCTTCTGCTCTTGTATGTATGAAAAAACAACAATATAGACTAGTTCTCAATGTAAATACATTTAAGCAGTGGTGGAGTCAGCTAAAGTCTAGAAATAATGCAAACAAGTAGAAATAAGACAGTTTTGTCTTAAAACATGCAAAAAGATTAAAAAAAGTATGAAGAAAAAAAGGCTGATGAGGCAAATTAAAACAACACATATTAGGATAAATTCTAATCTCTTCCCATATRGGCTTGATCTGACATTACTCATTATAAGCCATTTGGAGGACCTCTCCCAAAGAACAAAGTTGCAATTAAAAACACATTTTGAATTGACACCACATGACTATCATGTTGGAATCTGTCACCTACATAAATTTGGACAAGTTAGATTTAGGATGTAAAAAAACCAATTATGTAAATGCTCTACAACAATACACTGTAAAATGATTACATCAGGAGCTGACTTGTGGAAAATGTCTATTTCTCAGTTAAATAATATTATGAAGTTTAATATTATTGCAGATGGTGCTCCAAGACAAACTTCAAGTTCAAATTTAAGCAGGATACTTACTCATGTGCAGGCAGTATAATTTATCTGTACACAATAAAAGAACTGTCCTCCAATCAACCAATACCAACAAATAATTTGAGCTGGGGGTAAATAAATACTAAAAATCAATGTTATGTTATTTATCRCTTTCTGTCAGGTTTCTATTCCCTCTCACTGTCCTCTTGTCCTTGTAACATAATGACAGTAAAGTCAACTGTGTCTAGGGCTTTTGACCTTTTCCTCTCAAGCACTGCTGTTTCATTTACTGTACCAAGCTCAGCTGTAATAGTCTTCACTCAATGAGGTCATAAAACCACTAATAGCCCAAACTGCTGAGGCATTAAAACATAAAAGGATAAAAACACTGCTTAAACAAGTTCATCAATGTCTAAAAAAAAAACCTAAGCCAACCCCAGGTTGTGCATTTCAAAAATTTTACCAAAAAATTATCACAGTTTTCCAAAAGTGTGTTTACTGGTTTTGATGAAAGGCGCAACAATCCCTGAGCTGAATTAAAATTTCTCTTCACGAGCCAAAGCTGTAACGTGTGGGTATAAAAGTGCAATGTGGATTTGACAGCAAGATAAATACAAGCCAACATTCATAAACAAGTGATGAAGCTTYGGGTTTCTATTGGTATCCATATAAACACTACTAAACAAACCGCTGGAGTCAGTAAAAACTCTCATTGCCTTCACACTTAGCTGCAACGTTACAGATAAATCTGGTTCACATTTTGCAGGGGGGCGTGCACTTGTGTTGCTTCAGAGGCAGCGTGATGACATCTGTGCTCCTCAGTGGCCTCTGGGAGCCAACTGCAGAYGACTGGGACAACCGCATCATCACCACATCCTTCAGGCAAGCCTCTTACTGCTCAGAAGCTMTAACTTTAATTAAAAGCATGGCACAAATACATGCGTGCACACAAGCACAGCGTTCTCTGTAAGCTGTTCGGTGCTCTTTTTTTCCCCTTTCCGATGACAAATGATTTAGTTTCACTTCATCCTCTCTGCACCCCTCTTCTCCAAACTTCTCGCTGAGGAAGAACAGCCACATTATTACTCAACCACAAGGGAATCTTTTCCTCTGTTCTCAGGGGAAATGTGGCAGCTCCTTGGTTCCACTCTGCTCCTCCCTTTACGATGAGTGAAGCGGCGCATGGATCTGATCAGCCTTCCTGTACGTCTGCAATGCGTCATCGGCCACATGCTGCGGTTGCTGGTTTCCCAAAACCTAGAAGCATTTAGGTCTAAGCCTAAATGTAAAACGTAAGTGCTTGCCTTGCCTAGTTTTACTGACGGGTGTAAATGCACATTCCTTTTATATTAAAACTTAATCAAAAATCAATTATTCAAGCCTTCATACATTTTCTTTAAAATGCTAATMTGTGCTTGTATTAGCTGATATTTAMCTTTCCTTTCTATACCTATTTCGTGTACTTAAATCCAAAGTTATGAAAGTTCTTTAACAATTAGAGCAAGTGACACCTAAAGTTGTAGCAACAGCAAAGTGACAAACTGTCATGAACAAAACCATTTCAGAACTGTAGAGCAYGCACAGGCGGCACACTGGCAGAGCTGTYGCCTCTCAACAAGAAGTTTACGAGATCCTGGCCTGGGACCTTTCTGGGTGGAGATTGCATGTTCTCCTTATGTGTATGTTTCTCCGGGCACTCTGGTTTCCTCCCACAGAGCTAAAAACTTGCAGGTTGGCTTAATTGGTAGCTCTGAAGGTGTCCACATACTCCAACCAAACTGCCAAAATTGGCTCTCATTGTCGCAGTTGCCCAATGGAAAATCACGTCACTCAGTTCTCAGCTTCGAGTCTTCCGCCTCTTCTTGTCGCAACTCGCTGGGAGAACTTTTCACCTCCCCTCTGCGTGAGAAATTACTGTGTGATTGGTCAGAAATTTGTGGGAGCATTTGTTTGTCGATACAATTCGCTTCAACTACTCGCTTCCAAAAAAGGTGCATGTGAAAACGAAAGCGTCAAACAACCAYGGGATTTTGTGTCGACTGTTTCTTTTCGGCTGGAATATGTGGTGGCCTTAAAATATCCCTAGATGTGAGTGAGAGCGTGAAYGGTTTGGTTCTATGTGGCCCTCTCATCAACATGTACAACGGCTATCTCACCGTGACATTTGRGGATACACCATATAGATCAGTGGTGTCCAAAGTCAGTCCTCGAGGGCCGGTGTCCTGCATGTTTTAGGTGCTGCTCTGGTTCAACACAGCTAAACCTAAGTACCGGTAGTGCTTAATTAGTAGGCCTCCTCATGCAGAGGCCTACTAGTTAGGMACTCCTTGGGTTYAGCTGTGTTAAAACATGCAGGATACCAGCCCTAGAGGACTAACTTTGGACACCACTGGTATAGATGAAAAAACAATCCAAGCTATTAAACACTGCTTGCATCAAACCAACTGTCAACCACCAGAGTTGTAAAATAACTAAGTGCAAATACTTTGTTACTGTACTTAAGTATAAATTTTGGTTATCTGTATTTTAATTGAGTAATTATTTTTCAGCGTACTTTTTACTTTTACTCATTACATTTTTACTCAGTTATCTGTACTTTCTACTCACTACATTTTTTAAAAAGGTAAGGAGTAGAAAGTCGTTACTCCTATTTTATTCTGAGTTGTTATTACATAAAAAATACTATCCTGATAAATTGTCTCCTGGATAGAGTCAATTTAATTGTTGTTGGATGAGTAGTATAAATATACAAAATTCTGACACCATATTAGCTTGTACACAACCCATCACAGCTGCAGGCTGTTGGAAAAAATATTTTTGGAGAAGTCACCTCCCAATAAATATTTTGGAAAATCTAACTGCTCACTTTTACTCAGTACTTTTACTTTTAATACTTAAGTAGATTTTGTGTCAGAAATTTACTTTTGATACTTAAGTACAAAAATATCAGATACTTTAAGACTTTTACTCAAGTAATATTTTTAGAGAAGACTTTAACGTTTACCAAAGTATTTTTATGATAAGATACTTGTATTTTTACTCAAGTATCACTTTGATGTACTTTATACAACACTGTAACCTCCAAAGAAATGAGTGACCATTATAAGTTGTGAAAATGTGCGGTTCATGTTAATGTTAAGTAAATACATAAACTCTCATTCACAGTGTATTTTACTGATTCATGTTTTATCACTGTTGGAGCATGCCATGATGAGGYTCCCAAAAAGATTTGCACTGATGAGAACCTACTTTAGATATGAAAGTCTACTTAATGCCAGTTTAACATGTTTTTAATCTCGTCTTTCAGCATGACATTAAGCCTTTAAATGGTAAGAAAGATAATAACACAAGAGCCTGTCTGCACCTGACCTGCTTTTCAACAGTTACTCAACAAAGTGACTCACAACTTGGGTGTTGAGCACAAAAAGTATAAGGAGGAAAAAAAGACTGAGACCAAACAGGGAGGAGGATGAGGAGAAGAGACGAAAGACTGAGAATAAATTGGGAGATGAGGACAAAGACGGAAGCTGTAGGATGAAAATCTTAATTTTGATGAAAGCAAGAGAAAGACGTTAATCCATTTCACAGTCGCCCACCAACCTACCGTTCATATGTGGTCTGTGGGAGTGGCAGGGGCTGGGCTGGCCTAGATACATGCAGAATGAATAAAGCCATAATATCCTTTGATTCAAGTCTTTGAAACATGTTCAGCTTCAAGCAGCATCTGTTCCCACTTTTAATCTGGTTTGGGTGTTTCTTTAAATATGGCCGAGTATTATCATTGGCAGCAGGCATTAAGGACAGGCACAATCAATGGAGCGCAGTTATTTTGGTGGAAAATAATGTAAATAATTCCCGATAATTTGATTTCTCTATGCTCATTTTTAACCTGGTTAGAGAGACGCAGATGCAGAGGAAGAAAAGACCAAGTAACAATGATGTTGATTAATGAAGAAGCAGCTGAATAAGAGGTGTGTCTGAGTGAGGAGTGGTTTGATACTTGGCTCAAACCGTGCTTCAACAATCTCTCCTCAGTGGCCTATTTTGCTCTACAAGCATCTCGCATATGAAAAAGTCCGGACCTCAAAGTGTGTGAAGCTTCTCCCCGTGCTCGTCATTACCATGTTTGTTTATCTGCTAGTTGCTCCCTCAGAGGAACACCCAGCCTTGTTAAGGAGCGAGAAGAAAGCTCCAAAAGTGGAAATAAGGCATACATTTGAGTCCACTCCCAGGACGCCACGTGGTACCAAGCTATTTCCATAATGGTAGTTAATAGGAGCAAGCCGGCTGAGAGAGGGGCACGTCGCCCTCATTAAGGCTCTCGCTCAGAAACAGATTAGCGCCTCATTAACATACAGAGAGAAACGGGGGAAATTACCACTCTCCATTTCACAGTCTGAAAGGCAGGCAAAGACCAAAGTTAGAGATMAGTGGTAGGAAAAAGATGGACTCAGTTTAGAGAAAGATAAAACTATGGATGGCATTAATTTTTCTTTTCTGGTATTCTGATGCACGAGACAATCTCTTTTCTGCCTCCACTCGTATTATTGTTTTCATTCTTTGTAAATCTTTCATTATCTACTCCTATTATTATCTCTACTCCTCTGAAGTTTACTTTCGCTTCCCCGCTGACCCTACCAAGATATCTACCTGCCTGGTAAAATGTCTGTGGCTGTTTTTTTTCCCAGTAATATGCCAGGTTTTGGTCTGGTGATAACTTGAGAACATGAAATAACAAGCCAAACACTGTCCAGTAGATAAATTATTAACTGTGGAGTGGCTAAAAAATGCAGCTGGAATGAGGATCCAACTGATTAATCAAAAACTGTGTCCAGGTCAAAGCTTTAGTTAACATATTCARTAAGTTCTCTTTCACTGGATTCATTTCTTTATTTTTTTCCCTTAAAACTCTGAAAGGATGAGGCGGCTTATGCATTTTTTTAAATTTTAAACTGATTAGTAATTTTTTGGTGCAAATATAACCATTTTAAGAACACCCTTAAATACAAGGATGTATGGGTAAGAAGGAAGAATAAAATACATTTCAAATAATTAAAGCAAAATTTAAAAACTGTTTTTTTATTTTTGTTAAACTTTAACAAAAATCTTAAGCAGCTCCAAGTCAACGAAAATTTTCTGAAAGTGATGTGAACTGAATGAACCTGCTGAYCACATTGTTAAAGCTATACAAGTCCTCAGTGCCTGGCAAAAAAACAGAAATAAAAAAAAACAATTCCACCAAAATAAAACAAGAAGAGTTTAATCTCTTTGACCACCCAGCTTTAATTTCCCTTATAAAACTGGCAAATAAAAGAAAACTGTGGTAAAACTAAATTAACTTCCTATCTTCCTTCCTCGTCTCCCTGCTGTTATTAAGTAATTAGCAGTAATTTCCCACCTGGACATATAATCATATAATGCGATGTCCTTTTTYCCCCATCTCTTTAACACTCTGTCACTCTKTGCTCCAGACACCTTGTCTTTCATTTTAATGGACTCTTGGGGGGAGGGAAGCCGATTTTCTAAAGGCTGGCGTAGTTATCATTACCTCCACAGTGTGAGCTGACTTTGACCAGGATGCATTCAGCTGAACAGAGTGCTTTAGGCTAATGAGATGTGCTTTTATTCTATACAGAAAAGAAAATGTGTCAGAAGTCTGTGAACAGAAGCCTTATTAACCTTACAGGAAGAGTCATTGTACAAATAGAGAACCTTTGGTATGSCAATTGCACTTTTTGCCCCTTGATATATGTTTTATGTTAAACCTACCCTAATGGATCAAACATGAAATGAAAGTAAAGAGGTACAGATCTACATTTATTCTTACTGCACTATGGTTAGGAAAGACATGGTGATCAGATTTAACACGTTTTATTTAGATTTGCCAGTAATCCCTCAAATTGAATCTTTTAAAGGAATAATGAGATTATTAAGTCTTACCTACTTGTATCTATTTCTAAAGATATTTTTCTATTTTTATTCTCATTCYATGTGCTTGTCTGTTTTCAATATTGTATCCAAATAGTTAATCGTTTTTATTCATTTTTATCTAGCCTGTTTAAATAAACATAATTTTTGCTAATAAAACTTTGCTAATCTGCACATCAACCGTCAGGGTTTCTTTTTTTATGCTGTTTAAAAAAAACTTTATAATGCAAAAAATTGAAAGTTTTCTACCAAGAACTCAATAGATTTTATTGATTTTAGGTTAAATATAAGTTTTCATGTTAAACCTGTTCAATTAATACACAAAACCACAAACTGGTCTAAAAGATTCATTTAATTCATCAAGTAACTAAAACTTGTAAAAACAAAAAAGGCATTTGCAGTAAAGTTATTATGATTCATGTAATAACAGCTCAGTAATAAATGAATGACTTACAGGATTCCTGCAGTGACACTTTTCTTTCTTAAAMCACCTGCACAGTATAGGTACAGTTAGAATGAAATAATAAATAAAGCATGCAGACAGGGCCACTGGTGCCGGTGAGAACACTTGAATTGCAGCATAATGAGCTCAGGCTGTGCTGCGAGYGCCWTTCACAAGTGAAACAATCACCTCTTGTGGTATACTTTAGGTGTCTGAGCYAGTCACATACTGGTGGCTGAGGTGAAAGCAAGAAATCACACCGACTTAGTTCTGCAAGATTACAAGGAACAGATGAGCATTTTGGTACATACGGAGAAATTTGATGTATTTCAGCGTTGTTTGTGTAACCATTTCTCACGCAMAACAGTTTCCAAGCAACCATCAGCGTCTATCAGCTGGTTGCATAGAAACCTATTAATGACGAGATGTTCAGAGCATCGTTTAGAATGCACAACTTTCAGTGTGGTTATTGGATTAATTAAAACAATATAACAAAATATGGTAATGAGTGAGCCCGAGGCCTGGGTTGTGAGGAAGGTTAGCTGATCACACAGTCTGCAGAACAAAACAATGTTAGTCTACAACAAATGCTAATTTACTCACGGGCAGTTTTTCAGAAAGCTAAAAACCTCAGAGGCAGTGGAGATGAGGGTAAGCTCAAGTTTAATACTGGTTTAGGTCTAATTCAGCACAACATAAGTGATCAACAGCAAATCATTTAACAAAAAACAATCAATAGAAACAAAGTCAAAAACAACTAAACAGCTGCCTTGTATGATCCGGTCTTTAACACTTTCTCTGCAAAAATGTTGTTTTTTTATGTTATAACTTTAGTATTTTTCATAGCAGAACACCAAATTACAGCTTGAACAAATAATGCTTGTATTTGCATTACCACATTTTTATTGGGTGTTTGAAAGTTTTCAGCTACTTGGTTCGGTTTTATTTATTTATTTTTTTTGTAAACAAGAAACCAAAAAAAAAGAAGCCTTTTTGCATTCCAGTCCTACAACGCCAAGTTTTCCCAGCAGACAGAGTTCATGCAGTTGTCAATTTATTGAACTCAGACATCTCAGTGGAAATTTGAAATCAATCCCAACATAAAATATGAAGAACGATAATACCAAGACATCTGCTGATGCTTTTTTGTTTTTCAATATGAAGAAAACTTGCTGGCTTTATAAAAAAAATAATAAAGTTGCATTCATGATCTCTGTAAACTACTTTTTTTTCTGAATGCACGAGTTGCAGTAACAGACAAATGAGAATCTGCTTCAAGAACAATTGTAGAAGGTGAAGCAATAAAAAAATAAAATTCATTGCGAGTCCCATCCAAATTGATTGACTTTTTTAAACAGTTGTTTATGAACAGCCCTTTATTTTTAAACACTACTAGGGTCAAAATTGAAAAAAAAWTTTTTTTGATCCAGCATTTTGAAAACAAAGTAAAATGTGAATTAGAGTGACTGCCAAGAGGCTCTGACCAAGCAGACCATGTATGATGAGTTTGGAATGAAACAAGACTCGTCTGGCTCAGRAACACTGACATAATTCACATGCATGGTTTGCATAAATGTTCGACACCAACAAGCTATTCWGCCCAGCTGTGTTGAAAAAAATAACTTCTCCCATTCGCAGGATGAACAGAACTTTTTGATTTTAGGAGGCACGGTATCAAAGTGGTTTGAAATTTTTCATTCCAATATTATGCAGCTTTGCAAATAAAATCACAGAATTGCCTCAATCCATTTTAGTAGCCCAGATTCTTTCTCTCTCTCTGCACCTGAGAGGTGAAATCWGATATGAACAGACTGATTGTACTTTATCCTTGAAGCATGGAAAAGTAAACTAAACCTGAGCCAAAAAGAGGAAAAGGGTAAAAAAAAAAAAAAAGCTGCAGGTGCTATCTGAATTCCTCCACTATCTTTAGGTCTTTCATGACCAATTCAAAACATATCCAGTGTCTCTGGGCCTCATTGTCAACTTCTTTACCGCTTCCCCTCGAATGTGTTCTCCTCCATCCATCAAGCCCTGTTTTTCTAACCTGAGAGCACACAGACTCATGACACATAACCACTCAACTTCCACACCATCCATCTCAACTTGTTCACAAGCCTGCTCCCTCACACAAGCACGCACACACATACTACAGCTTCACATACAAACATACACTCTGACCATCATTAACTCCTCTGGGTTGTAGAATGACATTGTGATGCCCTCTACCGAACACAAGTTATGGACTTCAGGTTTCCTCCTAAATTAAGTCTATGTTTTTAAGTTAAAAAAAGTGTTTTACTTTAAATGTGACTCATTAAATCAAACTAAGGATTAAGTCAAATTTGGTCAAAATGACCTAAGCACATTCAGATTCCTGGCTTTTAAAGCTTTGATACCGAGATTGGGCCTCATGCAAGAACATGTTCGTATTCTTATCCTAAATTTCTCTTACTTTTGTTTGTACRAAGGGTTCGTACAAACATGTCACGTCAGATTCAACAAACTCTTCTATCTTCAGGAAAAGTGTGTAAATGAGTTGTGTAAATTCCACCTGTTCTATCCAGCTG
>NW_013952416.1:834438-835966 GCF_001266775.1 Austrofundulus limnaeus | reverse complement strand
AACATTGGTGAATGCCACAAATTCTCCTAAACCACTCGTACGCACAACTTAAAAACAAATCTGTGCGTACGAACGGTTCTTGCATGAGGCGCATTGTCCAGATATCCAATTCCTAATGAAGATAACCCACTGTTATTTGGTCTGAATCCTATTTTTAGTTCATTCTAATACAGAATATATGATGTCATTTTAAAGAGGAAACCTTAAACAATATTTGTATATTAGGATTTATCAGCTGGAAAAAAAGCTTTCCTAGCTTGCATGAAAAAGATAAAACTGTAAGGCTTTTCGCTCCAAATTATGGTTTTTGTAGCTACTGCTCATAAAAGGGCTTAAAATAACTATTTTTTTATATTTCAGGTATTTCATTTAAACCCAAAAATAAAGGTTATTCGATTTTGATAAAATGCAATTGTCGCAAATGTTTTACCTAATGCACTATAGATGCCTATGTCTCCACACACCACTTTAATCCTCGGTTTGATGTGATTTGCACACAAATATTATAGTTTCAAGATGAATTAATTTATCTGTGAGGACACTGTGAGTTACAAACTTTAAAACAGCTAACCTTTTTTCCATTTAACAAACATTTAACCTGAAACCTCCCCCTAATTTGATGGTAAACTGTCAGTTTCCAAACATTTAAAACACATCTGCCAGCTACACTGAGCCATGCCTACAGACAGAATTAAGTTTCAAACCATTGGCAGGAAAAGATCAACTCATAAGCAGGGTGTGTGTGTGTGTGTTTGTGTGGGTGGGTGGGTGTGTAGTGGGGGATGGTAACTCTCATAAGGACTTTTCCAATATATGCTGTGACTAAAAGGATTTTCAGGATTTTTTTAAACATAATGGCAGATGGAAACAGAAAATAAAACTGTCTCACTGGCGCAACTTCCAAAATGATTTTGTGTGTCCCTGCATCCTTCCAACCAGCTTCCTCCCTTCCTCTTCGTGTCTTTGTCTTCCTCCTCCTCCACCTCCCAATCTCTTCATTCTGCTCTCCAAACCAGCATGTCTTTTTAAAGCCTTCAGAACCTGAGTGTCTTATCGAGGTTTCCCAGGTCTGCGGGCGAGGCTGAGAAGAACTTACTTTTTCCAACCCCACTCTCTGCTATCTGCCTCGTGGCAGTCACAATGAGACTGACATGCAAACCAAAGCGAGCACATTTACTACTCACACAGAAACACACACACCCACACCCTGGTGTAAAAAGTCTCATTTAGGCCAGAGTCATTTCCCACATGGCTCCAACAGAATGAAGAATTGGTCTTAATGGGACAAAACTGTAAAAATGTCTCATGATTTCTGTCAGGAGGAATCAGACCAGTAAACAAAACCTGGTTGAAGCTACAACACGCTGACTCTTGATTTAAATAAGATTCTGAACACATCTATTAAATCCTATCCAGTCGCTGAAAGACTTGGCATAAAAAAGCATTTTTGTCAAAGTGGTTTTAATAATAAAGGATAATAGCTTTGAGGTTAGCTTTCTGGTGGTGGTGGTGGTGGTGGGGGAGGGGG
>NW_013952416.1:830447-834388 GCF_001266775.1 Austrofundulus limnaeus | reverse complement strand
GGGAGGGGGTGGGCTAAATGTGCTTTTGTTTCTTATTTTTACAGAAACACTAATTATTTCTGTCTATCACCAGCTGCTTCAGAACCATAAATAAGACATTTGTTTCCCATACTTCATTCCTGTCATTTCTCAGCCAAGTGTCCTGATTGTCAGTCAAATGATAAAAAAAAACACTCACTGACAAATGAAGACTGATTTGTTGTTGTAGAGTGGTTAACCTAGAATGTTTGATGAGTCACGTCATCTTGGGAAAAAGAGTCAGAAGGCATGCCTGCTGTTTAAACTTACATAAGATCTACGATAAAAAAGACGAGAAGGAAAGTCAAACCAAAAGAATGAGACGGCGTGAAAAGGCAGGCAGACAATTCCTCTCATTGACCATTGTTCTCTCGGGCTCTGCAGGTATGAGTGTTAGACTAGCAATGCAAACCACACCTGTTGTTTTGAAATGGACAACTCAAGGATCACAGACTGAAATAACTTGTCTGCTTAATAAAAACAACCTGTTACACGCTGAGAGTATGGATGCTGGAAGGATGGAAAGATGGGTATGATGAGTTGCAACAAACAGTAGACCAGGGCTATTCAACTGGTGGCCCACGGGCCACATCCGGCCTGCAAATGACCAAAGTTCGGCCCGCCAATTGGTTCATTCATGTCCTAAGCCCAAATCCTCAGTTTTCTACTTTAATTACTATGAGTTATTTTAGTTAAACATAGACATGTTTGGTATCTACAGGAATGTCAGAATCTTGGCTAGAAGCTGGTAAAAACATTTATATGCAAACTCAAGACAGTTAAAACTACAAGCGGTTGAAGATAAAACTATGAAAGTAAAAATAAAATTGGTTTAAAAATTTGGCAAGTCTGAGATGTCAAAATAATATGTGTTAAATAGGAGGCATAACATGTTCTTTTTGTTTTTGATATTGTTTTATTATCACTACTTTAATAGGGTTCTGTATGTTGTATTCATGATTAAATACAGCAAAATAAATCATTTCAAAGGTAACAGATCTTTGTAATACTTGGTTTATTTACATAATAACTTGATTGATGGATGTTCGGCCCCTGAGCTGTTGACCTGCAGTAACTGTGGCCCCCGGAGCAGTTTAGTTGAATAGCCCTACAGTAGACTGTGCTCCAAACAATTTTCATTATAATATAACAATATGAAATCTACAACAAAAGGCTTTTTTAATTGCTGGTAACATTTTGAGGTTTGTTTTAGATGGCAAAAAATTGTTCCTAAACGGGTTCTCAGTTAGCCTGCACACTCAGATTCTTTAAACTGAAATCACTCTGACCAATGTCTGCTGCAGGTACGACACTGACTACTCAAAAGTACTTCATACAATCCTAATTTTGAAATCTGACATATATGTTTAATGTGTTAAAAGTGTTTTTGGCAAACGAAGCATTTAAGTTCATCTGGGTTTTATAAGGAGTCATTTTCATATACTTTCAGAGATGGGTTGGGTCACTGTATCTTTACAGCATATGATCATTTCTGTACTCTGTATTTTGGTTTTAGCTTTTTGTAGATATAATTATTCACAGCTGTGTAAAGTACATTCTCAGCAGTTTTGTATGCATACCAACTTTCTCAACATACACAAAGAGGGTAAAATAAAACTATACAGTATTTACTTTGAGGAAAAGTGTGCAGAGCACCACAATATTTCACTGTAAGTTTTCTGTTTTTGCTTTTCTTTACATGAACACTAACATATATGTAAGAGCCTCAGAGACACTGAGCTGAGGCAGAAGACGCCTACATAAACAAGTGGTTTCTGACACTTGATCTAGTCTTAAAACAATGAGGATTATTTCTCTCCACCCACGACCACTGGTTTGTTCTGGCCTATCTGACAAACTGTCAACTTCTGCATTGTGCTTTCTGTGCTACAGCACAGGGAAAATGTTACGAACAAAACAGAACAGAAGAAAAGCACAGAATCATGGGGAAAAAATGTCAAGATGCACTGTATAATCGCAACACTTGGCAATCACTTGAATAACCAAACCAAAGCTTTTTGCACTAAAGCTACCTACACAGGCATTACTATGTGAAACACAGAGACGAACGCCTCATTTAAACTGTCAAAAACTACAAACCAAAGTTCTTCATAATCTAAATCAAGTTTAAAAAGCTGGTGCAAAAAATTTCTAATCACGAGCCATGAGCTATTGCTTCTTTTAAATCAATAAGTTGGTTGTCTTTTATGCAGTGTTTTTTTTTTCTCTCAACACATTTTTTTAAAGCAGAAAATGAATGCATCCTTTAAGCTGTTGAACCACCACCAAGTCTCAGCTGGAAGCCACTTGGAGTTTTTAAAAGGTGGTTTAAAATGTGGGGATATATTCAGATCACTAGAGGGAATTATGGATTTTCAGCTCTCTCAGTGTGTGTGTGTGTGTGTGTGTGTGTGTGTGTGTGTGTGTGCGCGCGCGCACGTTGGCTATAGTCATGTTGTGAGGACATAAATTTATTCATACAATTAAAGTATGAAAATGTGAATTTCGTCTGTGAGTACAAAGCTAAACTCTCTCCAATAAATGGTTACAGAAATGCCTCGCAAATAAAGTTTTGTTTGAGGTTTGCATAAAGCAAGCAGCATTAATGGTTAGGACAAAGAAGAATCAGAAATTCAAGTTAAGGGATGCGAACGCTGCTMTGTGTGGATGAATGTGGAAGACTGCTGAACATCTGTTTACACAGAGGGTTCTTGTTTGTGTGTGCGTCTTCATTAGAGGAAGGTCAGTGTAACACTGGCAACACTAATTCAGAAATAACGTAAAGCCATGTGGGAATTAGACTTTGTAATGTCATCTTTCTGTAACAAAAAAATGCAGATTACATGTATTTATATGTATCATGCACATACAGTATGCTTGTTTACTCTCTAATTAGCTCAATGAGAATAGCAGTGGCTAATAAAAAGAAATGTTTCAGTTTGAAATGAGGATAAARWGGCAGCACACAACAAAACTAAGTCCAGTTAGTGCAAATGTCAGTAAAATATGAACGTCTGAGTGCAAATTTCTCCCCTATAGGATGCAGTTACTCACTTTACCTGTTAGTGATCCTGTTGTTAGGACAGACTGGCGTATGTGTGAGGGAGCAGGAGTGAATGGCTGTTTATGGAGCCTGTCTGGCAGTGAGCATATCAGAGTGTTGCATTAATCATGTTCATCCCTGTCAGGTCAGCCGCAGTTTASTGCCACTTCCAATCCAACAACTGTACCTTTAACAGCACGTGGTATTTGGCCGCAACTCTAATGACATTTAGCGTGGACCGGTGGGGACTGCATGTCACTCCAATTAGAGGAAGCTCTCCCCTGTATGGCTAACTATTAGACTACCATCCAACTACTCTCTGCAAATTTGGGGGATGAATTATTGAAAAGGGCAAAGCTGAGCACCTTGATGGGGCTGGCAGATTTGGCTGGCTGAATGGTCACACTGACACAATTCACGGGAAGAGAGGGGAAAAAAAAGAAAAAGAAAACAGCTATCTCTGCAGCTCAGAGTGTAGCTGGTTGGGTGGTTTTGTGGGGAGCTTGGACCAAATCGATAAACTAAGGAGTRTTCAGCCTACACAATGCAAGTTACACCAGCCTAATTTAATCAATCCAAGAATAAAACAAAAAAATAAAAAAAATGTCCCAATGGTGGAAATTTATGATACCTAAAGTTATAAACTGGTACCCTTGAAAGCTGATTTAAAAATGTGAGGYTACATTGTTCCCAGGAGTGAAGAGCTTAATGCAAATATAGGACATGAAGCAAGTCATCTTCTTCAGACAGAGCATTAAATCAATAGTCTAAGAGCCCATGTAGGTAAGTGAAGTAGTTTAAAGTTCGAATTGCTCAGCAGATAAATCATAATCCTATAGGGCAGTGTTTCCCAAAGTTGGGGTCGGGACCCAAAGTGGGG
>NW_013952416.1:813592-829418 GCF_001266775.1 Austrofundulus limnaeus | reverse complement strand
AGTACTTCACAATAAAAAGTAATAAAAATTTTAAACACACATAAAAAGTAAAAGTATAAACAGTAGAATATAAATATCAAAAATTCAATGCAATAATTATACAAGCTATTTAATAAGCAAAGTCAGAAAACTGAAATGACAGAGACAAAAAATGCTTTTTTAGTCAAGGTTAGTCAGCATAATGACAAAGTCAGTTAGAAAAAAATTTAAATGTACTTTTGGCTCCTCAAATAATAATAAGTCATGAGATTAMTAAAAGTTCAACAAAAGCTGAGAACTGACTGACAGCTCAATCTAACAGCACGGAAGTTGAAATTGGATCGAAATAACCTCAAATTGTAGAACAAAGAATAGTTCAGAGAAAAAGAAATGTCAGCTGGACGGCTAAATTGGCTGCCTGTCATTAAAGTACACTCAGCTGAAGTGCCAGATGAGGGGTAAATATATTATTCTTACTTGAAAAGCAGGTACAAGAAAAGAAAACACCAGTGCATTCACAAATTCATGAGCATTTTATTTATTTATTTTTTGCCTTTGAAGCATTTACTTAAATTACTCAATTTTCATTTTACTTTTTGTTCTATTTCAAAAGCTTTCTTACAAGTCGCTTGACAGCTAAACAGAAACATAACTTCAGAGCCAGACAGATATCTAAACTGTTCGGTGCYGTTATTGTTCCTGAGCGAGTGAGTGTGGGAGAAATACAGAGCATTTTATCTGCTTMGTGGCGCTGATTGAAGCTGCTGATGCCAGAACAATGGTGCGGGATTATTTTCTGCCACGTTCCCCAGAACCCTGACCCACCTAATTGGTTATCGTTGTTTAAAAGGCAAAACCATCAAAGATGCAACTGTCAAATTGGATGTTTTGACTTTYAGATTTGGCTCATTTTATTTTCTGTAATGTGGTTTCAAACATACAGATGGGAATGTATTGATGCGCATATAGAAATATATGTGTTCTGCAGAGGTCCACTCTTTGGTGGCCAAGCATGTGCTTCCTTTGAAAACACACAGACGCAGATACAAGCACAGAGTCAAGGCATCCAGCACACCCTTCCATAGCAAAGAGAATATATGACCAAAGTGGATGGCTTCAGTGTGTCTGAGAGTGAGGTTTTGAAAAGAAAAGAGAAAATGAAACTGGGTAGTGTGTGTCTGCATTTCAGAAGGAGATGGACAGACTTTTTTGTGAGTGTTGGCTTCACTTTGTGTGTCTTCAAAGCKTTCCCATCCTTGCCTCCTTGCAGTCTCTGCAGTACAAGTCTGACAGTGCAGAAGTGCAAAAACTGATGCAAGTCCTGTRGATGTTTTATGTCCACAAAGCAGAAAACGCTCATGCTATAATCAAAATTGCAAAACCAAAAAAAAAAATGTCAACATATAATATAAAAAAATTAAACAGACAAAGAAAACCTTACTTTACAACAGATATATGAAGAATTAACTTTTTTTAGCAATTAAATACATTTTTGTTGTGTACTTGGAGGCTYTAGGAGTGCAGAAAATTTGAATTTACTTTCTCCCGGTGCTGTGTGGATATCTTTATATTCTGTTTGGGTCATTTTTTTTTTATATTTTCATTTTCTGAACTACTATACCACAGTATTTGCAATGGAATTGCCAAAAAAGGTCTGGATTTTTCAACTACAATGTCAATGTTTTTATTTTCCTCTGGCTCTGGGTCAGACTCTGGCTCCAACATGTAAGGCTGGATGGACAAGTCTTCCATTGTTGACATCTTTCAACTCATTTGTAAATAAACATTAATGCAAAGCTATATAGTCATAAACCCCTCTAACAAACTAGAATGGGCTGCTCTGGAAGCTGGAAGGGTGTGAAGTGTTGTGCTTTGATGTAATGAGACAGCCTCAAAACGAGTTGATCTGAGACACATCTGAAAAGGGGTTTGTGGAGTTACAATAAGGAGGAATTCAGACCAAAGCATTACAGGTGAATGATTAAAATGTGAAAAAAAGGGTTTAAAAGCAAGATATGCCTCCTTTAAATAAACATCAAACACATATTGGAGGTTAAAATTGAAGTCTAAGTGATATTTTACACAACACCTAAAGACAACAAACAGTGAACACATTCTATTTCTCAGTAAAAAGCCTATAATACTTCCTCAMACAGCTAAACAAACTGTCTCCGGCATGTGTCGCATCAACATCTTGTCAAAATGTAAGTTAAAACCATAGAACTATAACCAWAACAAACTAAAGCTTTTCCTTTCTTTCATCCTCACATCTGAAGCCATCTTTCTTCTCTTGAGGTTTATCTTGACCAAACACGTCTCTGCATCGCCACCCAGCTAATCTGCACTGATCTGTCTGACCTTAGCATCAAGGCCTCAGCAGACAGCTCAGGAGGGATTGAGTTTCGTTTGATAAGAAAGGACTTTTATACTGCAGAGATATCTGCTTCAATCTGAACCGGTTCGTTTAATTATTACTTTTGTTTGGTTTCATTTTGTTTGATGAGACTCCAGGCTGAACGCTGGCACCATCAGCTACATCTCAGACCAGGATAAAATCTGGCTCCACCTTTTCACACGCACACACATTTAGCAACACAATGCACGTTTATCCCTAAAATATCATTCACTTTTACAATTCATTCTCTACTTGTCTGCTTTTTAATTTTTTTCTTGTCAATTAAAAAAAATGAATAAACCAGAAATCACAATATATGTTTTGTCCACATCAAACAGCAACCTTTCATTTCCCTCTCATGCAATGAAGATCTATGTGATAAAGCCCGACTATTATTAGCTGTATAATAGAGGGCCATGACAAGKAGATGATAAGCGAAGTGCTTACTCCTACAGTTTATTTTGCTCTCCTCCTGTATCAACAGTTGCAGCGCAGCAACAGATCATGGTTGGCTAATGGCCTCAGAGCAGAACTGCTGCCACAGTAAGAAACACTCATGATCAATCAGTCTGTGTGTCCATTTCAACAAAAAGCATTCACCTGAAGGATTGAGCTGTTATTTTGCTGCCACGTCATGCTCTGAGCAACTCTTGTGATAATGAACAACAGACTTAGGTCAAAATAAGAGGTGAGATGTAAAAACAAGAGGACTGGCTTCCTTTTAAGGACTCACAAATACTTTTTTTAAGTTTATTTGTTCTAGTTTTGGGAGCTTTTAACAGAAACAAACCGAGTTCACAAAAAATTCTCATGAGTGCATTTTTTAGACACAGTCATCACACCTATCATCTCCTAAATTATCACCTTTGGAGAAGCTCCACATTAAGTCAAGTCAAAGGTTAATATATTCACATTTATTATATTTTCAAATACAGAACAGAATATTAGACCAGATCTGCAATGAGTTGGGATAAAACTAGTAAATTACTTAGAGGACAATCAGCTTTATTGCAAGGGAGATTTTTGCCATACCTATCCATTATCGTGATAGTGTGCTTGCATAATAATAATACGCTTAAGCCTAAAAGTGTGACRACACAACGTCATCTCAACAATAAAATGAACAGCAGCAACAACAAAGGTGACATCACATGATTAGACCCATGTCAAATGAATGGTTTAGTGAAATTACTTTAGAAAGCTTTGCATAAACAATAAAACAATTTCAATTAATAAAAAAGCCAAATGTTACAAATAATATGGAACCATTAAAATGATTCAAACTGTTCAATCCAACCATACTCTGTACTTTGTTTTTTTTCTTCATTGTGATAACAGGCTTCTGCCCTTTTAGTTTGGTCACTTTCTAGTTCAACCCAAGTCGCATCATCATCTGACCTACAAATAATACCATTGAAGAAAAAAGAGTAGAGCATTTTTTAGAAAAAAAAAAACAGTCACAATGTAACATCCAAACAGACACAAAAACAGCACAGATCATGTCCTAGTTAGTGAGCGAGAACTTGTTAAAAATCCATGTGAGGTTTTGCTACCGCYGAGCTCTTAAAAGACACAAGAAACAGTAGAAACAAAGACGGAACAGGYTTTTCCCTACAGGCCGATGTAACTGTGAATATGGTGATTACCGTGCAAGTACACTGTGTCTGTGCTCGCTCCGAGATGAGCGTCGGTAACAAATGTGTTTGTTTGCAGCCACTTTTTATCTGACAACGGCAACTAAACAGTACATGTATAAGTTTGTGTTTGGAGCACTGTGGTTGACAGAAAAGCCGTCAGGATCTAAAAAAGACGCCACTAGATCCAAGCGTGTGTCTACGATTTCAACGTGTTTTTTTTTTTCCCCTTGTACTATTTTCTAATTTTATTTGCACACTTTAGGACCCATTTTTATATATGAGAATATGCAASTCTCTCTGCAAATGTGTGTGCATGTGTCTCCTGGTCTCAAGTGTATGTGACAAGCTTAAGAAAGTGACATATTGGAGCAGTATCTATAATTCAAAGCGCAGACTCGAAACAAAGAACAGAGCTCCTGGATCCAATCTGACAAGACTGCGAAAGCTGCAAACAAAATATATGTCTGGATGGCTAAGACCTGGAGCTAATGAGAAGGACTGTGATAGGAGAAGAGRGAACACAGACTGACAGGCAAACGTGTGGAATAGGGGATACTATTTTTTGTCTCTTTCTCTCACCACCTTGATGGATTTTCTCTGACCCACATTATCAGGAAACAGACAGGCAGACTTGTAAACAGGTTTTGAATATGACTCATTGCACTGTCTACACTGAAACAAAGGGCCTTTCAATACCGCCCCACATTTCTTTTGTCTTTTTGTTGTGATAGACATCTACAATCAGCCCAGGCTCACAATGAGGACAATCGTGCAATATTTAGAAACCCGGGCTCCAATCATTGTCAAGGAAAGATGAAACATTTATACCTGTTGTGTGCAGAGGTTTGTTCTTCTGCTACACTGGCAGAAAGCGGAAGCATAGTCGTCTCTTAAAGACTGAACACACACTGAAGCTAACCAACAAAGATCACTGTATAACTATTTCTGTAACAACACAATCTGTCAAATTCACGTGAACAGAGGATCAAAGGCCAAACTAACCTCATCGAAATTGTGCCTGTTGGTTATTGGGACTACCTAGATTAGTTTAGACTTGCTATTTGAAGTGATGCGTCTTACCAAGTTTAATCAAATCAAATTACTATCACAGATTGTATGGAAAAACCATGGATGCTCATTTAAATGTGACATCTGTTGCTGTCTAATGGAAAGCAGAAGTTGTCTAAAAGGGCTTTAACTGCAGAAGCAGAGAGAGATTTAGGGAAATGAATGTTAAAAAAATCAAAAATCTGCTGTAAAAAATGATTTTCTAATAATTCAAATAAAATTATATCTCACTATTTATATCTCAAGTTCTTTACAACATATTGTTTTTATTTTCTGCAGTTGTAGCCTGTCAGCAGCTCCAGCCAAACTGTTTTTCTGGGAGTTCTCCTGAGGTTTTCTACTGAGATGTTTTTTCCTCATGAAAACACTGTATTTTGGAACAGTTTCATCAGCTGGTTTAGATTTTGGGCTGCCTAAGGGATTTCTGCAGGTAATTCTGGCCCTCTTTTATGACTAGTTACGGTGCTCATCCATGTCAWTGAAGGAGTTGTGTACATATAAGAGAATGGGATTCAAAGACTTTTCCAAAGCCAATCATAAGCACAGAATGAAACCTAGACAAAAAGTCTGAAACTGTTTGCAGAAGAAAAAGAGGAAAGCAATGAGAAGGATTGTGGGGGTAAATCGACATTTTTCATTCCCTCAACATASCCAGAGCGTTGCTTTGRCCACGCATGTTTGAGAGATCSTTGARTCTCCTGTGGTAGCCTTGTGGAGCTGCCTAAACACTTGCTGGTACAAAGCACCGCCTTTTTTACACAAAGCTCCTCCCTGGAGCTCAGTCTGCTGCCGAGCTCCCACCCCACAAAGCACCCCTCCTCTGAAGCATTGTTGTAAAAATGTGTTGCAGTGGGAGTGTCAGAAATGGTAGGAGGTTCTTAAAGAGACATAGGCCAATTTCAAGCTATGATGCAATGTCAAATTTATTTTGATATTAAAAAAAGCCTTTTCATAACAACTGAAGGTAACAGAGTTACTTGTTTGTGGTATAGAATTAAACTGTGCCTGGAAAATACACAACATCCCAATTTTAAAACATTTTTGTTGTGCAGAATATGAGATCAGAGGCAGATAAAATAGAGGAGGTGCATGCAAGAACACAGCAGAAATATTGGGAACACATGGCTGCAGCAACATATTCCCCAACTCCATCACGGCTATTAAAACTGCAGAAGATAGGTGCGCCTATAAATAGGTAATTGCAGTGCCTGTTAATAAAAAATGGGTTACTTTTAGACATGGCGCTGAAAGGAAATGTCTGAGCATCTTGGGTATTAAACTTAGTTTTAAGTTTCAGTCCAAGTTGTCCAACAGCAGAGTTCCCTTGTGTTGCATGTTGATTCTTGACGTGATTCGTCGACAACACCCAATCAAATGTATTTTTGGATRTTTCAATCATGACTTTCTCTAATACACAACTTTTCACTAGCTGTGTATGTTATTTTCTCAAGGTTTTACAGTGAAATAGTGTAGTTKAACTTTTATTTATTTATTTATTTATTTATTTATTTATTTATTTATTTAGTTAGTTAGTTAGTTAATTTTCTAACTGCCTACATGAGGAAATCCACTGGTGGACTTCCTTAAACCTGACTCCCACCTTTTCTTCACAATGCAGCAGCTGCTTGTAAAGTTARCATTTTGTACCAGTGTCAGCAGTATTAAAGAGGTGATTATGTTTCATATACTGCTGGGGCATGACGCTGCTGCTGCTTCCACTTGTTCTGTGGACCATAAGGCCCACCTGACACCTGCTCCTGTGAGTATCAGATKCAACAACTCTGTTACTAGTGGGAAATACATGTGCTGTAATTAAAAAGCAACATACTGCTAATAACATGTGACAAATGGGATTCTGTAAACATCCAAATCGTCTTGGGCTTTGAACTATCAGAGTAACGTCTGCTGCAATTATTGCAAAGACAAATGAGTCAGGTAGCTGCATGTATGTTTATGGAGATGTGCTTACAAACATCTTGGAGAGAAAGCAGAGAAGAACCAATTCAAACACTGGAAAAACAGATGAGTGAGTGCAGAGCTGTCAAAGCAGGAGCCCTAAAACTTGTGRGGATGTGGCAATGAAAWATGAAGGAGTGAAAAACGCAGGAGTTTTTGCAACTCAAGAAACRACTGTTGCTTATCTGCTCATATGTTACTGTGACTCATCCTTTGGAGCAGCCAAAAATAGCTCAAAGTGTGCACTGTACTCCTCAATTCATTCATTCTGTTCAAGTAAAACTTGTGAACGGCAATCCGAGGATGTGCAACAGAAAACAGAAAAATCTAATGAAAGCAATATTGTGTACAATTTGCACAACAGAAAGAGCATTATTTTGTTTTTTCTATATTTAAAAGATTTTAAAAGATGAAATCTTGTGAAACTTTAAACTATGAAGTATACTTTAAAAACAGCTAAATTTGTCATTTCCTAGGAAAAAATAATGGCTTTGTTTCAGAAATTGTGAACATATTTACTGCTAATTTATGCTAACATTAGCAATGTTTCCAGCATTTGTTGACATTATTGTCTCAGGGCTCTCAAGTTTTGACCTGAGCTTGGAGTGAGATTTCGAGCCGCTGAACACTGTTGCCAAAAGTTGCTTTCGGCCATCCTAAAAGTTGCTGAATAACGTCATCGTCCAATTTGCATATTTGGACTTTTACCAACAATTATGATCAGGGCTGAATGGTATTTAAAGAAGGAGAAAACAGTGTGTAAAATCACTCTGGTCGGGGGTCTGGGGGTCCTCCCCCAGAAAAATTTGAATGAATTAGATGCCATTTCCTGCATTCTGGTGTATTTTAACAGGTTGTTAAACAGACTTTTACACTAGTAAACACTTGGTGAGATCAGTTATTGAATAATAAAGGTGCAAAAAGAAGAATAAAAATATTGTATATCTACCCCTGTTAAAAAAACAACTTCCTCCAAGCACTAACATCATGTGAGGTCTTTGATTTTAACATGGCTCTGACAGCTGATCCAGCTGTTTGCAGGTGATGTGCTGCACATGCAGCATATCCTCGTGAGAACAGTTATTTTTTAAACTATGATTAAAAACATAATTTGTGCGCACAACAGGCAGAAAGGATCAGTCTGAGCTCTGTTGATGGATATAGACAGAGCTGCTGACCTGGTTCTGGGTCTCTGTGTCTCTCAGCTGACTTCAGCCTGACCTCGGTCCCTTTATCTCAGAAAATATCTGTTTATTTACTCATTTGGCTGCATCTCGCACAAACTTTTTGCTTTCCCCCTCTTAGTTTCTCTGCTCCATACATCTCTTTATTCTTTCTTTCTAACATGTTAGTTAATTTTACCTGCGCGGCTCACCTGTTTTATCATTTTTAATTTGGGAGGGGAGCACACCGTGCTTCCTCGTCTGCAGGTCCATGCTCTCCCGCTACACAGAGCCACTGTTTACAGGTAGAGAAAATTGGTGCGAAAATACGGACTGGATAAGAACCTGGCATGTCCCTGTGTGTAACACCAYGGGTTGCGGTGTAAACGTGGACTGGATTTATATCAATACTTGTATTTTTATAATGATAAACTGGACCGGAGTTGAATTTTTGGCGTTTGTCAGTTCTCAGCGTGAGAAAGTGGGGGTGTGGCGTGAGAGCGTGTAAGACCCTCAGATGTGTATTGCAAGCCGTTGGGGCCATAAATCGGGTGTATATTTACGTGCAAATCCTAACTCGCGGTGACATAAATAACATGCGAACGCGCGGTGGGTTAGGGTAGAAAACGCCACCGCACGTTATTTAACGCCACCACGCGTGGCGCCACCGCGCATTCGCACGTTATTTACGGCACCACGCGTTCGGATTTGCACGTAAATATACGCCCGATTTATGACCCCAACGGCTTGCCATAGATGTGTGTGTGTCACGCTCAATGTGTGAGACTTGAGAGCCCTGTTGTCTTGTGACTGTCAAAGTTCCTGTAGTAATTAGAAACATTAGTCAGCAGATGAAGTCAAAGAAACTGGGACAAGAAGAACAGGAAAAATTAAACAAACTAATCTGTAGTAAGAACATGGATCCTGTGAACAAAAGCAACATGGTTGGCCCATCTGAATGGCGCCTGACTAAGAGAAAAATAAATGTCTGGAAATAGCCTCATGCTTTCACATTGTGCTCACACCTCCCACGCTGCTTAGATAGAGGTTGCAAACACCGAAAGGAGACAAATCACATYAGGCACCTACAAACTGCCGAACCCTGAACTGGAATGACTGTTGGCAGTTTCTCCGTGGGTAGAGGAAGCGCTGCCTCTGTGGACTACTTATCCAATGACTGCTGCTTACAAGACTTCCAGTTCTACCCTCAAGTCTTTCAACTCCTAAATTTAGGCTAAGCCCACACCAGTGAGGATACATAAATAAAAAAAWAATAATATGTAAATAAAGTATTTTTTCTATCTGAGAATCAAGACTATTATTACACCAACATACTGCCCACCTTTCATGGCGTCAGGCAAGAAGTGAAACCATCTCTGCCTAAAGTCTGCTACTACTGCTTACATGGTAATACAACATCTACTTTACAACATTTTAATGATATGACTCGTGTATTTTGGTCATTGCGAGAAGTTTCACAAACCTGAAACCAGATTTTCATTCAGGGGAGAAAACAAATGTTCATTATGACGTTGTCTGCATGTCTTTGAGAATATTTTTTTCCTCTGGAAAAAAAATGAAATTACCATGTAAACCTATAATAAATAAAATAATTATTTTTTAACCATTCACTAATCTAGCTTTGTCACTTCTGAAAAATCATTCCAGCTTTTCTGGTTTTAGGCAGAAAAGACTCATCTTTAAGAGCCTCTAAATCAGAACGTTTAACAATGAAAAGCCAGTGAAAATGAAGACGACGCTGGATGAAGCACCAGGGCAAACAAATCGAGGAACAYGAGCTGTTTGTCAGCCATGACAAGACGATTACATTGGTGGCAGCTAGTAATTGTTGTGTGATATGTAAAACGAGRAAGAATGCCTCGTCACCCGCTGTTGCCAAACCCATACACTGTTTCCTATCCAACAGTGCTGGAAAATAATGCCGTGCCACCACAGGAAAGCTGTAATGGTTAAATAAAGCATGAATAATGTAAACTAACTTTAGACTTGGTTCTTTTTCCTCCACCCATGCCTACGTTGTCTGTGATAAATCCAAGTTGTWCGGGCAAAAATATCTGAAAAAGCTGCATGAAACTTTAATCTTCTAAAAGTGTGGGATGGATTAAGCAAGAAGTTCAGCAAGCATCTTATAATGTGAACTTGAACTAACCATCAGTCTGCCAAGGCTCAAGGATAAGAGCCACTCAACCCCTGCAGCCAAGGTCYCCATTTTAAACAGTAGGCATTTTAATATACTGGGTGGGTTAGAGAGGTTAAAGAAGGGGGTCATGGGCAACTGTATAACTATGTGGTCAGTGCCTGTAGAAAAGGAGTTACGGCTGCTTTTCTCAACTGTAAGGGCTGTTGTTTTCCACTGTGAGTGAGTTAGAGGATTGCCGAGGCAGCCACCCTGTGTCCCCGTGGTATGTAGACACTGTCGCTCTCATACACAAGGAGGGAGAAGAAGGGGCTCAAATGTATGTGTGTGAGAAAGAAAACAGAGATTGGGGTGGGGGCCGAGAAAGAGTTTACAGTACAGCTTGAGAAAAGACAATGGTGGTTAGTCCTCCAACAGGGGAAGAAAATAAAGAAAAGAAATGTTGTTTTGCTAATAGACGTGGAGCCAAACATAAATATAGTCTGTATTTATGTCTGTAGTTATGACACTGGAGTTATGAGAAGAGACAATGATGTTTTCCATTTCCTTCCAGTGCCTTTCAGTYCATATCAAAAACACAAGGGCACTTYTTGAAACAGCACAGGGACAAAAACTGACACTTAAGTACTAAATCAGAGATAAATACTGAACTTATTCTCTAACTGATGTTTTTCAGAAACCACTTGAATGACTTTGGGTTTTCTGACAATTTTGGAGATTTAATGAGTTGCATCTTTWAACTCTAGGTTGATTTTTTTTGTCAGATTTACACAACAAATATCAAAAACATTTTCTAGTTTATTTTTTCACTTACAACATATCACATAAAGAAGTGTTTAAAAGTTTGAAGCCAACTCTTCAGTTTTTGTTTTTAATCTCAGTTTTCTTTGAACATTTTATTTGTTTTCAGTCCATTTTTATGTTTGCATCCTTGTATTWGACCACTTTGTGTTGGTAGGCCACATAAACAAAAGTCTATGAATAATTGATCATAAAACGGCACTTTACTCAAAAGTAAACCCTGTGTTGTGTCTACACATACATGCATCTTTGTCTTTACTTTCTTACAAGCAGACAGTCACAGACACAAAATTAGTTCAATTTCTTTTGTAAATTTGAAAAGCCATTAATAACATTTGACTGGCATGAAACCCTATCTATCTATCTATCTATCTATCTATCTATCTATCTATCTATCTATATATCTATCCATCTATCTCTCTATCTATCGTGGAATTGTCTGTGACATGTTGAAACAACAAGGTTTATCCCTTGAGTTAGGTACCTTTTTCCATCAGAATGATTTGCAGGTCAGTACTAAAACATGACTAAAATAAAGTACACATTCTTCCTATGGGCCCTGTMACACTWTAACGTTTTAGATAACTTATGCCAACTTCTGAAAATTTTGTTAAGACTGTTTTACTCATATCGATCAACCGTTTATTTTTGACCACTTGAAAATTTTTAAATTATTTTATCTAATTTATAGCATTMCTGTATGTAATGTAAACAAAGTCTTACAGTATTTTTTACTCCATCTTCAGCTTAGACATCTTTAATGTTAGACAAACTTTTCATAAGTTGGCATAAGTTGTCTAAAATTTTATAGTGTCATGGCCTTYAAACGTGTCTGCAGAAGGACTGAACTCAAAATTATTTTAAATGTACACAAAAAAGCAAAACCTTTCACAAATCCTAAAAGGTCCAGAATCACATCATTGTGTTAGAATATAGTCTGTTTCCTTTGCAACTAAATATAAAAAAATGAAGTGTCTGAAGTCTTTTTCAGTGTTAAGTTATACATCCATTTAATCAATACAACTGTCTAAAGCGCAATCCAAAACAACTATGTCTCACAGACAGAGCTGAGGCACAAACAAAGATTGCATGCTCCATTTACCTGTAAATCTTTACAGCAGGTGAACTAATCACATGTCCGCCTGAATCTGAAGACTATTTCCAAAGCAATGCTTTATCTTTCAGCACACTAGTTAAATACTACAATAAGATCAAAGACGTTGGCCATTCAAAATGACACTGGTGACAATTTGTTGATACAGGCGCAGGAAGCTCTCTGCTCTATCATTGAATGTTAGATGACAACAGTGCCAAGCTCCAACCCATTCATTATCATCTGTTTCACCAGGCAGAAACTGGTCCTGCCATTCACATCCTTTTATATCCTGTACCGAGACCCAAACGGACAAACACAACTTAGAAACAATAAGAGACAACAGAAAACACAAGAATAATCCCACAGCCTGCTTGTCGTATGTCTATATTATTATATATACTTGGCATCTAAACAGAAAAAAACAGCCTTTTCACCCTGTGTATGCCTATCAGAAAACTTCCAGTGAATGAATGGATGTGATTTGGCTCTGTGCTTCTGCAATCAGTGCCTCTTATTTAAACTGAAATAGATGTCTCATTCTGGCACGGTTCAGCCAAGAGGCAGAGCAGCCTCTCTAAAATAACTGGCGGAAAAAAAAATAAAATAAACTGAAATTATTTTCTTTTTACTGTCACTATAAGCCTGCGTAAAATGGCACCATGGTATCAGGGGATTAATAATTACTTCACAAACTGAGTGCAAAAGAAAAAACGTCTGAATAACCAGTAAGAAATACGAGCTGATCACAGGAGCAGGAGATRTAAAAATAAAGGGGGATTTTAAACCAATAAGACAAAAACTGTTGAATTTGCAGCATTGAYGGCTTTCCTATCTGGGTGTCAAGCATGTACCGTGGGTGTGCTAAACAACATCCAAACATCCCTAAATCCCCCAGGCGCCTTTTGAGAAGCGAAAGAATTTGAGAAAGTGACTGGCTGAGGAAAAAAAGAAGTGTAGGATGGTGGGGGATAACAGGGTGGAAGGGGGAGATATAGGGAGTGTGTAATAGGGAGAGAAAATCAATGGGTACCCCTGGAGCAAATAAAAGCCATGACATCATCGTATGGCAAGGAGCACGGAGAAGGGGCGGCGAGAGGCGGCGGCGGGGACGAGAGTCGCCCATTCTGCCTGCCGGGGCCCATCCACTGCAAGGGATAAGAGCCGAACAATGTCCTCTCAGTGAATGGGATCCCAAATCCCACAGGAGAAAAAAAACAAATCACCAGTGGGAAAGTGGAAGGGCAAGGGAAAGATGGATAAAGAGACAGAGAGAGAGGGAGAGAGAAAGGGAGACGCTTAAAAAGATGTGCACACAAAGCAACAAAGCATCTCGGGACATGTAGAGCAAGGCAAGTAGAGATTGAGACAAAGCTGCTTTTGTGCTTCCAGGCTGGTGGGTGGCTCGAAGTGAAGGATTTCAACTTGGTACTATTTACATCGGAGCCTCTCCAATATATTGATTGGGTCATGTAATCCCTCAAATGATAAATGAAAAAGGTTGGATCTCCCCTGAATGTGCTGTTTRCTGGGGCTACATGACAACAGCATGTGGGAGGCAGGAATCAAGCTTTACGTAACTCGTCATGAGAGCTTTGAGGTGCGATCAAAGTTCGGCCCGCTGCTCGGGATCCTGGTTTGACAGAGACACGTGAGGCAGAGAGGGGAGTTCAGGGATCCTCTGATCACAGCAGCACCTCGACAAAAGTCAAAACGGGATGTTTAATTGCGTTTCTCATCAAACGGCGTCATTAGATAGAGGCACAGCCTTCCCCGGGAGGGCCTAAATTGTGAGTCGAGAGGGTGAATGTGTGTGTTGTTGTTTGCTTTCCAACAAAGGGTTTTCGTTGCTCCTTGATTACAGCACAGATGCTGTAAGCAAGAATAAAGAAAGGGAAAAAAAACTAGAAACACAAGAGCAAAAAAAAGTCTTTCATGTTAGATGCTTTGATAACAAAAACAAGCAGGTCTCCACAAACCAGAATTTGCTATAATTTGGAGCATGCCAGGGAAAGCTTGACACAAAAATCTCAAAACAGATGAAAGATTCCCTATGAATACATCACAAACAAAAGTAAGAGAACTGTATCTTGACTTCCTTTTTTTTTATTTTGGGATCAATAAAAGGAGAAGCTATGACTGAGGAAGAATAATGCTGCAGCCCTCAAACGTGACAGAAATATTCTCTCCCTGACAATTTACAGGCACTTCTTGGATGCTTACAGATACTCAGTCAGTGGGAAATTTTAAACAAGTGCCGCTGAAGTTATTCTTAAAGCCCAAATGTTGCTGAAAGCTCGTTGATCTATAACATCCCATCTATCAGGAGCAGTGGAGGAAAAAGACACTTGGGTTTTTTTTCCCCCCACATCTTTACGAGCTGCACAAAAATAAACAGTTGACAGTTTCACTCAAGATCCTGTTTTGTGTTGCAGACTGTTGAAATAATTGTGCTGCATCCTTCAGGAAATAAATGTAGGCTCTTCAAATGCATAAAAACATATTTCCATTTGATTTAAATTGGAAAAGAACAGATTGAACATTGCAAAAGAAGAAATGACAATACAGGTCTGAGATCAAATCTGTTCTGTTAATCTTGTTAGATTTTTCTCAAACATTCAATTAGATGTTCAGTCAATATTCAAAATTTATTGGAATAGAAACTATATGTTTTCCATTAATTCTAATAAAACATCCTCAAATTGATTATTTATGTTGAGTTTTATTCATTAAAAACAGTAAAAATAGCAAAGCTTTAAGTCTGGAAAGTATTTGGCATTTAATTTATATATGTTTATCTGTCTGTCATTTTGGTTGACAAAACCCCAACAAATAAAAAAAACCCTCAGAGATTTCAGCTTGTTTACTTCTCTCCTACATGTCAGATATGGTGTGTTTGAGTCTTTGTGAGCCTTGTGCRTTTTGTGTCATCTCTTCATGCTGGAGTGGAGATGATCTGGCTTAAGTCCTATCTGTTTCACAACACCTGGAAGTTTCCTGAGATTCCACAGGATCATATTTTCCCCAATGTTTATTGTACTTCTTTCTGTGCGGAGACAATATTTATTGCTTTTTCTGGGCTCGCTGAGGGACAGATTCCTACTTAGGATCATATTTGTATTTTTTTTTCTTCTACTGTAAAGGATTTATTGGGAGGGACGTTTATCTGTATCCAACCTGAGGCGTTAGAATAGAGGGTGTTATAGGTTGTAAATATTGTAAAGCACCCTGAGGCAAATTTTCATCTGTCGTATTTGTCTGTACACTTATAACTGACACAACAACATGTCTTTGACTTGCAGTTTTGAGTACTAAAGCGAAGAGGCTAATTGAAACAAGAACTGGAATTAGGATGCGATCGAAGAAAGGTTTAAAAAAAATACCACTGAACGTGTCACCAAATCATCTTTTGGTAAAATGAGTTTTCAAGTTTACATCTTGAAACTTAAAGAGATCCTCGATTAGTTGTAACATTAGACTTTATTTGATAAACATATATTTTAACTGTAAAATAAAGACTGTAAAAATACTGTAGGATGTTTAGCTTTTATAATTTTTCAAAATATATTTTAACAC
>NW_013952416.1:807828-812842 GCF_001266775.1 Austrofundulus limnaeus | reverse complement strand
GTATTTTACAGTCTTTATTTTACAGTTAAAATAGATGTTTATTAAATAAAGTCTAATGTTACAACTAATCGGGGATCCCTTTAAATTTTGCATTTTCAGCTTTTGTCGAGCCTGACTGAACAGCTAAATAAAACGCATGAAGCTTCCCCTGACGTGTAGAAACTATTTTATCTTATTAGCTCACATTGCCTTGCATGTACACAATAAATATTAAAATCCTCAATGGCAGCCTCGCAAAAGAATGGTCTGGGTTATAAATGTTACCCTAATGCTCAGTAAAGCAGATGCACACGCTAATGCCAAAAAAAACCATAGAAATTGCTTTAAATATTTACATAAATGTATGTCATTTTAACAATCAGCCTGGAAATACCAGCTGAGAGCATATATTTGAGTAAAGAAAATGTAAATGACCAACCAGAGCCAAATATTCCAAAGGAAATATTTAACACGTATTTTGTGTCATTTTATTTTCACAGCAAATTCCTTTCCACATTTAATGAACCACCTGTCAGGTGCATGTACCAGACAAACAGAATTGTTCATACCTGAGTTAATTTAGCTCCAAATCTTTATACCTTGGAAAAGCATTTTTAAAACAAAACAATGCACGAGCTTCTCTAGAAACTGAAGAGAAGACAATAACGTGTTTGCTAATTAAAGCCTCCTCATTATGTCTCCATCAACCTACATTGTACTTTTCACTTTATCTTTTCTGCCTTTCAAGTAGCTGAAAGGCAGAAAAAGCTGAAAGTATTGTGAATAAATTAATGCTGAGACTGAGACTGTATGTAATGCTTAGATCCTGATTCTATAACCTGATGTTTTGATCACCAATAGAAGCTTAAATTAACTTACTGCATGTTTGATGACATTTACAAGCCAGTAATTCAGTGGTCAGTGCAGTGGTCTTGTAATCCTGTGGCTGCGGGTCCAAGCCCAGGTTGTGTCAAAACAAACATTTAAAATTCATAAACTTGATATTTTTGGTCTCTTATTATTGTTTTCATTATCCTTCTTTGTGYATATTGTGAAAATCTAACATATTAGGAAAACAAAAATATACCACAGGCAATTATACTGTATATACATGCATCGCATTAAAGCAAAGAGTCAGCGGTGGTTTTAGGTCTTTGTTTTGAAGCACACCATCATTCAGCCAATAAACAACAAATCTTCACGAACAACAGAGCTCAGAATCAAAGACTTCAGCTGCAAGGTCTGCAAGGTTCAAAAAACAAAATCGACTTTTCTGCAGTCTGGCTATTAAGATGCAGAGCAAAACCCTGGTATAACACAGATAAAACTACTAATTCTTGTTTATTGTTGGGAGCTGATGAGTAGTAAACTCTGCATATCATTAATAGCTGAGCAGCTAAGTCCCTGGAGCATCCCATGTAAACTGATAATACTCCTTTAACCTTTAAAAAAAATTAAAACAAATGTTGCCAAATTCTCATTTTTATGCTCATCTTTAACCTTTCTGTTATCAGTCTTTAATCTTTTTTTGTTTGCTTTGTTTGATGTTCTTACCTCCCATTCAAACACTGGCTCAGATCAAATTCCTTTGTTAACTTTTCTCTCCCAACAGTAGCCAAGATGCTTTTCCATCTGAGCAACTTCTTCCTTTGAAGCTAAGCATCTCGATATCTCATTACTAAAACAAGCCTACCTGTGTGAAGGTCTGTACTCTTCAGTTCTTATTTAGGGTAAAATCTCACCGAGGTGCAGCTGTTGGCAGACGGTTGAAAGGCATTTGTGAGAGTCCCCAAGGTGTTTCAAAATGTTTGCAGGGAGTTCAATTTCCTAGAGTTAGAGTTTTGCAGCATTGTCTCAAACTGGTTGCAAAGTTGTCACAGGCATCTTGAACCCAGCTTAATTTAGCTGCTGTAAAGTCTAGAGCTGCATTTTGACCATTGAACAGGTACAGAAAACATCCAAATCGACCATCAAWGTCGCAAAGACTCAGAATTCAGTGAAACTGCAACTAAAAATTCAACCATTTTCTGCAATTTTGACACGTCTTCTAGTCCCTGAAGGTTGCAGCTCAGTGAGCTAGAAGAAGAAACTTCCCATTAAACTTAATTCAGTTTCACAGAATAGCAGCTCTTATGATAGGGAGGCACAAACCTAGCACAAAAAGTAAGGAAATTTGTGTTTGGTGGATTATTTCTTTGTTGTTACAATGCTTCTTGGCAATAAATCTTATATCTTTGGAAAGCCTGGTAATTTTCCTTTTTAAATGGAGCCACATTTGTAAGGAGCATGCATGTGTAGGATGAGCAGTAGAGCTGAGTATGTGGGTAACGCACATGAAAAATTTGCCAAATCTCTGCCAAACAGCTTTTTTTGCTTTTGTCACTTATTTTGAGCATCTGGTGCCCTCAGGGGCTGCCAATCAGGTGCCTGGCAGAAGGTTTATTACCAAGAAGCATTGTAACAACAAAGAAATAATCAGCCAAACACAAATTTCGTTACTTTTTGATGACTATCACACCAAACCAAAAATAATTATTCTCCTGACAATAACTATTAAAAAACAAACAAATATAAATATCCTGAAATGCTAATTTCTAGTTTTAGTACGACTTCAAACACCTTATCCACTTCACTGTAGATACACTGCATGTCACAAATTGATTAGGGAAAGAGATATGAGGTGCTTTGGCAGTCCTCCTCCTCCTCCTCTTCAGGGAGAGTTCTAATAAAGTAGGAGGCTGGTTAGATGTGGGAGTCTAACTCTCCACTTGGGTTCCGAAAATCAATAAAATACAGAGTGCTACTCTTGCCTTCCACTCCCTATTGCTTATACTTATTCCCTTTATCCTCTTTGTCTTCATTATTATATAACCCTTGTCATTTTTTATTTGTTTTCACCTTCTCTTTCACCTTTCTGTCTCACCACATCATGTCCTCTTCACCTCTTAATCTTCTGTTTTCTCTAATTAGCAGTTTCCGCTCTCTTTCAGACACTTAGCAGCAGTCGGGGTGTTTTAACACAAGACGGGCGTTTGGGCTGTAATTACTTTTTCACTCGCAGCTGAATTGTTCTGCAGACTTTTGACATTGCAGAAGTAGAAAAAATTTTTAAATATATTTACTGTCAGAAAACTTAAATCAGATTACACAATAAAAGTTAAATTTAAAGGAAAGTGCAACCTATAACTACACTGTTTTGGAATTAAAGAAAAAAAAAACTCCATTTCATATACCTCATTGCTCTGAAGGGAATGCTCCTAACCTGTGAGACAACATTGCCCCCTGCAGGTCAACAGGGGAAGTGCATCTCTATGAAGCTGATCAGGCCTCGTTTTAGCCCCCAGAAATCTCTCTCACAGGGGGAAAACATCCAAGTAGATTTAAATAAATTAATACCCCTTTTGCGAGCCTCGGGAAATGCACAGTCCAAAACAAAATCTTCCGACAGAAGTCGGTTCATAAAGATAAACATATATAATTTGCTTAGCTTTCGTCTATAGGCGCACATTTAAACCAGCAGAAATTTAAATATGCCGTGCCTAATTCCACATTTGGGCTGAGCCACCATTCTCTAAGGGGCTGAATACAAAGCAGCGTGCAGTAAAGACACTTGACTATTCAGCTGGAACAACACTATCCAGGCTTAAAGGATAATCAGCCCCACCAGTTTCAGACTAAAACTAAACATTTCTGTATCCATGGCACCAAACAATAGTTCTGTGTAGCTTTCAGAGTCTTTAGAATATATTATAAGTCTTTGTTAAAGCTCCAACAACATTTCGCCAAGTATGTGTTCATATTCGAGGCTGTTAGAAGAATGAAAGCCTGACGTCTATAGAAAACATTTTAATTAAAGTGACGACAAAACAAACTGCCTTTTTGGGGTTTTTAATCCTTTTGCTGAAGCTAGAAAAATATTTCTTCTAAATGAAGGAGGTTCATAAGATCCTGGCAATTACAAGCACATGGTATTAGCTGACAAACTAATTAAAAAATAAAAAATAAAAATAAACAGAAACAGGCAGCGCCTTGGCATTAAATATAAGAAAAGACTATATTTGCATGATTTTACTTAATGTTTCCTTTTATGGGAGCTTCATTAGGGCACTGCACCAGTGCTTGTTTTGATACATGCTCCCAACAAATGAGGACTGAGAATAAAGAAAAATTATTCATAGCTAATGACCTCCATAAGGCAGGCATCTAGATTAAATATCATACACATACACTGTCCAAATTTAGCTTCAACATAAGTCTCTTAAGAGAACAAAGAGACCCCGGAGGTTTAAGATAACAAGCTCCCTGATCTCTGCTTTTTACAGTTACTCAGAAGCCAGATGTCGATCTTCCTCTGGGTCAAGACAGACAGTTTTGGGATTAGCATCAATTAGCAGAAAAGAACTGACAGATTGCAGGTTTTTTTTTTCTGTTTGCCAGAAACTCGACACAAATCAGAAACTGTCAGTCAAGGGGTGTTTTCAATAAACAAACAGCATTGCAGCAAAGTGTGTGTCTGCAGTTTGCGTGTTTATACCTCAGAATCTTCGCTGCTGATCCCCAGTTGGAGGACGGCACTGGGAGACTTCAGTCGGGCCTGGCTGGACTGGGCCATCTGCAGGTTCAGCTGCCAGCCCACATGTTCCAGCTGCAACACACCAGCACAGCCAGTTTGTAATTTACCAGCACAGGCTCACACTTTGCTTTATTAAATGCTTCAGACATCTTATGCCAAAAATACTGGGTCATGCAGACATCCAATGATTATTGACTCCTTTTGCTCAAACTTTCACTGTTTCCTATTTATTTTTGCTTTCCAAATTTCTTATACGTTAAGATTTTTTATTATTCTAAACAAGCATTTGCATGTCATTGATGTAACAAATGCAGAATGTATCTCAATTATTTCTTTTAAATGAAATGTAAAAAAACAAGAAAATGTGAACTTTTTTTATTCTTATGATCAATTCATAAAATGTATTTTAATAAAGTAATGACTTACCTGTTTAAGTAGTGAAGATTAATTTATTATTGTTGC
>NW_013952416.1:790933-806985 GCF_001266775.1 Austrofundulus limnaeus | reverse complement strand
CCACTATCTGGTTAATATGAGACATAAAAAGCCACTATCTGGTTTATATGAGGCATAAAAAGCCACTATCTGGTTAATATGAGGCATAAAAAGCCACTATCTGGTTAATATGAGACATAAAAAGCCACTATCTGGTTAAAATGAGGCATAAAAAGCCACTATCTGGTTAAAATGAGGCATAAAAAGCCACTATCTGGTTAATATGAGACATAAAAAGCCACTATCTGGTTAATATGAGACATAAAAAGCCACTATCTGGTTAATATGAGGCATAAAAATGGTTAATATGAGGCTTAAAGCCACTAAGGTTAACTTTAGAGCAAATGACATGGTTAGCGCCAAAGACCCCGCCCTCCAAAGGTTGTATATTGTGGCCTTCCAGTAGGGTAATGTGTAGAGTGATGGACCAGAGAGCRGGAGTCCAGGGTTTAAGACCAACACGGGTACAAATAATTTATTACACTATCTTTTGGTTATTTACACATTCATTGTCATTGATATATTAACCCATTAGGGGACACTGTCGGGACAGTCTGAAGCCTAGAAGGCACAGTAGGGATCCTCTGAAGCCATTGTATGGGACTGATAACGCCTAGTAACATCCATTTCATGGACTGCTAACATCAGAAAACCCTGAAACTTTGAGTAAGAACAAAAAAAGGGCCATGTGGTGCTTTAATCCTAAGAAACACTTGCAGAGTCCCTCRCTTGTCACGATTTCCCCTTCTCCCCACCTGTTCTAACTGACTCACACAGATACTTCATCAGTCAGCTGTAGCAGTATGATGGATTAGCAGCAGTGAGTCAAGGCAGGTCAGTTAAGTGTTTTATGATGCAGACAGAGGCCACAGTAATAATAAAATGTGTGAATTATTGCTTTGGATGCTTCCACAGCAGCAGAAAACAGGTGAGGGGTAGAAAGAAGCACATCCATAATGTTCCCAAATGAAGCGCCACTAAGTCATTATGTCCATTTTAGTTCTAGCCGATGTAAATAAATTGTTTTTTTTTTAAGTTTTTTAACCTTTAAACATTATTTTTAACATTATTTTTTGAATTGTCAAACACAAAAAGCTAGCCTGGTAAAATCCAGACCACGTCCTTCACTTTGCTTCATACGAGGGTCTGGACTTGCTGCATAGAGAAGCGATTCTTGCAGGAGGCGTGGCCTCTGCTGAAGCGTGTGTGTGTCGCTGTGAAGGAGGCTAAGCTAAGAAACTAACCAGAAACCACGTGTGCTGTAAACAACCCTACTGAGAGGAGAAAAGTACCGAGCTGAACAAGACAGCTGTAAGTGAGAGCTGCTGCTTTGTCAGACAAATTAATTTAATTTGGAAGCCTTATCAACACAGACTGGCTTCATTCACTTCCTCCACTAAACTAACTAGCAGACACTGCACAGAACATCGACGTCGTTCAAAACTCCGCCTTCTGTTTTCTGATTGGCCCAGGTAAAATAAACTACAAGCAGACACTGCGCAGAAAATCGACGTTCTCTGATTGGCCCGGCTAAAAATCTGCCAGCGGAAATCCTTGTCAATGGGAGAAATCCCAGACGGATCAGTGAAGGGAAACTAGAATTGAGCGGAACTGTGTAGGAAGGCAAGGRCCAGGCTAACAAAAAGCATCTTTTAATTCAAAATAAAAAGTGGATAAGAGAAAACAGAGACTGTATTTATTACAAAGGTAAATATTTTTGCTTTAAGTCAAAGCAGAAGTAGATGGCCTCATGAGAGTGAACAGTTTTTTCTTACAGCTTCATGTGGGAGGGAGATGAATTATGAGACGTCTGAACATTATGACAGCAGCACCGGCTCCAGAATAATTTTTACATAATGTTGATTTAGTCTGCATTAATAAAAGTCTTTTGATGTGTTAATCTTTAATAAAGTTGGAAACAGACAAAAAACTTAAAAGATTTATGCTACAACTTGTGCGAGATTTGAAAGAACTATCTGTAAAGCAAACCGTGAATTTATCCAAAGCCAGAAACAGGTCAGTATGATTTAAAACTGTCCAGTGTTATTTCTCAAGTTAACATCATTAGTCTATTAAGTGGAGTGAATAAGTATATTTTTCAGTGACTTTGTAATGCTGTGAATATTAATGTGTGTAAGTATGGAGGCGGTGAGAACCGTTGTTTTTTCAGCTAAAGTATACAAATACTTAAACGATGTGTTGAAAAGATCTTTACATGCTGAATATAAACCTACCTTCTTAGGGGCGAGAAYGTTTTGCTTTAGCTTTTCCACGAGCTCAGGTCCAGCAGTGGCCCAGGTTTGAGAGAACACCTCAGCTTTCTCTGGGTTTAAATGGATCACCTCCAGCTGCTGCTGCAGAGATGCTGGTTTTATGTTGTGATACACGGCCTAGTTTGAAAAAATGTCAATTAAACACAYGCATTGACTATATACACTCTCAGCAAAACATATTATTGCAGCATAGAGCTCATCAAACACAATRCAATACACATCCATACAGACAGTATTCATCTATGCAGTCTCTGATGTTCTTAAGCCAATTTAAAATTGGATATTAAATAAAAAGCTGTGCAGAAACTTGGAAAAAAAGATCCATCTTGTCCCAACAACATATYTCAAGAGCATATATCTGCTAGGGTTGGGCATAAWCGTATCGTGTGCAATTAATCATCAGAAAARCATTAATCGATTACATTTTGGCACTTGACGATTAATACGACTAATGCCACAAGGCAGACTGAMTGGGGATTAYTCCRGTTTAGTCYGCTCSATGTTCCTCTCCACTTCAAATACGACGAACATTAAAAATAAAGTTCTGTATTTATTTATCTATCAACACAATTTTAAATTTGACGTATAGCCCGAAGTCTGTAATTTTGGCACAGTTTGGAACAGATTTTTACGAAGAGCAAATCTTAACCACTAAATTGGTCATGTGACCAGGACATAAGAGTGTCCGGGAACTCCAGGGGATTAATCGTCATATTAATCGTTTTCGGCTAAATACCACAATTAATCGTGATTAATTTTTTTGCAAATATTGCCCAACCCTACTATCTGCACACATAAAAAAATTGTGTTCTTTTGTCCATGTGTATTATAAAATGCTAAAGTGTAACTTACATAAATTCACAGAATTCAGCTAAATTTTGAAAACAGGGTACTTGTCTTCACTAAAACAGCATATATTTTGATAGATTTAATCATCATTTTTAGTTCATTGCAGAGTGCAGAAAAAACACACAAAGCTTTTTTTATTTTTCATCATCCATCAAATCCATTGGTAAAAACAACTTTGTAAAACAAATAATTATTCCTATTTAACTGAAGGATCAATACAGGGCAGTCTAAAATAACAAAGCTAGCTTTGTTTTTAAAATCTAAAGGTTTTATCTAAAATAAATAATACATTTTTTTGAACATTACTTGTTCCAATATGAAGGCAGCTGTTTCCAAGACCAAGCTGAGAGCCTGTTTATCCAATGACAACGCAGACTGGAGTTTATGCTCTTCTTCTTCACTGAAGGTTCGCTCTCCCTGACAAAACAAACAAACAAACAAACAAGCAAACCAACATAAGTTCACGAGGGGAAAAAATCTGTTAGTAAATCAAATGAACTTAATTAAATTTGGCTAATTTAAGCATTATCTGTTTAAGACACTGTGCGGGGCCTGTACCTTCAGATGAAGCTTTTGAATGATGCGAGAGATTAACCTGGAGAACTTGTTCACATCGATGGCGTTGATGTGAGTCACAGCTTCTTTTATGCTATTCAGAAAGAAGCGTAGAGAGAGTTAATGGCAGTAAGGTGCTCCGATTTTTAAATGAAGAAACAGAATTCAACTTTATCATTCAAGCTTAGGTCAAATACTAATAAAATGTTTCTTTGGTTGAAACCTTTAAACATCAACAACAAAAAAAAAACAAAAACAACCAAACAACCATAAACATAGCAGCAAGGCATGGCTCTAACTTTGGCAGCATGGTTTTGCAGGTGAATAGAGCAAGCTCTTAGTGAATGCAAGGGTATGTACAGTAAATAAAGTACAACAACTACCAAAATAAATAAATAACCCAAACACATTTAACTAAAAATACATCAGTCAAGTGCACTGCAACCAATTTCAGTAGCTGTCTATATGATTTTAAATAAAAACTACAGTATTAAAAAAAAACAAAAGTGTTTTTATAATCATGTTAACATTTAATCTACTTGTTAAATGTTCATTCTTCAAACTCTGTTACATCCAAAATAATAAATTATACAGAAAGTTGAGTTAAGTGCGGTTTTTGAATCTTACAAGATAATTGTGATATTAGACTTCAGTTTCTGCAACATCAATTAAGACCACGTAAAATAAAAAGTTTCACAAAAGTAGTATTATATTATCATACACTAGTATGTGATCCTTCGACAACTGAAATGCTCCGATTGTCATTTTAGTTACAGGAACGTTGTTGTACTTTGAACAAAAAACAGCGTATCGGCTTCAGCACATCTGCACGACCGCGATTTATACTAAGCTTCAGGCAAGAATATGTAGTCTTGGAATAGTCGAGACTGACAGACCCGGGTGTTTATGTGCCACAACAAAACATGAATATCATGCTATGCTAACATTCCTACCTAAATTGTTCTGTGGCGTAAAAAAAAAAGAAATTAAGAAAAAAACTGTCTCACCTTTGTGTTTCTTTTATAACAGAAGTCATTTTGTGTCTCTTTCTCAAAATAAACCCTTGATATTTGTCACAGTAGCTGCAGCATCTTCACACCGTTCTTCTTCCTGTTGTCACAAGACGGATCATGTGACGAACATGCGCAGTAAGGATGCGCAGTAAAAGCAGCAGCTGAACAGAACAAAGGGCTAAAACCCATTGAAATTCATGTTTTTAGCACTTCAGTGGCACCACCGTGGGCTTTTCTAATATAAAAATATATACAATTACAAAAAATGTGAAAACTTTTTTAAGCACTGTATCCTTGGTCAACTCTTAAATGTACTGTATGCAGTCGCATAATGCCTTAAACTGAACTCTAACGCACACATTTAGTTTCACCATAGATTATTTTTGTTAAATTTTCATCTTTTTTAACTTTACCTTTTATACCAATTTGCACAGTATGTTGTATTTTCAAAACATTACCAAGATTGTTCTATGCTTCATAGTCCCAATAAAACTTTTCCATGCAGTGTTAAATCATGGAAGCCATCATGGATATTTAGGAAATGGTGTTGCTTTAATATGGTACAGTACGTGCTTCAGTGTATCAATGATAACAAAGAAACGGTTTATTTTTTTGACAGTTTATTGTGGAAAAATAAGCAAAAAACACCATGCACAAATGAAAATTAAGAGTTGTTTCATAAAACAGGATGCATCATTTAAAATTTACATACAAATAATAAAAAGAAAATAAGCACTTAGATATGTCTGAATCTCTGCAGTTTAACATAATAACATGCTGTAACTTAACACTGTAGCAGATATGTCTCAACTTTGGAATTCAAATTATTTTACTTGTCTTCATTCCTTGGTTGAATTTCTCCAGTTTGGAACAACCAAACCAGTGAATCTCTTCCAAAATGTCACTTCATGTTGCACTTCTGAGTTAGTAAAATAGTTTTAWTTAATTTTTTCTAATGTCACAGATCTGGTACGAAGGAGCTGAATGACATGAGTCAGCTTCAGTGAGACAGAAGGAATGTACCTTTGATAAATACTTTTTTTCTCCTTCAAACAGAAAACAAAAACACCAAAAAAACAAGTTATTTTTATCTTTTACAGAAAGTAAACATCAAAAAGATAACACCGCAACATGGAGTGTCAAAATCCACAGTACCTTCAAGACTTAGAAAGTTGATAAAAATTAATAAGTTGAGGTTTTGGTAAACAGATTGCATCAAGGTAAACATCGGCTGACATCTGCAGGCTCAGGATCTCGCTGCCACTATTTGAAGGAAGGTAAATTTGGCACTTTTATGCTTATGTCGCCAATGTTGATGTTTCTGGGCATTTCCGGGAGGTTCATGTTCTTTACAGCTGATACGGCACGAGCAGGTGCTCCTGCAATACCGGCCTGCACACACCAACACACACACACACACACAAAACACAACGAGGGTTGATAAGATACAAGCCAGTGAAACAAGCAAACAGAATTAAAAAAACATCTGTACACAACAATACACTAAACAATGAACACTAGACACACAAAAACACAGAGTGCTAAACTGAGGACTAGACAAACAAAAAATAAATAAAAAGGAAAAAAGTAAACTGCTGACAAAATGCAAAAGCACCGACACAGACAACATATGCAAATGTACATTCAGATGCCTTTTTAGCTTCATACGCACATGCATTATTTGTTTCTAGAATGATGAACATCACAACCAGCGACAATTAGGAGTCAACTGTGAGGACATTCTGGACTAGACTACTCATTCGCTAATACTGAAGTTCTGAGGAGTAACTGGACAAATGGACAAAAGGCAGCATTGCTTGGAAAGTGAACCCACCGGACTCTTGAGGACCGTTAAGGGTAAAAATGCGAGGAGAGAATTGTGTGAAGCAGAAGGAAAACTGGATTTGGATATGAAGACGTAATGTGATGCTTGGACAGATTGGTATGTGTAGAATGTGCGATTCAAAGCTTTAGCTATATTTACGCAGGTGATACCGTACATATGGTGGGTCAGATTACTTCTGAAGAACCTACACTTGACTGTAGCTAAATAGATATTTGTGCATAACTGTGTGAATAAAAGGAGTATAAATTTTGTGTCATGTACRCATCTGTTTGATCAATGTGAGGAGGTTGCTAGCCTGACGGTGCTAAACTACAAAGCAAGACCTACTCTCAGGGCAGAGGAGGCACCACTCTCTAACACAGCAACACTCAAAGTGGTACTGTACAAAAGAAATCCAGTCTTTAAAAAAAAAAAAAGCATCTGTGGCGAGTGAATGATTAGAAGTTTTAGTAACGTGTTAAGCAGACATTTGAGAATCACTGCTGTTAGAGAACCTCCGACTGAATCTTTAGCAGACAGACCCAAAAATGACCAAACAGTTTCAAACACAGGCAGCAGGGGCTGTGTGTTTGCAGCCTCTTAGAAACCCGAGTGAAAACCCTTACAAATATATAAAAAACGTAGTGCAAAGCATGCCTGGCATGTAGATAAGTTTGTTGCAGTTTTTCCACATAGTTATTTCAGTGGCTGTGCCAGGAGTCGAGGAGACTTGTGTAAGGCTGAGATAGTAGCTAAACTAGAGGAATGCTGATGCAGCACATTAGATCAATATTTAAAAAAAAATCAGACTGAAGACTATTTTCACAACAGTTGGATTAAATTGTCTGGTCACTCACTTAGTGATGCTGAAATAATTTTATTCAAATCACTTGTGTGACTAATGCACACAAATATCCATCTATGAAACAAAGAGCAGTGGTTTAATCTCCTGCACTAAGTAAAAGCTTTTCATTCTTGATTAAAACCACTGACCTAAAATTCTCAGCTTTCCCAAATTGCATGTTCTGGCATTTTCTCTCTTTATTTATTTTTGTTTGTTTTGTTTATTTTTTACTTTTTAGCGTCCAGGCAACAAAATAACAGCTGCAGAAACACATTACTGGTTTATGTATGCAAACTTTGCTAATAACTCTGTTAAACATGGGCATAATAATAATAATATAGATAAACCTGTTAACTGTGAAACAATTGTTTTGTGATTAGTGCATTTTTGCAATAATTGTTGCAATAAATAAATATTCTATTAGCAGTTTCCTTGCATTTAAATTGATTTCTGGTAATCATCTGGGAACCCTCACTTGGTGTGACCCCAACATCTGGAACCACTGTTTTAAGTAACACAGCTATTCACTTAATGCTTAATTATAATTCACCTAATCTAATCAGGGAGAAGCTAGAACTTTAACATCAAATGTAATTAAATGAAAAACCATTAAATTAAGACAGGATGTAGCTACACTGACATCACTGTTTGCACAGCTGTTCTGAAACTGAATGTTTTCTACTGGCCAGCAGAGGGCGACAACTACAGTTTTAAACTACATGACATTTAAAAGGAAACTCTACTTCTGACTTCGTTTGTTAGCCCAGGAAACATCTCCTTTCAATTTTTAGGTCTGACTTTAACATTCTTGTCTGACATGATGTAATGCTACAAATGTAGCAAATTACAAAACAAGACTGTAGTTCTATTTATTTGTTTTTGTTTTTTACTTCCTCACGTTTAAGTCAAAGTGTRCGCCTTGCGCTTCCATCTAAAGACAAATAGAGATTTTTGGGTCTGCTACCAAAGATTTCTACTGTACGTTAGTGACGTCAGTTTACTAATACAYGAAGGGCCAAGTGGAGAGACTGAAAGGGGACGTAAACTTCAGTTACAGTTAGAGTATTTGGTTGTAAATTTAGCAGTACCTGTGTCTACCTGTCCTGCCTGGTAGACTGAAAGCTAAACAGCTGTAAAGAGAGAGAAGAATGGAAAGAACTGGACAGGGTCAGGAAAAAGAGGAATGAGGAATGTTAAAGCAGATTAAAGTAATAACAGTTTATCTCCATAGATAGTGAAAGGACCTATAGTACACCACATGAATTTAAAAGTTATAATTAACTTTATTACTCAAACACTTTTTATTATAAAAAAAATAAAAAAATAAAGACGTCCGTTTAAAGGACACAGTTTAATACATTAAGACTAACGCCAGTTTGGAAGGAAAACGGCTTGTTTCTCCTTCGCCAGACACTTTTTCATAAATGAAGAAATGTCCGTTTCAAATTAGCGAGAGATAAACTCTGTGGTTTACGATAGGTCCAAGAGGGAAGAGACAGAGCAGCTCTGATGACGAAGAACAATAAAAGATTGCTTACAAAACGCCAATTGAACAAGAAGAGTCTGTCTGGTTAAAAGCAAATAAAGAAGCTCAAACTGTTATAAAAAATACTTTAGATTGTTAGATTTCAAAATCACAAAAAAATCATCTAGTATCAGTTTACTTTGTCATGTAAGTTCCAAAAATAAAACTAATTTCTGACTAGTTTTTCTACATCGTAAAACTGATTTGCAAAAAAGGCTGCATGATCAGTGGAGTCGAAACAGACAAAATATTAAAGTCAGAACAGAGCAGAGCAAAAATAATTTACCAAAATTATCTCGGTCTTAAAAAAAGCTTCTCAAAAATGCAAATGGATATTTATCTGATAGCAGAAGCTGTATGGAAAACAAAGCAAGATGTTTGCATAGAGTTCAAAGCTAAAGCAAGGACATTGGCTTGGAGATGTGACACATCTGAAAACATTTACCTCAACCTAAACAGCATCTAAAACTCACATCCTTCAACAGAAACGACTGAGCTCATTCCTCCATGTCAAGTTTAAGTGATATGATATTCAATGGTGACAAACTCTGCGATGCATTGGACAATGGTAACATTAGGTTTGCGCAGTTAACACTCTGGTTCATACTGGGATTTCAGTAGAATTTATATCTCGTCTTGATCTGCGTTGAGAGCAGTGCAGAGGCGAGAGAAGAGGCCGAAAAAAAAAAAGAGCACAAACACTCAAGAGTAGGTAGGGAGCATCCACAGTTACTGGAGAGTAGCATGCAGGGTGCAGCATACACACATGCCTGCATACTGTAGACAAAACCTCAGGAGGTTGGAGGTAGAATCGAGTCACGATGAAGGGGCAGAAACATGCTTACCTCAGACTTCTCCATCTTGTTCTGGGTGTCCACCTGGGTGATGATTTCGTTCATGTTGGTCTCCAGGACCATCCCACCCATCACCATCTCAGCCAGGATGTGGTGCACCTAGAAGTAGCATGAGAGTAGTCTTTAAAAACATGTTTAAAACATGCGTCGACTTCCACTGGGAGGACCACAAAACGTGTTATGATTCTTGTAATGGTGACTCAGGATACACTCATCAATGAGGAGTACTTTTTTTTATTTGATTTGATTTGATGTATTGATTGAACAGGAAAATATTACTAAAAATCAAGCCTGACTCAGCACAATTGCTATTTTACAGCAGGTTCCTGTTCTGCAGCACATAAAACACTCACACTATTCTCAAGCTAAAATGCTAGCTAACAGCTGGATTCGAGCAATAGGACAGTCAATTTTGACCGGAAGAAGTATAACCATGAACTTACATCTACTCCAAATATTTTATTGGAGGTAAAAAAAACCAACACAGGACCACCCAGATCCTATCCCTGCACTTTCTGTCCACAAACAGTTACAGTAACAGTATTGTTTTTCTGCACTGGTAGCTTTACTCATAGCATCCATACTAACCTCCTACAGCATTCTACTGCAGTTGGTCACATGTACGCCAATATTATATTTATAAAAATTTTTAAACATCACTGTTAAGTTTCTTTAAATGATGCAGAAAAAGTAGCTCGAATGAAAAATACGCACGCATGCAAACACAAGTTTGTATTTTTATTCTTATTAGGACCATTCATTGACTTTTCATTTCCAGTCATTTCCATAGCCTAAACCTGACCCCTTACCCCAAACCTAACCCCCAACCCAAAAATGGAGTTCCACCATTTTAGCACCAGTCTTTGGTCCCCATAAGGACCACTGGTCTAGACAAGGTAGGTGTGTATAACAGAAACAATTCTAAAAGGTTAACAAATGCACAAAATAGACGCAGAAAGCTAAGCTACAAAGACACCAGTAAAAATGCCAACTTTTTAAAAAATTTCACTTGCTTTTCAAGTCTGTCGAAAACCTCAACCCTTCAGCCAACATTTCAACTGAACTTTCCTGTGATTCCTGAAGTCGAATGTGTCCAAATTTGCTTTAGGAACATCTTTTTCTGTTATGATATTACCACTGAATCTCATTAGAATCCATGCCGACTGTACGATCATTAGCGAGAGCGGCAGACAATGTAAATGATATGCGTGATGTCATGAGTCCAGATCACCATTAGCTCATAATATTAACTGAGAAGAACTGCAGCAGTCATATTATAAATGGTCAATTGTCTCTCACAGATCAAACACTACTATAAGCATGTTAAGTCACAAAAAGCTCACCTTGTCTACATGAAAAATTAAGTCGAGCTCGCAGACATTCTCAAAGCATTTGTCCAGCGTCTCCACAAAAACCTGAAAATGGACAAAAAACAATCAAAACTGTACAAACATCCAAACAAAACACTGTAAACAATACAGGGCAGTTACCTCGCTTTTACCTGGATTAAGTCTAAAATTCCTAGCTCGCTTTCTGAGGAGTCGACACAAAACACAAAATAAAGTGTGGCGTAGTGTCTGTAGATCAGCTTGTAGTCTGATCCTCCGATCAACCTGAGGGGACGAGAACAAATTAAAAAAAACTAAATAACTGGTTAGCTGTAAAATAAAATATCTTATAACTCTTAAAATATTTCCAACAGTACAATTCTGGAAATTCATCTTATTAGCCTCTTTATTTATCAGTTTCTATAAAATCAGCAAACCCTGCACTCTGCCCCCCCGAGCATGACCTGATAAGAGACGGAATCAAACAAACCTGTTATGACACCGACAAAACAAACAGGTGYGAAACAACAGGATGCATTTAGTTATGAGAGTAACGATAGGACACGAGATAAACCAGTACAACACAAGCTGTGCTAATAAACTCTGACGAAGGGTTTGATAAGAAATCAGTGTTTTCATCAGCACAGGAAAGAACATAAGAAGCTGTAAAAAAAAAAAAAGTAATTTTAATGATTTGTTTTCTGCAACAGCCAGTTAATATTGACAACTGTTTTACATTTACTACAATCCCTTTTTGGCATTTATTTTATTTATACTAAAGGGCAAAACAAAAGAAAAAATATTCTTCTTTCTTGCATGTAAAAATGTGATGTAATGTTGCAACAGAGCAAATGATCTGCTAACGTTTGCCTCGTCCTCAGAACCACCGTTCCAGTAAAACATCACGACTCACATTCCACCTTCTAGGAAATTGCAGACGTTTTCATCCCTTTTCGAGACCAAGTGAAAGGTTTCCCTGATGATTTGTTGCTCCGTGTCTTCATTCTGAAGCAAGACAAGTTCAAAAAAGAAAAGCTGTTAAAACAAAAACAAGATAACAATATCTTGTTTACGCATTTATTACTTCCTGTGAGGCGATTAGAAGACTGAGCTACTTTTCCTAACACTAGCTGCATTATTACAGAGTAAACACATCAATCTCTACACCAACGTTTTTTCTGTGTCTTATTTAAACATCTACCAGCACCTGGAGKTCACAAAGTAAGGAATTTTTTTTGTATAAACAGAACCAGACAGACGTATCTCGTAGCTTCCAGGTGGATAAGACTATGTAAAATCTAAAACCTGTTCGAATAAACTGCGGTTCCACCGGAGAAAACAGATCATTGTTGGACATTTTTTTCATGTAACCCTGATCATCAAACACTCCGGCTGAGGCTGCCTCACCGAAAGGGTGCTAATGTCCTCTCAAGGTCCATTTCAGGTCAGAGAGTACCAGCAGAGAGGATGTGGCGCTTACGCAGGTGGCTGGGGAGGCTGAATTGGCCACGTGACGCATTTACGGACCGAGCAGCGTCAACAGAACTCACAGCTCGTCGACGCAAACAAGCACAGCAGCAGGACAGCAAAAAATATTCACAAACAACMAATCTGAGAACATAACTGGGTTTGGACTCGGCTCTACATTAGCATGTTTACAGACACGCCGCAGATTATTTGAAATTATTTTTTATACCATTTATAAACGCAAACAAGGCACGTAATTGAACTGTGTTTACCGTTGTCTTGTTTGTTGTTTTATTAAAATTATGAAGCAAACAAAAAGACAACTGTCTTCGCATCACTGCCTGCATTTGTATTTAGCATTTATATCAAACCAAGGTCAATTTCTTCATTTAACTCTGATCAATTCAGTCTTTTTTGAGGCTGAACAATTACATCTATTCTTTACGGTCACAACTTCCATTTCACCCACATGTTTCGGCTTCCAGCCTGACCCGACACGCCGCCTCTAACACAACTGCTCTGTCCCTCAGACAGCAGCGTTATAAGTCTGTGCAGCCCCGGCGTGGCACGTTAAAGATGCTGTTACAGCTCCCAGGTGCCCACACCGAGTGTGAAATATTATATCCAGGGAGAAGGTAAGCCGACGCCTTGGCTTAAAACGTAACAGATGGCGTGTCCACACATCCTCCTTGTAATCCGATCGATTTAAATTTATCCCCCTCAACTCCACACAAACTCATATCCATATCAACAAGCAGGTAGGACATAAACAGAAAGGATTATTTGCATTTTTTTTAAATAAACGTTGTTAAAGTATCTCAAATGCAACACAATCTGACAAAGTGGAGTTGATTTATACAAAAACTTTTGAATTGACAAAAATTTGCTAATCTTTTGTAAACAAACGCACAACTCTTTTGGTACAAAGACAAATAATACTTCAAATTTTAGGACTTCAAGTGTCCACATTCAAGCTTCCAGTGATATTTTAGCTCAAAGTGTTCGTCAACATTTAAACGGTGTTTATTAATGTCTCAGATCTACATAAGGAGCATGAAAGTTAACATGTGTGGTTACGACAGTCTTCTGCTGCTCACCGTTCAAGAATTTTAAAGATCTGACATTAAGGTTTTAAACAACAACTGTTTGTTTGAGTCTTATCTCCAGTCTCAATCTTCACTTGGCAGCCAGGGAGTGACAGATACAGGTGTGTGGTTACCATAGTGACTTTAAGGAGCTACTAATAACAGCTTTAACAGGTTTTTTTCCCCCCAATTAGGTTATTTTTACACTTCCAGTTCATAAGATGCATATGTTTCCTTACAGTTTTGGGTCATAGCTGAAAGAAAAAATACTCCTAATTGTTTGTAGTTCATCACATTTACTTTCATTCAAACTGAGATTTATTATAAACTGATTTGGACACTAACTGTGCCTCCTTGTTATTCTAATACCAACATTATGGTGAAAAGCACCACTGATCCAAATCCAATTATGAGGAAAAGCCTCATAAGCTTGTTGAGCAGAAAACATTACACAACCTGTCATTTATAAGCTTCACATTTTCTAACGTGAGGTAAAGAAAATAATGAATGGTGTTGTGTGTGTTTTTTTTAAAGGAGCACGAGTTTCTCACAAGGGCGTCGTTCCAATCATGTGACACAAACATAACTCACCTCCCAGTCTCCATCAGCTCAGAACAGCTGGATTATAGAAACCTGTGTTTCCCAGCCTCTCAGGCGAAATGAGACCGCGTCGCTTTGGATTTCACATCTTTAATAATTCATGTCTTTCACTGCAGCGTGGACCAGATCTACATCTTTAATATTTAGTTTAAATGTGTTTAAATAGCCAACATTTCCTGAACTGACTGAGGCTAATTTTATTCGACAGCACGAGGCATAACCGTTCATTTTTAATTCATTTGTTTTTGCTCGCTAATATCAAGAGCGAATAACAGATGACGTCAACTAAAATTGCCTCTTTTTTTTTACTTACATAATGTTCGTAGAATTTAGAAAGCCTCGGTTTCCCGTGGTTGTTGAATATTAAAATGGCTTTTATCATGGTTGTTGGTGGAAGGAGGCGCGAGGAAGAAGAWGAGGAAGAGAGATTTCAGTCCCTGCGGCTTTCGGTTCCTGTTACCCAAACCCGGACCGGGTTTCGGGGATGTATGCCGTCTCGGTTCGAGGTTAGGACGGGTTGGTTCGGTCCTACAGGGCACTACTTCTCCATCGCCTCTTTACGGATATTCCACGTCGAAGCACCACAGCAGTCTTCTTCCTCCACCTCCGGCTACGGAAGCTGCGAGGGTTTCAAACTCCGACTTTTTCGTCTCTATTTTATTTTTACCTGCAACACTCGAAACATTCAAAAGAGGGCGCAATTTGACATGAAATATACAGTATTTATCAATGATCTTAAATCACTTACACCACTTTTAATCTTAAATTATTCAGGCTGTTTTATTATTTTTTTTATTGAATTACTAATTTTTCTTTTTTTATATTATTAGAGATTACATTAAAATTTTCTGCATTTTGTAAAACAGTTTATTAAATTTTAACAGTGTAAAAGTGAATTTGAAGGTTTTTATTGATTCTATTTATTCAGCGTGTGAAAGATGTCAATAAAATAGTTCTAGACTAATAAATTAAATGTTACATTCACGTTGGAGTAATATTATAGAATAGCGAATGTAAAGCAAAATCGTCACAAAGCAAAAACAGTGTTATTGATAATCATTTAAATGTTCAAATTTAAGGCAAAAAAATTCAGCAGTGATGTAGCATTTGTTGATATTTTATTGYACAAGTTTTGAAAAATAAAAACAGATCTGATGGAAAATCCATGTCATTTGATTTTGGTAGCAAGCACCCTGTAGAGATTAAAAAAGAAAAGAGGTTGCGTGTATAAAAACCAGCTTACAGTAAACTAATCATGTAATTTTAATTCATTTTAATTAGCCCAAAAAGATTGCCGTAAGTAATTGATGGGTAAGGGTGTGATCTTGTGAAAAAAAAATCCTTATAGGCCCACTGTTACACTTGATATATAAGTGTGATGTAAAAAAAATAAATAAAACAACATACAAATGAGTTCTTTGCTCATGGTCTTGAGCTGATTTTAGAATGAAATAGGTAGGGAACCATCAAACTGATCAAACTAAGACTAACTACTGAAGTGGCCATGCAGCTCAGAGCATCCCAATGCTTGTAAATCAGAGCACATCGTGCAAATAAACCATGAACAAATTTAATTATAAACTTATTATTTCAGTGACATTTCACTGAATCGCATCACAGTGACACATCAGCAAACATCAAGTTGAATTTATAACAAATCTTTGCTTCTATAAAATCGATCTGGCTGCAGGCTGAACTGCAGGAGAAACAACAGCAAATGTTGCAGCTCACAGTGGAAAACAGGTTAAAYACAGAGATCCTTGCTGTGTGAAGCAGAGTCAGGTTTCAGCCTGATGGTGGAGCTGGAGAACATCTGGTGCTGATGATGTGGCAGCTGGGAGGGGGGTGGGGTGGG
>NW_013952416.1:787185-788305 GCF_001266775.1 Austrofundulus limnaeus | reverse complement strand
CATGCACACTCCAGGACCCTGCTGAGGGTGTAGAGCTGGTCCGCGACCAGGACGAAAACCACACTGCTCTTCCTGAATCCAAGATTTGACTATCCGATGGACCCTCCTCTCCAGGACCCCTGAATAGACTTTACCAGGGAGGCTCAGAGAGGTGACATTCCACATCCCTCGAGCCAGCTTCTGTAGCCGAGGATTGGACCACCAATGTCCTCACCTTTGACCACTACCCAGCACACATTGCACCCAACCCCTACGGCCCCTCCTACAGGTGGTGAGCCCATGGGAAGGGGGACCCATGTCTCCTCTTCGGGCTGTGCCCGACCGGACTCCATGAGCGAAAGCCCGGCTACCAGGCCCTCGTCAACGTGCCCCACCTCCAGGCCTGGCTCCAGAGTGGGGCCACGGTGACCCGCGTCCGAGCGAAGGAACACTCAGTCCATTTAGGGGTCTTTGGGCTGCACTTTGTCTGATCCCTCACCTAGGACCTGTTTGCCTTGGGTGACCCTACCAGGCACACGAAGCCCCCGACAACATATCTSCTAGGATCATTGGGACACTCAAACCTCTCCACCACGAAAAGGTGGCAGCCCAGTGAAAGGATATTATGTAGTCTTCAAATTATTTAAAGGTAATTCTGATGGATTTGAGAGAGAGAGAGAGAGAGAGAGAGCATAGAAACAAATCGGCATCTTTAAGTAAACAACAGGCTAGCATGAGCTAACATTTTACTTTTTGTATTAGTATTGTTGATCACATATTTGCATATAGGCCAAAATCTATGTCTGTTGTGGGTATAAAACAAAAAACAAATCTGTTATGTGTGGTCACATTTTCAAAGAGCCACTGCAGAGGGACCAAAGAGCCACGTGGGGCCCCAGAGCCACAGGTTGCAGGGTTTGGAAATGAATGGAAGTCAATGCAAAGTCCCCATGAGGATGGAAGAACAAACATGCGCGTGTGGGTCTGGTGTTTATGTGTGCATGTGTTTTTAGTGTGTGTGTTGTGGTCTGAGTCTCACACCTTGGACTAAGCTCGCTGATAGTCAGATGAGACGCACAAACAGAGCTCAGCTCCTGTTGCAAGAATGCATCAGATCAGAGAGACAGAGATAATGATGGGG
>NW_013952416.1:785569-787090 GCF_001266775.1 Austrofundulus limnaeus | reverse complement strand
GTTGACAACTTGGTGGAATTGGACTCAAAGGATTAGTCCAAGTTGTTAATGAGCAAAACAAAAGCCTTGTTTTCATTTTAAAACTACACAGATTTCAAGGGAAACGCTGAGAAATGCTGACGTGGTTCTTTTTTTTTTTTATCACACGTCGACACACACACTGAGGACAAACTTCAGTCAAACGAGCCTTTTCATTTGGGGGGCGTTTTTTTTTTTCCTCCTTTTTTTCCCCCTCCCTCCATAATGGTACAGTCCTTCAGCTGTACGTCTCTAAATTGCTTTGCCAGGCTATAAAAGTGATCGACTGTGCGAAGCAAGAGAAGAAGCAGGTAAAAAAAAGAAAAGGAGTAATAAACCGACAGCAAGTGACAGAGAGACTATCCTCCTGCAGCAGAAAGATGGAGCAAACCGAGGTGGTGAAACCTGAAACTCTGGATGAGCTGATCAAAATCCTCCATGAAATCTTCGAGAATGACAACATCAATGTGGAGGAGGTGCAGAATATCATGGAATCATATGAGAGCAAGCCTCACGAGTGGAGGAAATATGCAAAGTTTGACCAGTACAGGTAAAGAGCACTTCATGCTTCATAAACCTTAATAACAATTATCATAACAATTATTATTACGCATTCATTGTGCACAGACTGAGTAAGACTTGTGTACTATCAATTGTGCTTGTTTTTGTTTGTGTTTATTTAATAACATTTATTTGAGATCACAGATCTCTTTTGCAAGGATTTGGGTCATTTCTTCGTTTTCAAGTTTCAGATCTAAGTTTAAAAACTTTTCCTACAGAATGCATATTTACATGTTTGTAAACCAATTAAAGTGACTTCTTGTCTCCATTTGGTGAAAGCAGATTCAGATTTTATGTCGGAACTTCTGCAAGGTGATAAAAGGATTAGGATCGTTTAAATTTCACTTGAATGGGAGCTTGTGACAGATGCCAAGGGCGTAACTTTCTGGACAGGGACAGTCCCCACCAACATTCGCACATCTTTTTTTTTTTTTTTCCTTTGCGTGCATCTATATTTCCCGACAGTAACGCGCTTCAGGCCGGCAGCAGCTGCTGTGTCTACCTTTTTCCAGGAGCTCTACTGCGAGCCTTCGACACCTTCCCCCTCACCCCCTCCCTTCCTTTGCTCTGAAGTGCAGACACACACTCGCGCGCGCAGACACGCGCGTCTGCGCGCGCGGGGGTGCGGGTGGGATGGAGGGGGTGGGGGCGCTAGCTGCCTGCTGTAAAACAACGTGGTGGTCAGAGCTTCAGAGCTACTGGATGGTCTGATAACGCCCAGCTCCTGGAAAAACTTTATTCTTTACAAAGAACCAAAAATAAGTCAACAGGACAGTTATTTTTCTTATGAAAACTTAGCTTGCTGCTAGTTGTCTATCAGCTAACGTTAGCAATCATTTAGTGATGACATTATTTATTATTGAGGCTTTTTTTTTAAAATCAGTTAAACTGTATTTTAATGCTAAGATTCAGTCCAGGTCCACTCTGATTGTATTTATTGAT
>NW_013952416.1:782237-783881 GCF_001266775.1 Austrofundulus limnaeus | reverse complement strand
TCCACATATCAATCTTATAAATAAATGTAAAAACCTCCTCTAAGCTTGTTTAGAATAATTTGTCACATTAATTCAATTATCTGAGTCATAACTGAATTTAAAAACAGGACGATGCAACTAGTTTAATGAAGAATCTGTCTCCAGTCATTAAATCAGGTGTTTATTTATGTAGGTAAAAGTATCTTTAACAGCCTGGTAAAATGCATYAGAAATCAGGAAATAGCTTCTAATTTATTCAAAATTTTCTGGGGGAGGACCCCCAGACCCCTCCTCCAGTGTGTCCTTTACACATATTATAAGACCTATGTGAGAGGATAAACCAACACACCTGTGCTCCACCTGTGTGTCTCTGTTTGAAACTATGGCTGATTGTCAAACTGTATTCTTAGTGAGTTTAAAGGGCTGATAGAGTACATGGTTGAATGATGGTGAACATAATCTCAGTTAATTTGGTTTGAGTATTATTGCATCACAACAGAAACATTTGGTGTTCAGTTGTTGACGAGTGCAGACAGACTCCGTCCCCCATGGTGCCTCCCACCAACTTTCAGCACAAAGTTAGGCCCTTGGACAGATCCTTTGTGTTTTATTGGAAAAGACCCAGATAAACAGTGTTTGGGTTAGTGTTGAGTCAATAGGGGTGGGTGCCATCCAATCAACACACAGGAAAGATACACACCCGCCCTTTTATTGCATAAACACGGTGTGAATGACTGCCAAAAAAAACAAGTGCACACTTACACATTTGCTGCTGTTAGATTCTAACATAAATTACAAGCTATTATATGAAGTTTTCTGTGTTGCAAATGGTGAAATAAATTAAAACAAAATCCCCTTATCTTTACCTCTATCTTTACTACAAAGATACAGATTATTTGGTGAAGTTTAACATATTCTTTATTTTTGTACTTATTGAGGTTCACTTCTTTTGTAAAATAAACTTGTACGAGCTTCCTTAAAACGTCCAAATTCTAAATTAACAACATTTTCCTTTTAAATATACCACTCTGTTACTTTTAACACAAGCAAATGATATATTTGTTGACCTGTACCTCCATGTTCAGTCAGCAAAATCCCATTTCTTTCAGGTACACCAGAAACTTAGTGGATGAGGGTAACGGGAAATTCAATCTCATGATCCTCTGCTGGGGCGAAGGACACGGCAGGTAAGGTTTTTCTATCTAAGTGAAGAGGAAAAACTTCAGATATCTATAAAGTACTTGAAAAAAACAACTAAGTAAAAGCAAAATTGCATGAACAGAAAATAATGTTGGTAAAAATTAATTTCACTGATGAGAAAACTACTAAAGTAAAAGTCATAAAACTGCTCACAAAAATTGGGGAAGTAAAAGTACTTTTACACACTCTCTGAGAAATAAACTGCTGAATTTATTGAACCAAATTGGTTCCACTAAGCCAAGTTGAATAAACTGAGCAATATATGTATATTCTTTGTTCAGTTTACTCAGCTAGGCTTAGTGGAGCCCGTTGATGTTGAATAAATTCAACACTTTATTTTTTAGAGTGCAGAAACATCTTCTTTCATGATGACTTGGAACATACTTATTTTTGTAACAAGTAACTAGATGTTACATTTTAAAGTAAAAAAGTAAAATGATCATTTTTAGCTTTAAAATGTAACAT
>NW_013952416.1:765909-781184 GCF_001266775.1 Austrofundulus limnaeus | reverse complement strand
ACTTAGATTTAATATACTTTAGCATATTATTTTTTTCGCCTGGGTCATGACATAAACGCAATTTATTTATTTATTTATTTTATCAACAAGAGCAAGAGTTAACAGAAAAACAAACTTCCCAACTTTGTGTAAACCTTAAAGAAGCTGGTGCGGACGCGTTCTCATGGTTGTGTGTACCTTTGGCACTTTGCAGCAGCATCCATGACCACACAAACTCCCACTGCTTCATGAAGCTGCTGCAGGGGCAGCTGAAGGAGACGCTCTTCCAGTGGCCAGACAGCAAGTCACATGGAGATATGGTTCAGAAATCTCAGAGAATTCTCCAGGAGAACAAGGTCGCTTACATCAGCGGTAAGAAACACTCGGTGACCAGATCTTTTCTTAATGGCTTGTCATGGTATCAGACTAGCATCCTCATGCTGCTTTAAGAGCTAATAACCGTGTTGCATCTTGTGTGAGATGCTGATGCACCACGCCTCTGAAAAATCCCATCACTTCGGTTACAAGTGTGCACAACACTGTTAAATCTGTCATCTTTCCCAGCGCTCAATTATATCCCCGATCCTAGTTGTGCAATGGTGAATGGCTCCCGCAGGAATTCACAGATGGTTGCAGTTTTACAGCGAAACGCATTCCCCAACCTGCTGAGTCATTCCCCAGAGAAACTGGAGTCCAACTGGGATGTCTGGTCTCAGAAGAGTGATTGATTGATTGATTGATTTGTTGGAGTTTTGCTTCATTCCAGTGACATCCCCCCTCTTAAGTGTGTTCTTTGTCCATGTGTGTTTGTGTGTTTTAGACACCATCGGTCTGCATCGCGTGGAAAACGTCAGCCACACAGAGTGTGCGGTGAGTTTGCACCTGTACAGCCCTCCGTTTGAGACCTGCCAGACCTTTGACCAGCGAACAGGACATAAGAACACCGTCAAGATGACCTTCTGGAGCAAATACGGAGCAAGAACCCCATTTGTAAGTGACTTTTTGGGGGGCTTATTTTCATTTATTTTAGTCTAACCCTAACCCTGTGTACATAAGCATAAAAAATGAAATATTAAACTATTTTCTCAGCCAGTGGACAGACGACATATCATTCGAATGATGTCTACAGGTTAACCTTAGCAAGCACAAAAATGACCATATTTTTGTCAATAAGACAAATATTGTGCTAAAGTTTGATATTGTAGTAGAGCATGCTAGCAGGTTGCACTAAATGCTTGAGGGCCCACACGATTTTATTTTCAAGTTTGCACCAAAACAACCATAATCTCGCCATTTCTTAACACAAGGTGCTCTCAGTTTAAAACATCTGGCATGAAACGCACAGTGTGATGTGGATTCCTTCCATTCTGTGCACATATTTTTTGCTTACCCGACACAAAGACAGACAGGAAAATTACAGACCATAAAAGCGAACACGCAGACTTTTCCACACCCCTAAAACGTCCTCAGAGGAAGCAGGGTTTCTTCGTTCGTTTAAACAAAGCCAACCAAAGCAGCAGCCCATTAAATATCATTTCAAGGTTTCTGCAAAAAGCTTTTTTTTTTTTTTTTACTAATTTTGATAGGGCAAAATAATGATGATTAACATATTCTGTCCAATTTACAGGTCCTCACAAATATAGGAGCTAATTTGTAGATAGAAAAAGACATTTTGTCCATTTTGGCCACCCTACCAACAATTAGTAATGTAGCTGTTGCATACTTGACCATAAAACTTTCAAGTTATTTCACTAGATTGCAACACAAAACAGAAAAGATAAGATAAGTAAATGAGCGTGAGCACACAATGAACTTAACCTGACATAACACCCTGAACTCTAAACAAATGAAGAGCTCTGATTTTATGTTTTTTTTCTCCTTTAGGTCAGCTGTACAAATAGAAAAAAATGAAATTTTCATTTTTAAATTTGTCTTTAAACAATTCTGTATTAGCTTAGACATAAATTAAGTAAAGGCTGTAACATGTATGTGTAATATCAAGCTCAGTCTATCTCCATGTGTTTTTTCTCTCTTTTTTTAGGAGACCACAGTGTCACAAGAAAACAACTAGAGGTCACCGAGCGAAGCGTTGCACAACGTCGACGCTTGAGTTTGAAATGGCGATTCGATGCAACCGATTCAAAGGAAAGTGCTGCAAAATGCAAAAAATGTGAACCTACAACTACACAACCCATTTCAAACTTAGGAGAGGGCCGGTTCAAAAGGACAGTGCGCTAATTAGAACGGCTTTATCGCTGCCCGGTGCAAACTTGGCAAATACTGATGAGCACGGGACGAATGCATGAATGGGCTCGGACATGGACTGAATCTGCCTTTTGTTTGCTGGGCCTGAAGAGAGCCTTTCCCAAAAACAACATTCCTGTCTGTCCACGACCTGTCTAACCACACTTTCATGGTCAAAATAATAGAGCTTTAGCATTTTAAAAAAACAGGAAGCATTGCTATTTTAGTTTTCTTTTATATATATATATATNTATATATATATTCAATATAAATTGAAACCAGTTCTGTAATCAACAGTTTTGTTCTCAATGATGCATTTTTAGCTGTCTTTACTGTCACCACTCAAAATTGTCTCAACTGTCTGTTGAAAACTGTCAAAGAATGTGACATTATCTGTACAGTTTGTCTGCAAAAGGTTTGCTGTTTGCATTAAGTAAGAAATGTAAAGCTTTAGAGTCGAGTTGTTTTTAAAAAGTGTGATGCTTGTAATTTATTCGCAGGATGTCCCGTTCGCTAAGGACGTTTTGTAAACCAGCAAGCTGAAATACCAAGAAGAGTACTGTGGAGAGACTATTTTATATTATTAGGAGAAGATGAGCTTGGGCGAAACTTTTCTCAGGATTTCAGTAACTTTTGATTGCAGCTGTGTTTCTACAGTCAATAATTTGTCATAGTGTTGTCAATTAAACACCATTTCTGTGTTGATGTAATAAATTTGTGCATATATAGAAATAAACATTAACGTTTTACAAAAACTCGTTCTGTGTTTTCTGTAGATGATGTTTATATTAAAAAATATTAAGCAATAAAGCTCAATAAATAAAGAGAAACTGCATTTTTTTTGTGAATGCTGCAAGCTGAATAACTACTGAAAATTGCTGAAGAAGCTAAAACTGATTCAATACAGCAGAACACTAGCTAAAAGCCAAATGTAGCAAAACATTGCATAAAAGCCAAAAGTAGCTAAATATGCGCTAAATGCTTCAAGAAGCTTGATAAAAGCTAAAAGACACAAAACAAGCTTAAAGCAAAAAGTAGCAAAACATCTAAAAGCCTAAAGTAGCTAAACATGAGCTAAATGCAGCAAAACCCTTGCTAAAAGTGGCAAAACACTATGAAAGTAAAAGGCAGTGAAACTAGCTTAAACCAGAAACAAACTTGCTAAAAGCTTAAAAAAACAAACAAACAAACAAACAAACAAACAAATAAATAAATAAATAAATAACGTAGCTGAAAGCAAAAGGTAGTGAAACATTGTCTTACAGGAACATACTTGCTAACAGCTAAACGTAGCAAAACATTAGATGAAAGCAAAAAGTAAACATTAGCTTAAAACAGCAACAAGCTTGCTAATAGCTAAATGTAGCAATTCTACCAAATGGCTGGTTAAAAATTTGAAGTAGCAAAACAGCTGAAAGTCATGTTAGCTATAGCATCAAAAGAAAATATCAAATGAACTTAGCATTTTGACAAATAAATGGCTAAAATAGCACAAAGTATGCAAAAGTAGTTAAACTGGAAAGTGCAAAACTAAAATTCAGGTAAACAACATGAATGCTGAATCAGCACTCGTACAACAAGAAGATAAACACACCAGATGATAAATTCCTCAATTTCGTTTTCTTGCTGAATGAACTGTTGCTGAATGGCTGTAAACGTTTATTATTCACTGATAATTACTCCTATAAAAATGTGAGTAAAGCTGCGGTTTATTAAAAGATGACTCATGTCTGGAACAAGTCGAGCACGTAAACTTTAGCTCTCTAAAGTGCACTACAATTTGTACTTTGATTTTAAGGAACTATTGATTAGCTGTTCTCTTGACCAATAAATAGATTGCAATAATGGCGCACTGATAACAGTATTTGAATAACAGACTTCCCTGTCTGTACAAAGTTGGCATTTCTCTGGCAGCCAAACAACATAAACCTGTCCCAGTATGGATGTATTAGAAACTGAATTAGAGAGATAAGGGAGCTATTGAAGCGAGCATGGGGGCAACAATTTATTTCTCTGATTAAACTGATACTTTAGCTTGTCTTTAAATTTAATTTCATGTATCTTGTTAGACTGTTTTAATTTTTGTCATTGAACACAAAGAAGGACTAAAAAGCTTGTGAAAGATTATTTTAATCCCACTGAGATCACCAATATCTTTTCAACTAAGCACGCATCTTAATGGTTCTTTATTATCTTTAATTACACAATATTTATTATACTTTTACAGCCAAGACTGGGCAAAAATAAATCATGTTTTCTAAATGCATGCAGATTTAAGAAATTGAACCCATTGTTTCTACAAATGGACACGTGAAATGCAAACACAATTCATTAGAACTGGAACATATTTTGTTCATTTCGTTTTCACTTTCTCATCACAAAATACTTTTAACCTCCCGGCAAAAGCACAGCACTCCGGTGAGGTGAGTTTGTCTCGGTCCTCAGAGGGTTTCTGTGTACCAGGTCAACCATGGCATGGCCCTCAGCCAGAGTTACACAACAATGAACTGAAAGTTCAGATTGGCCCAGCAAAAAGCTCTGTGTGATTTTAGAGCCTTATCCACAAGAACTTTATCTTCATCTGTCAAGAAATTATACTTAAGGTGATTTATTGACCATTTGTCAGCTCTTGGAAAAACTAATTACCAGTAAAACAACTGTGTCGACACCTATTTGACACAGCAACAGTCCATCTAACCAAGTCTTACAATCTTAAATCCAGCCAAAAAATAAAATAAAATAAAACATTTTTAATCTTGTTTTGATACTAATATACTAAGAAARAGCAGAATGCGTTAGCCTGGAAATTTTTCTTATTTCAAGAAGTCTTACTAAGACCTATTGTCTCTTACTGTACTGGCAGGTTATTTTACTTAATTTGAGAACAAGCAACTCAACACTTTTTCACCGATTTAAAGCCCTGGAAAGGCATCACCGTACCAATCTAATATTAAAGTTTGACAATATGATAGTGGAAATGCTCAAATAGACAATTTTAAAACTTTTTAATCATAGAAAACGATCTACTGTTGAGCAAAATATACAGTGACTTTATCCAATCCAACAAAAAAAAAATCCAAACTTAAAACATTTAGTATTTGATAGATTTATCTCGTTACAAAGAATAAAACTCAAGGAAACTGCAGAAGCTCAAGGCCATGAGCTTAAGGTTTTACTGACATTATGTTTCAAATGTAGGAATGTGTTGCATTTTTGTTTCTTTTGAATGAGTGTCTATAAACTTTTTAATGTGGAACATTTGTCTGAAGGGGGCACCTGTCAATGGGTCCAGGAGAACACCTCTCTGCCAGACCCTGCAAGGCTGAACCACTTCTGTCGCCTGCACTGAAAGTTCCCATCCTGCCCGTCCAAACTTTTTGATTCCCTGCCTTCTACCTCGACCACTTTGCGTCATGATTGTTGAACTTTCGTTTCTCAACACTGTCTTTCATCTGCTCATCAGCCAAAGCTGCACTCAGCCAGTCAACACCACCCCCCACCCCCCACCCCAGCATGCCTGCACTCCCAGTACGTTCTGTCATTGTTCCATCAAACCGCCTCTCGTTCTCTGTGTGCCTCCTTTGTATTTTTTATTTATTTAGTTTCCACTGTCCGCTCAGCTTTTTGTTTTTATTATTAAAATGCTTCAGGTTTTGGGTCCTTTTCCTCACCGCCACATTCGTTTAGAATTATTAGCCGTGTTTAATCACAGTATATATTCAAGTTGGTGATTTAATAACCGACTGTTTTTATGAAAAATGTGTTGCTCATTGAAATCTTGTCACTTGTAACCAAACTTTCACCATTTTAGATTAAAATTAAACTCTTTTTTTCAGCTTTTGTCCGCATCCCTGTAATGATTCTACTTAATAAGTTACCATATCTGTGCACCAGCGGAAATGGATATAATAAAGCATGATTTTACATTGTTCTTTGGCTGTAACCTCTGGCTTTACTCACAGGTGTTGGTGGTGTGATAACAAACAGCCAGAGCTGTAGAACTCTCTACAACACCACGAGAAGCAGAAAAGCTTTGATAATTTATTGTACTTATCAAAGCAGCCTCAGAACATTGATAGTGAAACCCTCATTGATGCAACGAGAGTCCAAACGCTGCCGTCTGACCTGTATTAATAATTTTATTTTTATTACTCACGATAAAGCYGTCACTCTGCTCTGTCAGGGATTTGTAGCTTTTTAGCAACATTGCAATAATTAAAATCTAATTTGCCATGCGAGGTAAAAAAACAAAAAACAAAACGTTTTTTTCTTTTTTTATGTAAGTAAAATAAAAAATAAAAATGATCGAGCTGAAGCCAGCAGCAGCTCTTTTAGCAAACAGAAGCACTTTATTACACCAGCTTTTATCAACTTATCACCTTCGTCATTATGCAAGTGTCACKGAAAGGTTCATGCTTTTGGTTTATTTACATATAAATAATTTGTGATAGAAACCTTTCCCTCACAAAACAATTTTTTTTTACATATTTACACATTAAGAGCAATATTTCTGTAAAGATTTATGTTTGACTTCCTGGTAAAAAGATACTGTATATCAGGTGATTAATGTTCTGACTATCCTCTCATTTCTTAGATTATTTTCTTTGATGTTTGATTCTTACTGTGCCTTTTTTATAATTTGATTTGTGAGGACTGATGACAATTTTGGAAGCCATTTTTGGGTCAACAACTCACTCCAGTGAGGTAAGAAGACAGAGTTTCTGCAGAGAAGTGGTGTCTTAATGAAATAAAGTGTGTAAAAGTGACTGCCTGTGAGCTGCACACTGTTTTCTTTAAAATTATAGGCTGAGGAAACAAATTCCAGCTCAACATCACCTGAACCTGTAGACCAGTAATAACTTCTTTCTAAAAGCCAAGAAGGATTTTATTTTTGTTTTACCCACATGAGTTATTAGTGAAACGATGCAATATTCTACCAGGATGATGACATAAAGCAAACGTCACAAAATGTATTAATTCTACACATGGTTTTAATTAAACGATGAAAAACATCTGACAAGGTCAAGTCTTACTTTTAGAACTGTACCTTCACCTTAAGCCCAATACACTGCAAAAACTGTCCATCTTACCAAGTTTTAAAATCTTATATCCAGCCAAAAAGTCTTTTTGATCTKGTTTTGAGACTGATTTACTAAACAAGAACTGATTGTGTAAGAATAATAATCTTGTTTTCAGAATGTGTAAGATTATTTGTCTTGTTAGCCTGAAAATTTGACTCAAATTAAGTCAAACATTTCTGCCAATGGAGTAAAAAAATTTTACTTGGTAAGATTCTTGAAATACTTGATTTGACTTGATTTTTTTCTTTTTCAAGAATCGTACCAAGTAAAATTTTCTAACACCACTGGCAGAAATGTTTGACTTAATTTGAGTCAAATTTTCAGATTAGCAAGACAAATAATCTTACACATTGTGAAAACAAGATTATTATTCTTACACAATCAGTTCTTGTTTAGTAAATCAGTCTCAAAACAAGATCAAAACGACTTTTTGGCTGGATATAAGATTCTAAAACTTGGTAAGATGGACAGTTTTTGCAGTGTAGTCAAATAGAATATCTGCACATTTTATCAACGTTGGTTATTTACCATTTTTAAACTGTAACCACGCTTCTGCCATCGCATCCAGATGAGTAATGAAATGAACATATTTGTGCAACTTTTCATCTGAGAAAGAATTAATGAATTTGTGTACAGACAAAGTTTTATAAGTCGTGATGACTTTTGTTGTAACTGTAGACAAACAGGATTAAGCTTGTCGGCAGAACGTATTGCAGGCAGCCTAAAACTCGAAGAGGAGCTGTGGAAAATTACCCAAAATGCTTGCAACAAACCTTTCAAGGACAAAAATCTCATGTCATTGCTGTTTTTTTTTGTTTGAACAAACAAAAAAGGACAGGACAGAAAACTCACTTGTGCACGTATCTGTAAAAACAGCTTAATTTTACCCGTTTTTAATAAATAAATAAAAGTAACAATCCTCATTTAACAGCACTCATTTAGCTGAGAATTTCATTAGAAATGACAAATAAACTGAATTAAAAAAAACTTCAAAGGTGCAACATTTATTTGAAATATACATTTGTGAGAATTTTAAGAGAACTCTTTATATATCAAGCTTCAGTTTGGAAGCTGGAGGAAAAAAAAAGCTTGAATGGAATGTTGGGCAATAGAACAGACGGAAAATAAAAACTAGCTGACCAATTCTCATCTGCAGGCAAATGTTTGTCTGACCCCTGCTTGTGTTTGGTGGCCACAGTGATGACACCTGCAGTCTATGAAAAACAAAACAAGAAATTTGTTTTGACTGTTTCATTTTATACTAACTCAGCACCTGCAGAGATTAAACAAGTATATGTAAGACTGACCTAATTTCAGGGGTGTACCACCAAAATTCTGGGACTAGACACTCTTGATGTCAGTGGGCCTCTATCCATGCCAGTGCACGAGGTGCATAAGCAAATAAATAAATAAATAAATAAATAAAACAAAATAAAAAAGGGGATATTCTTACATAACTAGGGTTTTAAGCTACAATCAGATCAGATTATATTGATGAGTGGTTCTTTCATTCACCAGTTGAATTGATGCATTTGGCCTACCTGTGTTCAAATACCTAAAACATTATGCTTCATCTGGTTTGTGTACTAATGTTGTGATCCATGACACTTGAGCAAATTTTGATTTAAAAACATTTATTCTGGTTTTAAGGTATTTTGAAAAAAAATTAATGGGCAAAATGAGAGATGGAAACACATTTGATGAATAACTTTTGAAATTTTAAACATTTGCAAAAATTTAGCCAATCAGTGATGAACAGCGTTCTGACGTCGCATTTTGGTGTCAGCTGGGGCTGCTTGGAACCACAATGAAGTAGGTACTAAAAAAAGTGCCGATTCCATGGATCTGGCCTAATGGAAATGTCTTGGAACCGTACCGAACCGTACCGACACTACACTAAGTGGCACTAGTGGAAAAGGGACAACTGCACTGGATGCGGCCTCCCCTAAGATATATAAATCTAGTGGAGCCAGGTCCAGTAGGACTTACATGGCTGTCGTGGGTGTTGTTCTGATGGAACCTGTGATGCTCAGGCAGGCCATTCGTTGCACATGGGTGAGCATCACTCTTGTCACCCCAACTTGAACTCGAACCCACCACACTAAAGCAGCATAGGGGGCGCCCCATAGCATGGGGCGGACTATGGCCGTGTAGATCCACCTGATAACCTTTGGGGTAGCACCCCAACGACTACCTGCAATTCTACGGCACTGGTAGATTGCACATTGCTGCCTTCTTACACTTTCCATTTGCATGTCTTTTCCAGTTAAGCTTCCTGTCTAGACAGACACCCAAGAATTTAACTTACTCTGACAGAGAGAGTTCTACACCCTCCGACTTAGGAGGTAACACTTCCTTGACTTCTTATGAGTGAAAAGAATTCTGTCTTGTTTGGGTTGACAGATAGTTCCTGCTCGCGGCACCATCTSGATACTTTGTTTAATCCCCTTTGCATTAGGTTACATTCAGTACCCAGGCAGAAGCCTTCTATAAGTATGACCAAGTCATCTGTATACCCTTGTGTATGGAGTCTAGATCCATTCATCTCATTTAGTAAGCTGTCGACAACCAGGAGCCAACACAGGGGTGAGATTACTCCTCCCTGTGGGCAGCCCCATCTGAGGTTTACGGTTATCAAACAGTCCCCCAGAGTTGAAGATGCTTTCCTCGTCCGAAGCATGAAAATGAGCCAATTTGTAGTTGTCTCATCCACGCCTTTGCTGACAAGTGCTCTTTTTATAGCTTCTACAGGCACATTGTCAAATGCCCCCTGTATGTCCAAAAAGCAGCCAAGCGCATATTGTCCACGTACYAGACTGCGTTCTGTTCTCAAAACAACATCATATAAGGCTGTTTCTGTAGAAAGACCTGGCTGATATTCATGTTGTTCTGGACTTAAAGCTGATAGCATTAAAACACCATCCCTTACCTCCATTCCCTTCAGCAGGAAAGATGTTAAGCTGATGGGTCTGAAAGATTTTGCTTCTTTATATGTTGGTTTGCCAGGTTTGGGCAGAAAGACAACCTTTGCTGTTCTCCACCCAACTGGTACATAGCCAACTGGTACATAGCCATTTGCTAGACAAGCAACATATATTCTAGTAATTGTGTCCAGAAGCAATTCCAGTCCACCTGCACTAATAAGAACCATTGTGTTGTATCAGAACAGATAGTAATGGCGTAGTGATACTTACATAATTTAACATGCAGTTTTCTTCAAAATGTCAAGATTCACTAAAATTTATAAAGACAAGAATATAAAATGTAAGTTAAACCACAAAGTTTATTATAAAACATTTGTAACTTAAGCTGATTATCTGTCAGTGGTTCCCAAACCTTTCAGTATTTGACCCACAAAATACTAGTAGCAGAGAACTGTGACCCCAGCTGTTGTTGGTTTATGAACACTGCTTTCACGTCAAATAAACAAGAATATTCATTATGGCATTTTTGTCCATTTTAAACACACTAACCTTACTCTTTTGCAAATGCAAAAAATGTTGTACTTTTTAAATACAATCAAGTCAGAAAATCTTTTCAACAAGCAGTGAATTTTATTAAACTGCTGGATAACGTTTAGATTGCTCCGACAATAATCTGGATGACAACAAATATGAACTCAGATTTGTTTGAGGTTTTGTAAACCAAAACATTTCTTATCGCACTTTAAGTGTAAACAAAGTCTCTAAAGTCACTGCTTCTCCTGCTCAACTCTAAAAAATCAAATCAAATACTGAAACACATCGGAGGTGTCCTATAAAAACTAATCCTCTACCTAAAAACAGAAAGTGAGTAAAAATCACAGAAGTGTCATCATGAGTTGGTAGTTTGATCAGGACTCATCGTCTGAGCGACCCCACGGAGACCTGGTGTGTTTCAGAGCAGCCCTCCCAGGAGAGGTTTTTCTCTCAGACCCTTTTGACCCCGACTGGCTGACTGTCACCAGCCTTCCCATTCCACGGCCTCTTGACCCCGCTGACCCCACAGACTCTGCCCTGTCGCTAACAATCTCACTCAGGCTGTCAGGCGATCCGCCGTGAGTCCCGTTGCTCTGGGCGACGTGACTGTTGTCGAAGCCGTTTCCAYGGGAACTGCTGCTTCTCTGAGATGTGGTTTCACCCCACCGGCTCGTCGGTTGGGTCTGGAAGGTTTTCTCAAAGGAGACGATGTTATCGAGGGACTTGTTGCTACGGAAACTTAGCTCAGACCCTGAGTCCGGCTGAATATCAGGCCTTAAATATTGATGCTCCCCTTCTTCATCCACAACAGGGTCTGGTCTATCTGTTGCAGCAGGACTAAAGGTCACATCTAGTAGTCGGTCTTTRCGTACGAGTTCCCTGAGAGGAGGTGGAGACCTGTGAGTGGGGCTGTTTACTGCTCCACCAGGGAGATTAGGCACCTAAAAATAAAAAAGGTGGAGGTTTGCTGTAAACAAYGAKGTTRTCACTTTATTACTGACACAACTGTTTACTAGTAAACACACAATACAATATGAAATGCTCAAATCCTGAGGTTACTGTCATACTTTTAGTTCTGAGTAGTAATGTTTAACCTCTTAACCCCAGGGGTGTTTCTTCCTGTTTTTGCTCAAAATACCACACTGAAATGTAACTGAGTGTATCTCAGCATTTACAAACTCTACTTAAATAATCTTGGTAGCAAAATAAAGCTAACACTTGGGAGATTTTATTAGAAGTGTAAAACAGATGCTGTAGTTTTAGAGATATTGAGGATGGAACATAATTTTGTACAAATGTTTTCCCTCCCGTCTGAATAATTTTTGCATTTGACAGTATAGAACCTATTTAAAACCATAATGAATCAAGCTAAAAGCTCTCGGAAACCATAATTCCACTTGTGGACCTTAACTGTGCAAAGATTCATGCTGCTAAAATTAACTGCAGCAAATTTACAGAGGTTTTAGCAAAGAAACAATGTTGCATTTTGTCATTCTGCACAGGRCAGATRCCATAAATAAATGTAAAGAAATCTGAAGTTTTTAATTGCAAAAGTTATTTATTTATTCTGACCTGCCTGAAAAGACTTGTTATTGAATGTTTGTTCTTTTGAAAAATGATCCAAACATTTATTTTGTCATCATATATATTATATAAAATAATGAGAAATTATTTGACTTCAGTTGGACCACATTCACTCAAAATCAAGAAAAAGAAAACTTTCAGCACACTTTATTACATATTTTGGTATCTGCTTTGATTTTCTTTAAAAACAAATGTCAACTTTTTTTTCCTTTACAGATTTGTTGTAATGTATTTACAGTTTGTTTACTTTCTGATTTAACTGCTTGTTGAATCACTACTTGCTTGAACTGTGTTTGGTGAATGTAAATATAGTTTCCTTGAGCTGTTATTCTTAACTTAATATTGATACTAAACACGTCAAGGTTCTACTGAGCCCGCGAGGGGACATGGGGGATTTTTTTTTTTTTTTGCGTTTCCTCGCAAAAGTCGTTAAACACTGTTGTGCCTGCCGGTTTATTAACAAACTCACATGTTTACCATTAGCGAGTTAGCCTACTGCTTTAATTCAGCTTCAGAATGAATATATCACACAGCCATGCATGGACGTATGTCATATGCTGATATTTTAACACAGTGCAGCCACGCAACATCAATGTCAATTTCACGAACTTGTGGCGGCACATCCTGTTTTGGTAACCGGATATTTCAAAATAAAAGTCTGATTTAATTCAGTTCATWTACAAATCAAACTTTTGCGTGGGAAAGCAAAAACAATATTGAGAGGAAACGCAAAAGTATTGCGAGGGAAAGCAAAGGTATTGCGTGGGAACCCAAAAGAAAAGAATCCCCCCCATGTCCCCTCGCGGGCTCCGTAAGGTTCAATTTACAGATCTTAGGTTAATATAAGTTAAAAGAAATAGAAAACGGGAAATGCCGTTTTGCTGCTCAAGAGGTTAGTTCTACTTGGAATCTAAAAACAAACATGAAAACTAACACAAATCATATGCATCATTTTATCTTCAGTTTCAGTCCTAATGAAAGCACAGAGGTAAAACTATATTCTGTAAAAAGCAGATGTGATATCAAGTCTCTCATTTATACAGCTGCAAACACAATATTTACTTTTTTTCTCGTAGTGATACAATTCTACATAATAAAATACAACTTTAGTTTGTGTTCTGCAAACATTAAGATTTGTCCAGCTGTGCGCCGAGTGTCCTTACCAAAGAGGCAGCATCAGCCTCTGCCTGAACACCCCCGAACGCCCCGACGGCCAGAGGTGCTGCGCCGTCCAGATGTGGTCCCATCGTAGAGGAGAGCTGAGGTTTACCCAGAGGCTGGAAATCTGACGTGTTAATTCCTGCCATTGAAGCTAGCTGACCTAAGCTACACGAGAAAACAATTCATTAAGAACTGCAAATTTGAGCTACTAAGTTAAATATGACAAACTGTTGGCTTTTTTATCAAATATCCAAACCCAACCAAACCATTTTGTTTGGTAGGGTCACATCTGAATGAAATTACAATAAGATCGTACTTTAAAATGCAAGTTTACAAGAAATGAATCCATTATTTTAGAAAATAAACATTTTTGTCATCTTATTCAAAGTCATGAGAGGATATCTGTTTTTTTTGTTTTATAATTTGCCCAAATCATCTTATAGTTGAGCCATCACGCAGCTCATATACTACATGCTCCATGAAGCAATGTTTGTTCACAGAACAAACAAAAAGGACAAACACATGCATAAAAAAACCAAACTGGAAGCACAAAGTGCTACTTTAACATGTAGCATCCTTTGCTAAGAGAATAAACACATTGAATCTTCATAATAAACTTTTCTTCTTGTGTTTTAAAGAAGGACTCATAAGGACATGGGTACTTTATTTCATTAAAGAAAACAACTTTTACGGGAAGGGGAGAATTAGCAGTGACTCCACAAATAAGCACAATGACCAATGACAAATAATGAAACCAAAAGTTCAAGAAAAAGACCAACTCTGAGGACTACCAGTAAAATGGCCACAGTTAAGGTTCGAGGGCCAAAAAAAAGGCCCAAAACTTTTCTGACTACCCACCCAGCATCCTTGAGGAGATCCAGGAAGGCATGGAACTTATTAAACGAGCTCTCGATGCTCTCGAGGACCGCCTCGTCTTCCAGAGCGCTGAAAGCAGGCGGWGCAGCTGCAGAGCCAACGACTGAAAGAGCTTCTGACAGAGAACGGTTGGCATCACGAAGTCGGGCATTCTCCAGCTCATACTGCGGGGAAATGACAAGCCTCTTTAATCAGAACCTATGCAGAGTTAGAGTTTCAAATGCAATTTTAAGAAAATTAAGTCTGATATTAAAGCTCTATTTACTTCTGTAAGCCTCGACTCAGCTTTAAGTCGTGCYCTGCGCTCTTCTGCCAGCCTCAGGCGACACTCTTTCAGCTCCATCTGCAGGGCAAACAGAAGAAAACAGGCTTAAACTGAAGAGGTCCTCAGTCAGCTGTTTAGCTTATTATGTAGTTATAAGCAAAAAGAAAAAAAAATGTTTGAAAAGAGTATTTTATAAATATTTTGTAGTTATTTCTGATGAACTTGTCTGACCTGAACTCGCTCAAAATGTCGTCCCGTGGTCCTGTCCTGGAGAGGAAGAGAAGACGGTCTCTGCTCTGCTTCCACCAACACTTCTCCATCTTCATCACTGTCCTCTTCTTCCACTGAGTCTGACTCCACGGTGACCTTGACTGTAGCTGCACGCTGTTTAACAAACACATGCAGTAGAATCTGTTATAGACGGTAAAACCTAATCCAAATTCATCTGGAAAAAAAACTGCAGTCAATGATCGGAAATAATGCTCCTTAAAACTTTAAGATAGCTTTGCTGTTGAGGTTAGTGATCATTTATGGTGCGTTCACACCGAACGCGATTTCAGCGTCAGGAGCAGCAGGTTTACATGCAAAGTCTATGGTGGACGCGCTTCAAGCAACGTCGGGAAGTTC
>NW_013952416.1:760070-763392 GCF_001266775.1 Austrofundulus limnaeus | reverse complement strand
CCTCTAGTAATATATTTACTGAGAAAAATGGTGACGTGTTCAATACTTATTTTACCCGCTGTACATAAAAAAATATCCACAAAATGTTTTGATTGACCAGAAATACGATGCTTCCATCTGTTTTAAATCACACACATGAGAAACTAACAAAGACTGCACAAACCCTTTTTAGATAAGGATCTTCTCTTCACTGTCCTGGACGTGGCTCGCTGTTTTGGTCCAGACATTCTTGGCGACTCAGTGGATTTGGGTTTGATCCAGCAGTACTGCAGCACAACAGGAAGACGTGAGATTTACTGATGACTGACACAAAACAGACACAGAAATGCTGAACACGTCTCCTTTAAGTGATAATCCCTACCAGAGACTCACCTCAGGTGACTGACCTGCATTCATCAGAACCTTTTCTATCACAGTTTTAATGAGGACTTTGTCTGTTAAGAAAAACAAGGTTTTCTGAGATTTATGTAGGTTTTGGAAAACTACAGAAATAATTTATTTTCAGTTCTATAAAACAAATGGAATTTTTCCAAAATTGTTCATTTCGTCTTTTGTTATAAGGAGCATAARTCACTACAATCTGCCAATGTTGCAACAAGAAGCTCTAAAAGTTCACACTACATTAAAAGTGTTGTTTAGAATAAACCAGCTTTGCGGGCTTACCGACTAAAGGGTTACTACGAATATCCAGCACGCACAGAGAAGAATTTGTTTTCAGTGCCTCCAGCAAACGACGAGCTCCTGCATTGGACAGACCACACCTCTGTAGATCCACAGCTGGTGAACAAGTCACAAAAACACAATCCCTGAGCACTGCCCAACACATAGTACGACTGTAACTCAATCAAATGCTTATTTATTTGAATTACGTTTAAATGACATTCATCTACTAACCTTTAACCCAGAGGTCTTCAGCCAACTCATGTGCAAGAACAGCTGCTCCTCGATCCCCAACCAAAGTGTTGGAGTTCAGAGTGACGCGACGCAGACCTCCCATTCCCTCGAACTGTGGCAGCCGGTACCTCAGGGACTCTGCCCACGCAGTGCCATGTCTCTGCATTCCCTGATGCTTAAAAAAAGCAATGTGTGCATAGATGTGCATTCTTTTTAATGACAGGTAATTCTTTTATTATAATAAACAAACAAACTAAAATTATTTTAGTTAATGTTAAAAAACAACAACTGATATTTTACCTTAATAATATTGGCCATGTGCTCAGCCCCTCTCCATGTAAGACTGCACCCTGTGAAATCTATTGTCCTAATATTTGTGGAATACTTCACGCTTTGGCAAATGACTGAAACACACAAAAATTAAAGTTAGGAAAACGACATATTTGTGCGTAGTAGAAGCCTGGGAAATGTTTCAGAGAAGTACAAATAAATTCACTGTACATACTCTCCAAGCCCTCATCAGAGATCGGACAGTTAGCCAGAGACAAGTCTTCCAACACAGAGCTTTTTGCCAAACCCTGGAACAAGAGAAGTGTAATGCTTCCTTTGTTCATCTCTTCATACAAAGAATTGTTTAACAATCATGCATATCAATACATATCATTTTTCCCTTTTTCTTCTTTGAGAAAAAAACCGTTTAAACCCCAATTTTCAGCAACCACTAAACAAAAGTTGGCACAAAATTCTTTGTCGGACTCTATAAATTAGTTAAAATTTAATGAATATTGTCTAAAACAATAATGAAGCGCAAATCACACAGCTCGTGTGTTTTTACTTTTGTCAAAGTGATGAGGTCCCTCTCTCTTAGCGGAAGTCCATTTAGTTGTAGAGTCTTGAGGTTGGGAGAGACAGTCAGGCACTCCCTCAGTGCTTTGCACAGTTTAAATGTCATATCCTTAGAGCGAATGGCTGGGATCTTCCTTTTGAAGGCTGGCTTGAGGTATCTTTTATCTGAAATTAATAATGATATAATTTATGTTTACATTAAAATTATTATTGTTATTAAAGATTTTTTATATTCATCACGTTGTAATTTTAGTAAAACAAATAATTAGAATAATGTAACTGTACATAGTATTATAGTTACTCCTTACCTGCATCTCCAGAAGCTAAACTAGCTTGGAATGTGCTGCTTATTGCAATGTGGTGCAGGTGCTTGTTGATGGCTATGGAATGGAGGACTGGTGGCCAGTCTATTAATTTGAGCCTGTCTCCATTAAAGTCCAGCATTCCTTTGTGAAGGTTCATCTTAACAGAAGGCAGAGGAACAGAGTCCTGTCTGGCACAGGCAAAGTCATAGTATGCCATGAAGTCGTGGGCACCCTGSCGCCGAATCTGAGTATTGTCTTGAACCATCTTTCACCTACAAAATAAACAAAAAGAAAAGTATGAAATTTGCTGCTACTCTCATCTCAAAGTTTGAAAGACCATGAGATTTTATTTAATGCTAAACACACGATTGTTTTTGTCATTTTGATTTCATTAAACAGCTTGCTTAAATTTAAACCCTGCTATGTAAATGTTAAAATGTCTTCAAAAAAACTGCTAACTACAAACAAGTATTTTGAAACTTGTTTATGACGGTTCTGATAATCAAAACATCAACATTCAAAGGATTATAAAGTGACTCATGTATTGGGTACGGCACAGTAAAAAAACAACACTGTATCCGTCTCTTCTTCTAGGTTTACTTGCTCACTTCACTTCTTAGAAGCAGCTAATTAAACTGATGTTAGCTAGCTAAGCTCAGCTCCACCTAGCAACCGTAAGTTTTTGTGCTGTCCGAGTCACGAACAAAAAGACTAGGATTTACACGGTCTTTAATAAATCGTAATAAATGGACAAAAACAACTCACTTGTATTGTCCAGTGCTCTAACAGTGACACTGCTCAGTGCTTCTGCTTTGAGGACCATGTACAAACTTCTGTGTGGTTTGTTGACAATTTTTAACGAGAGCTCGAAAGTCGCGCTGCTGCAGTGAACAAAACCACGCCCACTTTTCTTCCTCTTCACAGTCAGACTGTCTCCTCARCGGAGAGCTGCTGCCACCTACCGGTCAAAGGTTGCACTTTCTTAAAAAAACATGCAGACTGAAAATTACGAAAGGAAATATAAAGCAATATAACAATAAACAAACAACGCCATTATTGTCATAAAGTACAGGGTACATGAGGTGGAATTAAACTAGTTGCCTTTGTCCTTGTTAAGCACAGGAAAAATAATAACCAATTTCTTAAACAGCAATCATGATTTATAAAATAGTTACTAATAAAGATTGTTTACGTGATTTTGAATATAGCTATTTTTAGTTTTTGTACGTGTGATGACATGTATTTCTTGTATAGAAATCGTGACCATATATATACAT
>NW_013952416.1:737549-758815 GCF_001266775.1 Austrofundulus limnaeus | reverse complement strand
CTTGGTGGGCCAAATTTGGCCCGCGGACCCCACTTTGGGCTCCTCTGTCCTAGAGGGATGCAGGTTAATCATAGTTGCTATAAAAAAGAGCATTATTACACTAAAAAGAAGATGAAGAAATATTAAACTTTAATGTTTATCGATAAGTYGAAGCATACTGTATTTAAAGTTTGTGTGGAATGGCAGTACTTTGTTTTATAGCAATTTGTTTAGTGGCTCAGGACAGGTTACTTATCTTTTTCTCATTACGTTGATTAAGCAATTAATGTCTTATAATAATTGTCTGCAACATATGCGTTTATAATCTCTCTAGCTCTCATTGTCACTTGTCAGGACAGTGTATGGTTTTTAMATTTTGTTTATTAAAGGGCTGATTTTATATTTGTTTTATGTGACTGCTATTTTTTTATTGTACTGTACAGCATTTTAGTCCTGTAGTTATTGAAGAAAAAAAATAAATTATGGTAAACACACAGAAGAAAATACATTTTACTTTTTTTAAATGTTTGGCATGTTCCCACAGAAAAACTGGGTGGGGTTTTCTTCAATCATTTTACAAATTTTAGGTGCTTATCTTGTAAAATTTAATTTCAGAAAAAAATGGTTGTGCATCTGCATCATGTAAATGAAATCACAAATTTAGCCATAATTACAAGTCCTGTCTGAACTGTGTTTCTTTTCTTTTTTCTTTTTGTTTTAGTAATGTAGTTGCTCAAAAGGATTAAAGTTTGTATAGAGATTTATTGTGGGTGGGACAAAAATAAACAATTTTACAACATTTTAAGTTAAATATTGACTGATTGTTGAAGTTAATGGTTATAAGAGAGCGTCACTGTGAGGTTGAGTTTTTAGTTTCTGGTGAACAAATGTGGAGGAGTTCACTGAAAATATGTGGGGAGAGATTGCTCCAACAGCGACCATCCTGTCTCATTTTAAAACTGAAAATTTTTTCAGGGATTTCATCATAATAACCCTTTCGGGGTGTGAACATGTCTGTACTGAAGGTACTGTACATTTCTTGGAGACCAATATTTCATGTTTTCGTCATTTTTCCAACATTTTTTAGGGAAATTTTCATTTTATCTACATTTCATAAAGTGTCCCAATAAAATCTATTTTAATATAAAATGCTAGCTGAGTAGAACTTYTGATTTGTAGTAGTAGTCACTAATACAGGACAGCTTATTTAATAAATGTTAACGTCAAAATCAGATAAACATGCGGTTTAGGTGGATCAGATCCATCTCTCTSCAGTGAGTGTAACTCCGTAGAGGAGGCGACTGATCCCTGAAAACATTGTAAATAATATTTCATCATTTAAATAAACAAATTATATGCAGATCTCTCTTTTGGAGCAGTCTTTCCTGCTATATTCAATTCAAAATATTTTTATCTTATCTTAAAACGGTCTAAAATGGGAATAAATAGTTAAAAACAAGCAAACAAAAAAAGTTTTTGCTTTCTCTTCATAMTGTTATCCGGTACAAGTCAACACAAAAAAACTCGACATTAGTCATGCTAGCAGACTGAAAAAACGCTCACACTCAGCAGGACAGTAGCTGCCCCATATTTGAACCTGACTTTACTGTGGGAAAAAAGAACTAAAATCTGGCTAATACTTTTTTACGGTGCATCCTAAATTGAAAGCAGATTATTTTTAAAATGAGTTGTCCCATTTCCTGTTGCTTCCAAGTTATGCATTCATAAAGGATTACATGGAATAGGAAAGAGGAGGAAGGAAGGAAACGCTGTTTGGTTCCTGGCCAGAAGCTACACACTCAGGACTCGATGTCCTTTTTTTCCACTGAGGTCAGAGCATTGACATTTCACATGGACGCTTTGACTTCTGCTCACTTTTCCTGCTTTTTCACTGCTTTTCTCTCCGGCTTCTGCTCTTCCGCCCGTTTCACTCAAAGGTCAGTCGTAATTAGCAGCAGCGTCGGGCCGTGTTTTGAAATATCCCCACGCTTCTAGTACACTGAAGCCACTGTGCACTTATTTAGTTGCATCGAGCGGTCATCGAATGACAGGGTAATGACGGTGCTGCTGAGCGTAGGCTGCAAACGAACACAAAGCTGTTCCTGAGGTTTCTCTGAAGGAAGTACTATGAGCGGTTCGGATTGTTGATGAAAAGGACGGCTGTAATAATACGGTACTTTTCAGGTGGGTTACTGTTTATACAGTCAGACAAAAAGAAATACTCAGTCATAATTGGGTCTTTTTTGGGGCAAGATAGAAGTATTTAGATTATAAAAGATTTTCAATGCAGTCTGAGAAATGTACCACCATGACACCAGTGTTGTTAGTCGTGTATAGATTTGATTGTAGGATGAATATAAATGAGAAATTAGTCTCTATTTATGAACATTTTCTTAGTTGGCATAAAAATTAATCGTGATTATATTTAGGGGCGTCCCGATCCGATATTGATATCGGATATTGGTCCGATATCAGCCAAAAAATGAGTATCGGATTTTATCAGCCTGCATAAAAAATGTCCGATATAAGCAGTTCAATCCAGCAGTCCACTGACTCAGCTCCAGCTTGGATCCAGCATGTAGCGCTCACGTGATCACAACAACATGCTGCGCTAACAAGTTAGCAAGAATGTCGGCAGAACTTTCTATTTTCATCAGAAACAGAGTTGAAGCTAAGTGCAAAGTTGTCATGCACAAGTTTTCTGAGGGGGAACACAGAACTGTGAACGTTTTAAACCGGAGCAACAACTACTCTCCACCCTGGCAGCAGCTTTGCGGTTCGGCTCAGTTCGTTCAGCCTCGGTCCAGTGACCGCACACAGCCGCGCTGTTTCAGAACTAGGGCTGCCACGATTAATCGATTAATCGACGACTAATTGATTATTAAAATAATCGATGACTAATTTAATAATCGATTAATCGTTTTCTTTTTTTTGTTGTTCTTTACTTTGTTTTTCTCTCCAAACTGCTTTGACACCTTCCACTGCCACATCTGCCTTTCTGTCCTTGACACATATGCACAGTAGTGGTAACTGGGGTAGGCCGTGGACGTCACAAGACATTATACAGACAGGCTCTGGTATCATGGCTACCTGGCAACGGAGCTCAAAAGTGTGGGATCATTTTAAGAAAATGAAAGAGAAACCTGTGCAATATCTGCAGAGCAGAACTTGTCTTCCACAGCAGTTATTTTTAATTAACATATAGCTAAAATCTAACGATGGTTATATAATAGCAGCTGCATTCTGGCGGGATAAGCTGGATGTTTATATTCAATTAACGAATGATCTGATTAGTCGACTAATCGAAAAAATAATTGGTGATTAATCGATTATAAAAATAATCGTTTGTGGCAGCCGTATTCAGAACCTCCTCTCAGGTCCGGTCGGTGGTTCTAAGCTGGCAGAAGCGAGGACAGCACGCTTACAGTTTTGACATCCCGTGGATTAGCTCTGGGATTGATGGACAGAAGAAAGGAGAGCACAGCTTTTGATTTGAAATATGAGCGCGACATGATGAGAGCAGTGCTAAAAACTGCTCTCTGCAGGAGCGAGAGGCTAATCTCTACATGATGCTCAGAAAATGCAGCAGTAAGAAAGGTAGCTATCAATTTAAATAACTGACTAATTCTTACTATTTATTTTTTGCTCTTGTTATTAGAGTGATGATTAATCTGTTTACACACTTGTTTGAGTGAAGATTAAGTGCAATGATCGCGTTGTTTTAGTTACAGTCAGTAAAATTGGAGCTGTGGACTCTTAACTTTGAACAGACAATAATGTGGGGTTTTGTTTTGTCCCCACCTTCGGTTTTTTTCCACTATAAAGCAGCACCAGGCTGACAGGTAGTAAAACAATAACCAAAGTGATTTTGAATTGTTATTTTATACTTTAAAATAACATTTTGTTTTTATTGTGTTTTATTTTTCAGGGTATTATAATTTATTTTATTAAACTGTATAATGTTCTTCAGTTTAAAATGTATGTGATCCATTGGTTAAAAAGAAATGGGTCAGTTTTTCTCATACCTACTCTTTTACACTGTTTGACTTGATCAAGACTTTTCTAAGTTTATACACTACAAAATAGGTAAAAGTGTGTGACTTGTACTGTCATGGTAACGGGTCAGTATTGGTATTGGTCAATATCGGTATCGGACAGTTCTCAAAGCTGTAATATCGGTATCGGAAGTGAAAAAGTGGTATCGGGACATCCATAATAATATTCGATAGCGATTAATAAAATAAACAATCCCCTGGAGCCCCTGGATGCCTGCGTGCCCTAGTCACACGACCAGTTTAATTCACTCGAGTGGGAAAGATTTGCTCTCTGTAAAAATCTGTTCCAAACTGTGTCAAAAGTACAGACTTCAGGCTGTAAATCAGTTTTTAAATTGTGTTGAAAGGCCAAGTAAAACCGGAGTTATGATAAATAAATTACAGAACTTTTATTAATGTTGTCATATTCAAAGTGGAGAGGAGCACCGAGCAGACTGACCGGGCAARTCAGTCAGTCTRCCTGGCAGCATTAATCATATTAATCRAGTGCCAAAAAATAATCGATTAATATTTATGTGACGATTAATTGCACACGATACACTTTTGCCCAACCCTATTTTTATTAAAGACAAAAATGTGCAGGTGCTAAAGTTTGTCAAGACTAAAAAAACTTTTTTTTAGTTTGATCTTTTTAAAGTTGAATCTAARTACTTGTTTGTGTAATACAATAAATGATGATAGACCTGTATTGACAGTTAAAAAAATAGAAAAGAAAGAAAGAAACGCAGCCAGGTGTTCAGCCAGTAAGCTCAAAGGAAATAAAACTGTTATTGTCTGATTTGTGCAGTCAGACAAACAGAAGAATGTGTTTTTACACATTGRCAATGTTTATTTTTTGTATTTGGAGCAGTCTGTTGTTTCTAACATATCACCAGGACTGTGATTCCTGAACTCCTCGCTGGCATCTTATTAAAGGCAAATTGTCCATGCAGGAAGGGCATCTGGTGTAAAATAAAACAATTGGCAAACCTTTCATCATTACTCGGTGAGGCAACCCCTGCAGAAGGGAGCAGCTGAAAGGACAACACAACAACAAAAGTGATGATGTTCTCTAACATCATCATAGACGCTTACTTTTAGCAGTTCATTAGTATGGCCTCCTCTCCTGTGCCTTTTTAAAAAATGTGTTCTGTTGGACARTCATTGGGGTTTGTTTTTCTCCCTTTGCTGCATCATAAACTTTAATGTCAAGATTTGGCAGGATGACAGGATTTTCTTTCATGCCCTGCAGTTCATTATCGCTGTAAATGATCTGTATTGTTTTGTTTTGTACTTTTACATTCTTACCTGTTCTAGGATATATGAATTTCTCTCATTTTTATCTGAATGTATTTAATTTAAATGTTTACAGTTAATACGTAATAAAAATGCCATTTTTCTAGGCTGAGAAATCTGAGAATTGTATATTCGAAAATGCGTCAAATTTAGTAGTTTTTTAATAGGGTGTTTTATTTTATTCTGTGTCTTAGTAGTTTTACTCTCCGAATTTGACTGACACCAGCCAATTGTGTATAGATTTGATTGTAGGACAAATATAAATGAGATGCTGCTTCAGTCTCTATTTATGAACAATTTCATAAAAAATAGTGCACAGACTGCTTAAGGTCTGTCAGACTAAATAAAAAATATTGTTTTGCTCTAGACAATTGTACTAGTCATTTGATCATTTAAAGTTGAATCTAAATTCTTGTTTGTATAATAGAATAAACGATGATAGACCTGTATTGACAGTAAAAAAGAAAAAAAAAACGCAGCCAGGTGTTCTGCCAGTAAGCTCAAAAGAAATATTTACTTTTGCATATGCCAGTAACTGTTATTGTCTGATTTGTGCAATCAGACAAACAGAAAAATGTGTTACACACATTGTCAGTGTTTATTTTGTGCTTTTGGAGCAGTCTGTCATTTCTAAAATAGGGTTAGAAACAGCACACCTATTAGTTTCCTGCCCTTTTTTTTTAAGTAACAACATTATCTTTGCGGATTTTGTAGCTTGTGGTCACATTTGTATCTGCTGCATGGACAACAACCAGAGCCCAGCGGAGGGAAGTATTGATTTGTGTGTTGTTTGTGTGTGTCTGTAGCTATATCACTTTCTTGATGAGATTTCCCAGAATCTGCAGCTGTTTTTTTTTCCCTCCTGCTTCCCATCAAAACAGCATGTTTATTTATTTTGTTCCCATGAGTTTAAGCCTCTCAGACTGGTGTGAAACTCTAAAAACAAAAATCCTCCTAGGTTTGCAGAGCCTCTAAATACAACTGCTCTTTTGTGAAACGACCCACAAGAAACTATTTTAGCTTAGGCAACATAAACGTGTTAAATGATGGGTTCCAACAGCTGTATTTGTGTTTTGCCTTGCCTCTGGTTTTCTGCTGAAGCTGGTGTGGTTGGCAGGAACACACAAGAAGGCTTTTAATATTCCACCAACTGTGGAACGACTCAAGAGCAAAGCCACGGAAAAGAAACCACAGCATTCAGATTATTATTATTATTTTTTGTTGTTTTGCACGTTGAAACAAAGAAATCTCATTATGTTTGAGTTAGCCGTGCTGAGGAGCTGCAGTCCAAATATAGATTAGATTCTCCGCAGGATCCTGTCCTTCAGTTTGTACGTGGCCAGAACAATGCACAAAAGAAAATCAATTACCGTGCATGGCAACGCAACACCCAGATAAGTAGTGTTTATCTCTGAATAGCAACTCCTTTTAAAAACATTAGATTTGTTGTTGCACTAAGTTCAAGCACGTGTCATTTTGAAATTCCTTCAGCTACTGCAAAATTCTGCCAGTCATCGGGGTTTGTTTTTCTCCTTTTGCCTCATTCCACACTGTAGTGTCAAAATTTGGCAAGATGACAGGATTTTCATTCATGCCCTGTAGTTCATTGTCGCTGTAAATGATCTGTTTCTTTCTTTTTTTCTTTTTATTTTTTTAACTTTTAAGGTCCACAGGCACATAAGTTATGGGCAAAATGTAGGAAAAAGAGATGAAACCAGAATAAGCCACAAGCTTTGCAAACATTAACGTAGCTTTAGGTCAAAGTGAGACTTATTTTGTCACTTAGACTTTGTGCTTTTGTTTTCAGTGCATGTCGTTACTGTAATCGGCCGGTCAGCGTACTAAGATCAGAGTTTAATGTAGTTTAACAGAATGTTTAAAGCAGGGGTGCCCAAACATTTTCCCCGAGGGGGCCAAAATGAAAATTTATCCATGGCTGCGGGCCAAATGCATTTATATAATACATGAAATACAAATACTTTTTAAAGTAAAGTCCTTTATTTTTAACGATTAAGCTGTGCAATGGCCCTCTTTTGTTTTAGTTTGTGCAGTTGGAGAAAGTCTGCCATATGCTCAAGTAGCAAAGGCTCATGGGACATATCATAAATTGATAAAATATGAGTTTTTGTGGCCTTTATAAAGTGTGCAAATCTACATGCGGGGTTAAATCCGATCTAAATATTTCTTCTTGTCGTTTCATGTTTCATGTTTAATCCTAATAAATCAAAGATACGTATGTCAGCACCATGACTGAAAACTACCTTCACTACAGCCCTTTTATATAGTCATTTGACCAATGGAAATACTGTTTCTACCTGTAGGATAACAGGTTACAACCTTGTAACTTTGGCAACTGTTGGTGGGCCAAATCAAATGGCTTGGGCCCCACTTTGGGCTCCTCTGGTTTAAAGCCTGTCTGGGCTTGTCAGAGAGGAAACCAGTCAAACTGAATAACAGATTRACAGAAAGCAAAACTCTAAAAGCACACATGTACGTGCAGTCTCACAGTACAGTTGTAGTGTTTATTTTTTATTATTATTATTTAATTTTTTTGCGTATTTGCATGTTGTGTTGACTTTAAAAATAATTACACTGGGAAGCTGGTTCTAAGTTGGTGTGGGCAATTATGGTCCTCGAGTAGTGCCRCCGTCCTGAGCGGTTTACTTATCTTGCTCCAACACACCTGATTCACTGTCACTGATTGTAATCACCCATTGATTCAAATCAGGTGTGTTGAAGCAGAGAAACCCCCTAAAACCTGCTTGAGGACCAGGCTGCTCWCCCCTGTTCTAGAATATGAGTAATATGATTTTCTTTAAATATTGCCTATTCTGAAAGTTTGAGTCTTYTTAGTTAGGCCATGTGCTTCACTCTTGCAACTTTGTTCTGTTAATTCCTTTCTTTGGATTTTTAACAATTCAGTTGGAGCTGCAGTATGTTATGATCAATTTCCATTAATTATAAATACATATTTTGTAGGGGTGCAACAATACATGTACCCGTATCGAACAGTGCTTTAGGTTCAATACACACTTGYATCGAACAATACAGATTTTTAAAATTTACTTTATCAACTTGTCTTCTGAAGATGCTCTGTGTTAAAGGATCAGTGGATCTGTGTTCGACTACTCCACCTAGGCTGCATTTGTTGGCACAGATCCACTGAGAAACTTGCTGTTTCAGCAACATTTAATTTAAAAACTGTACTTTTGGGGTTAAACAAATGTTCATAATTAATTTAAATGAAATACAGTTTAAAAGGGGCATGGAAATTTCTCTTTTTTGTATCGAAAAAATATCGAACCATGAGACTAAATTATCGAACCGAATCGTGAATTTCCTGTATCATTGCAGCCCTAATATTTTGGTATATTTGGTATTTGGCGACCTGTTTTTTCCCCTCCCAACTAACTGAATTGCTTGGCTTAATAAAACAAGAGAATTTGGACACTTTAATATACAGTAGATGAGCATTCTTAATTTAAAAAAATAATTAGTGGTTTGCAGTAAGATGCCTGTGGCTATTGTTGCCGCTGCAATATTTTCTACTCAGTAATTGGATAAAGATGGATAGGCACAGTCAATTTATTCTTAAGTGGCAAATATTAATCTGATTGATTAATTGGCTGACTAATACGCATACCTTTTTTTAAAAAGTTTCTGTGATGGTCAGTAACTCAATGAATAAAACTTTGGGTTTATCAAATGCAGGTGTTTTGATGCAATAATTTGCACATTAGAAGAAATGCAGCACAACAAGCGTTTAAAAGCATGTGATGTTAATGTGACAACAGAGTATTTTTCACCCCACTAAAATAATGGCTGCGTTAAAACTAGGAAAATCACATGTCTGCTGCTTTTAAGAATAATGAGCACCTTTTTTTTAAAGAACAGAGTTTCACAACGACTCGTAAAATCCTGTGAACAAAACAGGCAGACAACACAAGTGATAAGAATTTTAATACACAGGATGATAAGCAGGTGGGTCAGAGAAACCCACGAGTGTCTTCCAATAACTTTTTTTTGAAATGTAGAGTTCATAAGAGTCTCATTCACTGAGAACACTGGTGAAAAATCTTTACGAACAAACAAGGAAAGCCTGGCAGATTTTTGTTTAAGCCATTAAGCTCTGACTGGAATAGCCTCGTCTTTGCCGCACCCTGTGCTGTGTTACCTTTTGGAAGGAGATTTGTCATTTTTTCCATTGAATCAAGTATTTCAGTCGTGTTTCTTGTCTGTCATTCAGACTTGTTTAACTTATTTGTCTTACTTATTTTTATACGTAGACTCCTGCAGATATTTATTTTAAGAATGGCAAAGTCAGCGACAGAGGTCATTCCAGTCTCTCTCTCTCTCTCTCTCTCTCCCTTTTACTTTATCAGAAAACACAGCTACGTTTAGTTAATGCTGTTGTTTGAGAAATGCTTTTGCAATGCATTTTTTTCATATCGGTGATTTATGTTTTTTCTTTTACAAAATAAGGAAATGTGAGCATAATGATTCCATCGTTTTTCTGGGTTTGTAGCAGCATTTATAGGTTTAAAATAGCATGCTTTGACTTGTGTTTAGCATCCAGTCTGAGGACAACACCCAGAGTGTTTTTTTTTCCTTCCTTGTTCTTGTTTTCTGGCAGTCTCACTTGTGGGTTTGGTTTTTATCCATGAAAGTAACGTAGTTTAACGGTGTAAAGAGCAAACCAGCTAAACCTGTGTGCTGCTGCTGCAATACTTTAAAGAATCAGCAAACATTATGTTCATCACACCCCTACTGGAAAAAAGTGAGTCTGGGAGCTTTTGGACTAAAATGTCCAATCAAAAATACTTGTTTATAGTTTGCTTCCAAGAAACCAGACCTTTTTGGCATTTTTAAAATGGTTATAATGATTATCCAGGAGTCTCTTTCAGATGATAAACTGCTTATGTTTATATGTGCTGAGTKTCCTCTGTTCTGTGGTTGTTCCTCACAGATCTCTTGTTTGTGGCTCACGATGTCTTAATGTGGCGGCACTGTAATCAAAAGGACCTTCAGTCTAAGATTAGAAGACCCTGGCTCAGCCAGATGACAGCTATGCCTCGCTTGAGCACCATTCCCACGCCAAACCCCAACCGTGACCTTGTCTGGCTCGTCTGTGTTTTTCTTTGCTTCTCTACTCTACATGCTCAAGCTGATATAGGTAAGAATAAAACTAAACTGATCAGTCCAAGCTGTAGAGAAGAAAATAAAAGTATATTTAGGAAAACAAAAATCACTGGTTCTGTTGGATTTTATTAATTTATTTTTGTCAAATACCCTACTTTCTAACTTCTGATCATTTGTTTTCCAGGTCTTACAGTACCCCAGCAAGTGAGCCTTTCACCCGACTTCTACAAACAACAACTCTCCATATCCTGGTTGGGAGGATCAGCCTCAACCTTTGACATTATTATTATAAGAACTGAATTCAATGAAACTGTTTTCTATGTAAGTACTTTTTATGTTTTATTTTAGGTTCGTTTCGCTTTTCTGTGAAACGGGTTGTACCTTTTGCTTTATGGGGTTTTGAGGCATATTTGTGGTAAAGAAATGTGCATTCATGCACTTTAGTTAACTGTTATTGATTGGCCTGAACCTTAGTACTAATCTGAATGTGGGATGTGTTTAGTTAAGGCAAGCAATAATTCAGGATTTCTATTCCCACGTTAGCTAAAACTTTGACTCCACAATATCGCACATTCCATGATGATCTGCCTCATTTTTTCTGTGTTTTCTGTATATTTGTAGGACACTGTGTCTGCAACAGTAAATCAGGAGACTGGCCAGCACCAGTGGACTTGGTCCTCTGAAGAACCTCTGGAATGTACATCACTGTCAGCTAAAATCTGCTCAAGAGCTGGGCAGGCAACAAGTGAATGGAGCGAAACTCAGATACTTCCAGGTCAGTCGACAAGTTTCAACTTTAGTATCGTTGTTGCCTTTTCTGTAAAAAATTGTAACAGTTTTTTTTTTATTTTTCATATAAATGCATTTTACAGCAGACCTCGGCTCAGACTGTACTGTTTCTGTTCATCATTGTCTCTTTAGGCAGAGATGTCCCCAGTAATAGAAAGTTTCAGATGTATCCCCAGGACAGAATTGTTCCTGTAGGGGCCAACACGACCTTCTGCTGCATAGTGGAGGAGGGGAAGACCTTTAAAAGCATCTACTACGGCAAAACAGAAATGAAAGTGAAACGGTTGAGTCGGCGAAGTTATGCAGTTACAGCTGTCAATCAGGAACCATCGGGCTCAACGGGAGCTAATGTTTATTGTCAACCGGTCGACGTGAATGGAGCGATATCTGGAGCCGTTGTGTTTGTTGGGTGTAAGTTACGTGTGTGAATTTGCACACAAATGATTGATCTAAAATGGATCCGTTTGGTGAAATATTTTGGATAACGCGTTCTTACAGATTTTTGTCTCCAGAGTAAATCTTGACGAGTTGTTTCTCTTTGCAGATCCACCACAACCCACTGATTTTGTCTGTCAGACTCGTGATCTGGTCTCAGCTGTGTGTCAGTGGAATGAGGGGCGAGACACTCACTTGTCTGGCAAACGAAGAACACGATACTCAGTAACTGGAAGGTACAGAGTCGCACACAAAGTGTTTACTTTTACAAGGTTTTGTTCTTGTGATCATCTGTTGGACATCAGCGATGGTTGAGAGACATGAAACAAAATACGAAATATAAAAAGAAAGACTTTTAAAAAAGTCATGCAAAGACTTAGATGAGTACATGTTTCCTTTCACGAGTGTTAAAAAGCCCTTCGAATGTAGAACTGTATTGAATTGGGACATCCTGCAAATTAAAAACCTACAATACATTTTCTTAAATAGTCAACATTTTTGCCATTTTTAGAGCCAAAAGAGGCTCATTGAACTGTTCACACTCAAAAGGCTTCAAAAAAGCAAAACGTTTCTAAAGGTTCTCTGTATTTCCCAGTGGAAAGGATGTGCCATCAAAGAGGTAGCTGCACTCTGTCACTCAGCACTTWAGATAATGGCTCTCTAGTATTTATTATAGTTTCATCTGATTGTTCCTTAAAATGTGTTTATGTACAGAAAAAAAAACAATGAGAGGAAGATGAGAATTATAAAGCTTTTAGTCTGAGTAATTTCTAACTTCTGTGTGTCTGTTTGATGGTTATTGGCTGCTTTTCAGACCATTTCCAGAAATGATCTGGAAGCTGGCCAAACATATGCTCTTTAGTCTAGTTTAGATGAAAACTTTGCAGGGATTATGTTTTAATTGTTGTAATGATGTGCTTTATTTCTAATTGCCACACTTGTTTTTGTGTTTGTAGAAATTGTTCTGAGAAGAACACAGAGCTGAAGTGCAGCCTGCCTCAGTGGGACGGTAACTGGACTCTGGTAGCTGTTAATCCCCTCGGTCAGTACAGCCTGACTGACTCAGCTGAGCTTAGTCACAGAGGTAGGCGGCTGCACCTTATTGCCTTTGTTCCAGACATCGATTCCCATAAACCTACTGATTATAATTTGATTATACGAGTGGAGAAAAGACCATGCTTCAGGAAAAGGTGAAACAGTTTTGCTTTGCATTTAGTTTTTATTCTTCTACTGTTTCTTCTCAGTGTATCCAGTAGCACCAGCTAATCTGACCGCTGCTCTCCATGCCTGGAATGTTACTCTGCTCTGGGAGTGGAAATACAAGAGCTATTCCTCCCTGGATCTTGCCTGCCAGGTAGAGTTAACGACCCAGGGACACAAAACAATGGTAAGATTTTCTAACACAATGTATAAATTTGCTTTCAAAGCAGTTATGTGCTTCACTAAATAAATCTGTTTGTGTCCAGCGTATCTTCTCAGGTTTGGGTCTTCAGTCTGTGGTTCTATTGGACCTGCAGCCCTATGAGGATTACAGTGTTCGGGTTCAATGTAAATCCCAGAAGAACTTCTGGAAGTGGGGAAACTGGAGCAATAGCTTTTCCTTCAAAACCAAATCCGATAGTAAATATTTTTTTTAATGTTTCTTTTAGTTTTTTGTTTTTTCATTTGGTAAAAAGTTTAGTGAATACGTGTTTTTCCTTGATTATTCAACAAGTATGCATGTTGATGACTAGTGTGGTTAATCTTTCGTACTATTGCTGTTGAGTCGTCGTCGTTAAAAAGCAGAATTGTCCTTAAATGTGGCCATCACATCAAACCAAGGTTTAGGTCACAAAGTGCTMTGTGGAGAAATAGGCAGATATCTGTATAGTTATCTTATTAAAACATTTGCAACAATTGCTTTTTATTAAAATACAATTAATAAATGTATTATCTACTGCTCATTTAAATTTAAGCTCCTTTTTTGAGCAATATCTATAAAAAACTTGATTTTAAGCATGAAATCCTAAACTTTTTGTCATTCTCTCTGTAAACTAGCAAAACCTTCTTTTCTTTCCAGCTGGTAAATCTTAATATCTAAATATTATTTGATGTTTCCTCTTTAAAATGACATCAAATATTTCTCATTAGAAAAAACTGAAATTGGGGTTTGGACTAGTGTTCCAGGGGTTATCTTGATTAGGAAGACAAATAAAGGCATATCTCTGGAACCACTCATGATATCAGGATGATCCTGGTATCAACATGTAGCTTAAAAAGCCAAGAGTGTGAAAATAGGCTTAGCTCATTTTGACCAAATCTGACTGGTGGGTCACAAATGTACTGTTGACTAATTTGCAATCATGTCATATTTTAGTTCATTTATAYATATTTTTTCTGTCTGTTTTTAGTTCCAGATGCCCCTGATGTGTGGATGTGGATGAACAGRGACAACACTGGGCTGGTTGTTTGGAAAGTAATGATCTTTCTCATTTTTATATTTTGAATGTATTTAATTAAAATGTTTACGTGTAATAAAAATGCTACTTTAGTTTTATTTTATTATAATTTTTTTTGTCATTTTCAAGTATATTTAAACTCTTGTGAATATCCACCATTAACATCACATAAATGTAAAAGTGATTAAAAAAAATCCTAATTTCCTCTAAATTTTGWTTGTATTTCTTTTTAGCCTTTAACACGACAGCAGAGCCACGGTCAGATCACGGATTTTGAAGTGACTTTATGGAACACTAAAGAAAATCTGCRGCACACACAAATCTTCTCATCGGATACTTACTCTGTCCCAGTCAACCTCACACAAATGGCCTCATTCAGTGATGACGACAAGGTCATAGCATCCATCGTTGCAAAGAACACTGCAGGGGCGTCTCAGCCTGCAAGTTTACTGCTACGCTTGATAGGTTTGTGCAACAGTATGAGATGTGTTTTGCTTACTAAAAAGTATATAGATTATAATCCTAATTACAAACTTTAGTATTTTGTAGATTTTTAAATTAACAAAATGAGTTGGTCTCACATACAAAAAAGCATTTGTCTTGTTTGATGCCTCTATATTACTACAATTATACTTTTTTTCCCAGATATGGAACCCCCTGTTCTCTCCAGAGTAGAATATACCGACAGTGGTTTCCCTCTGATCTGGCAGCAGAATGCCAGCATCACATGTAGTTATCTGATCGAGTGGGTCGATGCCTCGTGCAGGCATGACTGCCCAGTGGAGTGGATCAGAGTGAAGGCAGGAAGCACAAATGCTTCTATTGAGTCAGGTATGTGGAGCATGTAGGCTTGGAAAAACACAGTTTTTCCCAGCAAGTTTCAAAAGAACTGTAAGTCACTTTCTCCATCTTTATCATTTACACAAACCTAAGTCTTATCAAAGCTTTTTGTCAAAAGAAAGCTGTGCAGTGTGTCATTTTGCTAAACATTCGATAATCATTCTTTTTATGTTATCAGTCAACTTCCAGCCTGGTGTGAGATACAACCTCTCCCTGTACAGCTGCCCTTCAAGTTCCCCACAACTAATTCAGCGCTGGCAGGGATACTTACTGGAGCTAGGTAAGGCTGGAAAACTAAATCAAACTACATAATTTAGCATTTTAGTCTTTATTTCCATTTTATGTGTTACAACACAAACCTCAATTTGTTTAATTTCTTGTGATCTGCGCAGTCCCGTCCAGTTCTGTCCCCCTGTTGGTCAGTCAGGAGGGTTCTGACGTAGTACTTACCTGGGGAGAGATTCCCCTGGCCAACAGAAGAGGCTTCCTCCTGGGTTACAATGTTTACATCAGTCATGGTTCCCAGCTCTCACTTATTGGTAAATGTTGTTTTAAGCAGCAGATCTGTTCAAGTGAAGTGTTTGAAAAAGGAAATGTTCACAAACCAAATTAATAGATTAGTTTTGTTACTGGTTTATATTGGTCTTTGTTTTTATTTTTGTCTCTTTTTTTTTTTCTCTCTTTCAACAGCAAATCTGTCAGACGTTGGTACAAGGAAATACATCGTAAAGGATCTCTCTGTAAACTCCTATAAATTTACAGTCAAGGCCTACACTTTGGCAGGCGAGGATACAGGAACCACTGCGTCCATTATGATGGAACCAGGCAGTATGTGGTCAAATCATTCATCCAAGTATAGTTTTACTACCATTTATTTTGTTTATTATTTTAAAGGTACATAATATGTTACTGTAAAAATGCTTCTATGTGTCACAATATAAGACAATGTTTTACATTTATATAATTTTAATTATTTTATCTGAACAACAGGTGGGCTAATCATGGACATTTTGGGTTCTTTGGGAATGGTCACTTTGTTACTGTTCATTGTTTCCTTCATTTGCTACAAGAAGAGAAAATGGTAAGACTTGTATGTTCTTTGTTCCTGATTAGTGTCTTTCTCATTTCTTTATGTTCTTGGAATTGTAAAAACGACATGCCTTTCTTAGAATCCACAAATACTAATCGTACTGGAAGAAACTGTGTACTTGATAATTAGTTTTGTACAAGTAGGAATGTAAAAATACATTGATACACATCAATATATTGATTAACTCACTGATTCAACTACATCAAGACAAAATGACAACATCAAACCATAACGTCATCATATGGCCAATGTGGATCAATATATGCCCCTCTAACACAATGATTGTGTTACATGGGCATATTATATTGCATCATATCAATCGCAATTGTGAATTGAATTGAATCTAAATCGTATCATGACAGAACATGTGGTAGCGAGAATCATTGCATCGTCATCCAAACAAATTGATATAATATTGTATTATTATAAGCTGGTGWTTTACACCATTAGTAACAAGTAATGTTTTGTTTGTTTCAGGGTAAAAAGGGTATTTTATCCAGATATACCTGAGCCCAAGCTCTCTAGTGATTGGTCCAGAACTCAGGTACAGTATTGTTCTAAACCAGTCTAACAGTTGTAGTGCAAAACTTTTTGATCATATCTAAATGGACAAAACACTTTTTCACTTCTTTTATTCAGGGACCTTTGGATGTGAAGCCATCTCCCCACAGCATGGTCCACATTGTTGAGAAGCCTGAGCACGATTCTATTAAGGACGCCCTTGTTGTCATTCCTGAGGAGGATGAAGATGATGAAGGGCAGGGCATTGCAGATGATCCAGTCGACACCGATGAGCCACAGTCATTGCGCTACTACAACCAAGTGGTGGATGAGCGCCCGATACGGCCTCGTGTTCCAGACTCTTCCGTGTCCTCTGCGTCTTCGATGGATTCAGCAAGCACAGATGTAACGTATACAGGGATCCAGACTTCCTGTTCTTCTCTGGTCTTCCAGCAGGATCCACAGAGCACATCTGAGGGCCATCAGCCCGATCACTCGGCCAGCTGTGGGAGCGGAGGAGGGGGGTACCGTCCCCAGATGCACCACATAGCTTTGAGTGATAACACTGGCTGCGATTCTCCTGAGCCTTTGCTAGAGCCCCAGGCTATTAGTTCTGGGGGCTACAAACCCCAGAACTCTTGGCATTTTGACTCTCCTACTGAAGAGGAAAGGGGCGGCCTTGCCCCCTCCCTCGGATCGCCTGTCTCAATTGCCTCTACTCAGTTCCTCCTCCCTGATGAAGAGGATTACAACGAGGAGAAACCACAGCCGTTATCATCGGCAGCGACCTGGTTCAGCAACCTGATGTCATCTTCCAAACCGTAATATCATCTCATTTTTCCTATTAGCAGACAGGCAATGGAGGTTAACAAAAATGTTTTTTTTTCTGTTACCAGTGTCATGTAACAAGAAAGAACCCTCCTTCCAGATGTAGCACAGCATTATCACTTGCATTAAACTGCAGGTTAATTGTTCTTTTCAAATGTGTTTATACTGAAATTATACAAATATTTGGTCATTTCATTCAATATAGATCAAAACATGTATTATATAGAGAAACTCTATCCTGACAGCAAATCTCTGTAGTTTGGTTTTAGACGTTGAAGTGGCTGACTCCCTTTTGAAAGCCTTTCTTGTGACATGCTATAATGGGCATTTCATTATGGTAAATATTGTATTTCAGCTCTGCTGATTTAGCTTGTKTTTCAGATGTTTTTTAGCATTCTGAGGGGAGAAAAAAAAGTTCAGTTCAAAATTATGGGTTTCAAACTCAGTGGCAGCAGAAAAGATGCACAGCCTGATTGGCTGTTAAGCGTCGTAATGAACTCTGGACGAGCCAAATGTGATGTTCACTGTTCTGAAGCCTAAATGCTTAGCAAAGCCTTACATGTAGAAAGCAATCCATATCCTAATTTTTGGTGTAAAAGCACCTTACTGTGATAGAATTATATTGAATAGTAATGGCTTGAACTTACACACTACATTTTAATGGTTTACCTTGGGAAATAAGTCATAGACTCTGTTTATGGACTGCAAAATGCAATGTTTTTTTTGCGCAGGTGTGTATTGTATGCGGGGGATGGTTTGAGGTCATTTATRTTGTGTTCAACTGCAGTTTTTGAAATGAAAAATAWGTCTAMAAACCCTTAAAATAATTTAGATACCCATTACAGCATATGTGGCTTCCACCACTGGTGTTATTTTATACTGCTGTCTGCTGATGAGTCACTAAAAAAATGTCAAGTTGCTGTTAAAGGGGTAAAAAAATAAAATAAGGAAGAGGTTTCCATTCTTAACTATTGTTTTATTACTGTCTAAATTGTAATGTATTATTWTGAAATGCACTTAGAAATCATTTATTATTTTACACAGATATAGGAGTGGTGCTTTCTGTTACAGTCTGGAAATCTGAACTTTTCAGATATACACTAATATAAGCTAGAACATCACATAAACTGATGTAATTTAATGAACAGATGGATTATTGTTAAGTATTTAACCTGTTGTTCTAATTTCAGGCCAGTGTTCTTTTTTTTTTTTTTCATCTTGTTGAGCGTTTTTGATGATAAGTGTTAAAGATTTATTTTTATTCATGTTTTGTGTGTACAGTGAAGAGGTTGTCATGACAAAATAATGCTTCCAATGATTTTCACCAGATCACTTTTTACTGCCTTACCCCGAGATGTTTAAAAATGCAACATTCAAAATGCACTGTATTTGGTGTTTAGATTCTACTGGAGTGCTTTGAGATGGTGACTTGTAATCATGTTTTTGCTTCTTTTGAAATAATTTTAGTTGACAATGATGTCTAAATTACCTTTTTTTTTTAAAGGTTTTCTTGTCTTTTGAGTGCAAACTGGCACCTTCTTTTAATTTTACAAAAAAAGGGACCAAGGAGGAAGCACGTGTTGGGAAATGAGCTCGACAGACCTTTTAAAAGAAATCAGTATATTTTATGACAAAACCTGAAGCAGCGTTTATATGCAAAGTTTGTTCTTTGACATGTTTGGGTTTATTTTTTTGGATTATTTTTTGTTTGTTTGTTTCATGATGTGTTTGAGTCWAGCCAGAGATTGTATTTTGTGGCTGACAGTGGTATAATGGTTTTAGTACCTCCAGCCAACAAGCTTTAAATAAATATACTGTGACATAAAAATATATATTTACCACATTTGATGTCGTAAAAAATTTGGTCAGTCCTTTCACAATTAAAATGTTTTTTTTAATTATTTAAATAAAGCAAAATTTAACTTGTTTAATTGGGAGAAAAAGCCCAACTTTTGCACAAAACTTGTGCTTTTCAATATAGTTGTAGGGCTTACTTATATATTTTTTTCTTTTTGTGTCTAAATGGCTACAGATTGTTTTTCCCTTGAAGTGTGCAATTCTTAACAAGCATTAATGTAAAGAATATGAGATTGTTTTACAAGATTTGTGTAATTTGCACCTGTTTTTTTTTTACTAGGTAGGTTTTATGCAACTAACTGTACATAAGATTAATTTTCTTAGTTTTTGTCCTACACATCCACCAAATGCAATTAATGGCATCAGATAGTCCCATTAAAACATACTTGTGTGCTAAAACACAGGCTTTAAAAACAATGTAAACTGAATTCAAATGTTTAAAGTGACCTTTTTGAAATTGCCGTGTTATAGAAATATTGACTTGCCAGAAAACTCACATCCATACATGACAACCAGCTAATGAATGTCCTTTTAGTCTTCTTTCCTTTTTGAATATCTAATAAAACTATAATTTCTATATAAAAATGCTTCCTAACATCTCATTCTCTGGCCCATTAAGTTGTTGTAAAATTAATGCATGCTGTCTAAACAAACACAAACTGGTTTGTACACTTTTAAAAATCCTTGATCATGTTACACACGATATAGCTTTAAAACACTAACATTGCATGATAACAAAAGCATTGTACATCTGTACAATTTTTTTTTCTAAAAATGATGTAAAATATTTTGCAGATTATTTTATTAATGAACTGAACAGACTGAAAATTGCCTCTGAGTGAATATATAAATGTTAGCATTGATACCAAAAGTTGCTATGTTACTTGTTTAAAGGCAATAAAGTGATTTGTCTGGATACTTGTTGTTTTTTTTCTGTCTCTGTTTTTTCCACGTGTCCTGTTGAAATGTTGGCCTCTGCAGTGTTCCATAGAAACCCTGTTTATATGTCACCAATGGTAACGGGACAGTTCAGTTTCTTCGGGCGGTGTTAAAAGATTTTAGCCGCATTTGGAGAGTTTAAAAGATGACTGCGCGAAGTAAATATAGTATAAAGTGAAATTTATTACACGTTCACACTATGTCGGAAATACTGTGCAAGTGGCTGAACCAGGAGTTGAAGTTGTCAAAGACCCTAGGTATGAGTGACTGAGCAAACCATCGCTCTTTTTTTTTTTTTTTTAATTTTTATTTTTATTTTTTTTTTATTAAGCTCATGTTAACGTGATGAGTTCGTTGTTGTTGTTGTGGGTAAAGTGACGGAAGTCAGGGCACAACGAGCGGTCATCGCATTTTACATGTATGTTATTGACTGTAATACAATTATTCGACTGGGCACAATATTAAAAATCGTTTTTTGAAAATACCCACATAGCAAAATTTGTCAGGCCCAGCTGTGGCCCAGACATTGGAAACAATAGGGTGGCCCATAACTGGACCAGTTGTGGGACACAAACGGTGGGCAGCACTAATCTAGAAATTAGTTCCACTAGCCCTAAAGCACTAACTCAGATATTTAGATGTAACTCTAAAGCACTAACTCAGATATTTAGATGTAACTCTAAAGCACTAACTCAGATATTTAGATGYAAYTGTAAAGCACTTTTAACCCATTCAACCTATAAACATTCTTCAACAGACAACATGAGTCACATGTTGTTGACATTCCACAGGTGTGTTTGAGTTCATATATGTATTGTCACCTGGTGGATAAGTGACACACATGAACAGAGTGTGTGACAGCTTTCACTCTCAGCTGTTAACATTAACGCTGATCAATAACATTTATAAACCTCAGTTAGTGCTTATAAATTTAGCAAGTGCTAATCCACTAATGAATTTTAAAATTAGCAAAAGCACTAATCAGGAAATTAGTTCCCCTATTAGTGCTTTAGGGCAGTGGTTCCCAAACTTTTTGTCTTCTGACCCACAAAATAATCATGGCAAAAACTTGTGACCCCAAATATTACTGGTCTGAGTACA
>NW_013952416.1:719985-736597 GCF_001266775.1 Austrofundulus limnaeus | reverse complement strand
TTGTGTTTAAAGCAAATAAATCTAAGTTTACCATAGTAAACTAGTGTGTGGCGGGGGTGCGCTTCAACTCGCCTAGGGCACCAAAATGGCTAGAGGCAGCACTGTGAATATGGACAGAACTATAATAACACGTTCCATGATATTCACAGACCCCAGGGATTTTGCCAAGGATTTTTCCAATGGTTACCTAATTGGAGAAATTCTTCACAAATATCAAATGCAGACTGATTTCCATATGTTCCTGAAGAGAGAGTAAGTGGATCTATTTTTGCTCTAAACAGGTGCTTATTTCTGCAGCTAATCTTTAATGTTCACATTCTGTTATAGTAATTCCATCGCCAAGACGAATAACTTTACACGACTGGGACCGACTTTAAAGTTGCTGGGGATCTGCTTTGACAAAAACACAGCCCGAGATCTGATGCATGAGAAGGAGGGTGTAGCGACTCACCTTCTGTACCAACTTTATGTCTCGCTTGAAAAGAGAGAGAAAGCAGAAAGCCGCAGAACAATGAGGGAAACTGATCAACCTAGAAGCAGAGCTGTTTTGGACAAAAAGGAACCCGACTTCTCCTCTGTAAGATTTTATAATGTAGTGTATGGTTAAAGGCTGTTGTCTTTAGTGTTTATATAATTTGGATCAGTAAAATAACTTGAGCTAAATATTCTTGCTCTTTTCTAAAACTTAAAAGCTTAGTTGTTAAAAAATATGTATCTTTTTCTTTTGCATAGCGGCTCCCTCGGGTAGTAAAACAGGATTCAGACCAGAATCTTCTGAAAATTTCCCAGCACTTCAAGGATAAACACCAGAAAGTCGATGACAAATCTGTGGTGACCCAATCCAACCCACAACAGAGGCTTCTCAAAGTGCATAACAGGACAAAAATGGACAGCAAAGAAAAGGTACTAAAGAACTCACAGAGTTAAAACTATGTTGCTAATGTTGTAATTTAACGTTTATAGTGCTTTCTCAGTGTGATGCAATGCAAAGTTAAAGTTCTTTGCAGTAGTTTGGTGTTAAACACTCTTTTTTTCTGAAAAATGTTTATATATTTGTGTCATAATGCCTCAAACAGTGTTGGGCAAAGGTTTGGTGTGTTGTAGGTGTATCATCAAGAGCACAGTGACGTGACGGGTAACCAAACTGACGTGCCAAAGCTGCCTTCCTCTACTTTATATCTTAATATGAAGCAGAGACAACAGCGACACAAACGACGAGAAGTCCAGGTTGTACCAGAATACAAATATTTGATTATATGTATATGTCTTACATTGTTTTGATATTAATACTTTGCTTTTCTGACATTATGTTCATACAGCTAGTTCAAACTGATATTGCTCAATTTGAAGAAAGGAAAAACAAACAGGTTCCTTCTGATAGTGTTAGCTCATCGAGGTAAAGAAAAAAAACTTTCACTAAATTAGTTTTGAAATATTTGGTTCTGCTTTAAAAATCTTGTTTTTGTAACGGTGTTTATTTCTGGCTGCATTACATTTTTATGTGTGAAACTTTTGTTTTTAATTTCTAGTCCACTTTTTCCCCTTATTTTTCATTGGATAGCGTCAAACGGGACTGTGAAGGTTTTGGAAGTGAACAAAAGCTGATGCTACAATCCAGTGACGAGTACATACAGGAGATCCGACAGCGGTTGAAGGAGAATGAGATGGCTTACAAAAGGAGAGGACGAAGAATCGACCAGTTTTTGGCGGAGCAGTTAAAAGTTATTGAAGCTCAGCAGGTGAAACTTCAAATTTTCTTGAGTATGACTTAAGAAAACCTACATAATATGTCCTTTTTTTCTTATTTTTTTATTGTCTTTTGTTTCATATTTGCTCTTCCTTAAATCTGTTAAATATGGTGCATGATCTGTTTTAGGATGTGCAACGAGAGGAGCAAATGGTGAGGCGTCTGACACGTCAGACTAAGCAGGAACAGCGCTTGGCTGCTCAGCTAATGCAGATACGTAGGCAGAAAGAAGTGATTCGGGACAATCGCCTGTTCAGGGAACAGCAGTACCAACAGAGGAGAGAAAAGGACTTCCAGGAGGCTTTGGAGCGAGAGGCAGTAAGATCGATGGGATCGTAAAAGTTATGATAAACGTTCACTTTAAGCTCTCATTGCATAGGGGTAGTAGAGAAAAATACTTTTGTAGTTTGTATGGAGACCACAAAATCTGGTGTTTGATGAGAAAAGGGATGCAGGGTGAAGTTTGCGATTCTTTTCGAATTACTAAAGAATTGTTCTAAACAAGACATATTCTGAAAAGGTGGATGTGTTTTAGACATTCATTATAAAATGAATAAAACTTTTTCTTTTCTTGGTGAGCAGGTTTTGATGAGAATAAAAGACAACTTATTTTAAGTACACATCAAAGACACRTGTGCGGTGTTCTTATTAATATGATAAATTGGATTTGGGCTAAAGTGTGATGCTATGTTATTGAATAAAGAGTCATATTTCAGTTTTTCAGCACCTCCTCCACCAGTTTTTCTATCTTTAATCTTGCTTGTATTGACACCTGTTTTCAATAATAATATTGATAAAAAATTGACAGTAGTTACCTTTATATACTTTAAAACATTGTAGTTACGACACATTCTCCACTGATTCCATTTTCATGCCTTGGTCTGTTGTAGGTTTTGGCTCAGCAAGCTAAACAGTCTCGTGAAGAAGATATCAAAAAGGAGCTTGAACTGTGTAACAGGATCGCTGCAGAACGTGTTCAAAGCAGACACAAAAAGCATTTTGAAAACTGCAAAGACATTTTGGGGCAGATTATGGACTTGGCAACCAAGACTGGAGAATATCGTCAGCTCACTGAGAAGTATGGAGTATACCTGTTTATAAAAATGRATTCTAAACACACAAATGGTGTGATTTCAAAACTTGTGCAGTAAATTCATATTAGGGAATTACAAAATGTCTTTGACTATGTCAAAAATATGTTTTTTAAAAAGTACTATTCAATATTTTGTTCAGATCTCAAACCATTTTTTGATTTGTGTTTTTTAATCCACAATTTTGATTGCTGTTATTTTTCAGATTAATTCCAAAGACACAAATGAAAAAGTGGAAGGAATTATTCTTCGTAGGTCTTCCTCTTTATGAGCCGTTAAAAAGCAGCGAGTCAGAGGATGAGTTGTCCGCTTTTCTCCACCCTGCAGCGCTTAAAAAACAGAAAATACTCAACAACCTGGATTATTACGAATACACGGTGAGTTTCACAGTAATTTAAAAACACTCATGTTTCCTTATGTGGTTTATTTGTATCAGTCACATACATATTAATACAGTACACAACCAGTTAAACTCTAGTTGCGAACCCTAATACATTTATTTTATTCTATATAAAGTCTTCAAGCTGTCTGAATGCCACAAATCTGATTTTTGCCACACTTTTTAGAATATGGTAGGTGAATGGGCTTGGCCAAAGCAAGATGAAACAAAATCACCACCAAGCCCCAGCAACATTCTTGTACATGTTGTCCAACGACTGGAAAATATTGTTCATCCACCCTTCCTTAAACCATCCTCCCCTTCATTTGCTCACGCTCCCATTAAGGCCTGCATACTGGGCAAGGTTTGCTCAGGCAAGACTACCTGCCTGGCTAAGATTGCTGAAGGTAAACAAAAGAAGCACCTATAAAAACTTAAGTGGATTTACATGGTCTTTTAAGAAAACTGAAAAATGAATGTTGATTATGTTTGTTGTTTGTTTGCTTCTTCTGTAGCGCTTGATATTTGTGTTTTATCTGCTGACACACTGATTGAGGAGAGACTGAAGTCTTATAAGAATAAAAAGCAGGTATATCTGTAATTGTGCTGTTAATATAGAAGTGTGTTTTTCCTTGAAGATAAGCTTATAATTTCAATTTAATATGATTTCCAAAGGCAACGTCACACGTGTTTCATTACCACATTACTCATTACCCTATTTTTTAATTTATAAGTTGTTGTCATTTCTTGGTCATTTTACATTGTTTTTAACAATTAACAAAACAGATGTGAAGAATACAATGATTTTAGATTCCAAAAACATTTTGTTTTAATTTTATTAAGTTTGTATGGAAAGAAAATTGTACCTTTTTCACTGTTTTCCTCGTGGCTTTTATACAGTTACCCACCTGGCTAACACAAGGAACCATCTCAAATGAAATGTTAGTGGACATTGTGGTTAACGCAATCAGGTAAGGCATAACAAGTGTTGTGATATACTTTTTAGAATTTAATCCATTTTTTATCTTAATAAGCTAAATGAATTAATTCTCTATTCAAGGCATTTTAATCTAAATGGCACAATGTTGTGTATGAAGATAAACAGCAATCTTATACTGAAGTAGTTGCTATGTCCTGATTAGTCAGATTCCAGCTCAGTCAGGTTGGATCCTGGATGGCTTTCCTTGTGACATCATCCAGGCTCATCTGCTAGAGAAAGCCCTGGGTGGGTTTGTCGATGAAGTAAAGGAAACTGTAAGCAACACAACAAACCTTGCTGCAGATCCGGATCCACCCAGTCCCTCACCACGCCCTGCGCCTGTTCTGGATTTGGTTCTTCTTCTGGATGTCTCTGATGAGTGTGTGGTTAGACGGGCGTACAGCTATAATGGTATTTTGCAATGATTTGAGCGTCATGTTGGGTATATGTGCACATTCAAACATGATCTATTTGGTATGTGTACACGTATCTACCCACACATGCTACACGTGCTTTTGTCTCTTTTTTGTTCTTTAAACCTGATACAGACACAGATGCTGCTGTTCCAGCCTCCCGAACTTCAGATTTGTATGTTGCTCAGATCTCAAACAGGTAACATAAACAAAGCAGATGGAAAAACTGAAGAAAACAAGAACGTAATCACCAGTCTCTGTAACACGATTTCCTCTTAAAGGATCGCAGCATTTCAGGATGCCTGGCCAGAGCTGGAGAAATGGTTTGGTGAAAAGCAAAACATTTTGGCCCGAGTCAGTGCAGATGTAGATGAAGGGGAGCTGTACAGCGTGGTGGAATCCATCTTGCAACAAGTAATCCGAAAAAGACATGAAGGTACTGTATATATATGTCAAAAGCAACTTCTCTTTTTCTGAGTAAAATGATAAAAAATTACATTAATGACAGCTATTCTTTTATGGAACACTGACCTATTTGATCACATTAAATCAACATTATCAATATATTTTCTGGGCAGAACCACAGTATTTACTCAGAAGATTACAACATATTTCCTTTTCAGCTTTTGCTGACCCTGAAGATGTGCTGTCTGACAGAGCAAAATCACCGGGCACTCCTTTAACGCTTGCGAAGCAACCATTAGCTTCTACTGACAACGACCTTGGCATCACGACACGCTGCTCCATTCTTAAGGAGGATAAGCTCCAACGTATATTTTCTGATCAACACTTACTTATCAACATCTGACTTGAACAGTTGCCATCGGAAAATATATTAACATTAATGTATTTTAAAATAATCTTTTGTTTTTTTGGGGTTATAAAATAGGGAACACTGGAAATGTGTCACCTTCCTCAGTGCCCAATGAGGACAATCATGACGTTTCAAAGGACCAGTCAGAGACCACCTCTTCACACCGAGGTTCAGCCCGTCAGCTCTTTGTGGATGAACCCCTTCCTTTGGTAGGATGGCTGCTGGGATATTACCTCTAAAAACTGTTTTCTCTGAAAGAAGTTGCTATTTCTATTTGATAAAATACAAAAAAAAATTCAAAAGTACAGCGGGTAAAATAAGTATTGAACACGTCGCCATTTTTCTCAGTAAATATATTACTAGAGGTGCTAACGACATGAAATTTTCACCAGATGTCGGTAACAACCGAAGTGATCCATACATACAAAGAAATCAAACCATAAATGTCCAGAAATGAAATTATTTGTAATAATCCTGGGTTAGTGAACAGCAAAAACACAACTTTGTTTTTTCCTCACCTTACCCCCAACTTTGTTAATGGCTCCCTCTCCTTGTTTATTGCAGGAGACAGCAGAGTACCTCTGCTCTCTCTGGGACAACGTGTGTGAGTCTTACGTGAATAATGTAAAGCAAGTAATGGAGCAGCTGCGCTCACAACTCACTGCTATTGATTTGGACCTTTTCAGTATCAGGTATTATACCAAGCCCTTTAAGTAGCAAGATTTACAACTATCTATGAATGTGTGTAAGAATTCCCATTATAGCCTTTTTCTATCTTTGTTTTTGCACAACCAATATTTTATTATTATCACAGGAACACATCATCAGCTGCAGGTTGATTGTTTTAATTACTGGATGCAGAGAAGAATCAATAATGTGTGAACAAGTGTTTATAAAATGTTGCCCATTTCAAGGAAACACGTGTTTTGAATGTTCTTACCGCTGTATTGTATAGAGAAAGATACAAGCATTACCTGGGTCGCCCCGACTTGAAGCAGGAACTAGTTTCTCAGTGGCAGAAGGTCTTCAATAGCATACCTGATGATATGAGAGAAGATGAGGATACCAAAACAGAGCTGCATTTGAGAGTGGATGTAAGCTGCTTTTGTAATGTTCTGTATTGTAATAACTGCACTTTTGTCTTACTTTAAAAACTGAATACATTAAAGTGGTTCTGATGTGTGAGCAGGATTTATGTGAGCAGCTGTGGGACATTATTGACAGCCATAAAAAGGAAAACGAGCAAGAGAGAGCCACCCTCACAAGTAATGGCTGGCTAGAAACCCACACTTCTCTCCTTGTCAACCACCACTCTATACTAATACAGGTAACTTCACAAGTTTGATATAACGTTTTGGTTTGCAGATGCATCAGAATTGTATTAATGAACTTTTTTTTTGTACAGATAGAGCTGAGACGGTTTTGGGAAACGCTCCATCTTTTAAGGGTCTATTATTGGAGCATGCACATGCAGGTGCCGCCACTCTCCAATCTTTGTCCCATCACCTTATTAAAATCTGAAAGTACAGATCAGGAAGAGAGGCAAGAAATTTACTTTTTAATACCACCTTACATGATAATAAATAAGACAAGTATGTAAAATGATGTTTCATACATTGATACATATAAAACAGTAAAAACTTCCCAGAAAAACAGCATGTAGGCACAGTTTTCCCCTTTAATAAAATACTCTTTTTCCACAGACCTCCTGACTCTACAGGCTCTACAAAAGCTAAATCTAAAGTGGAAGGCAAGGGTCATCCAGAACCTGAGAAGGTCAGATTTCCTGCCACACTCACATCAGGTTATACAAAATCAACCTCCAAAGTGGAAGGCCAAGCTAATCCAGAACCTGAAAAGGTCAGATTTTCTGCCACTCACACGAAGGTATGACGAAAGGTTTTGATCCACAATCAGATTAAAGACTTGTTGTATTTCCTTCTTTAGCCATCACATGAGAAACTCATCTCAGACTACATGGAAGCCATTAAAGCCATCAGCACTTTGGTAATATTCTGTGTATATGCGTAGGGATTTATATGGACGTGCTTAAAACTATTTGTATCTATGTTTTGTTCATTTCTGATTTTGCGAATGTGAAGGTGTCAGCAGAAGCCCAGCAGAGGGAGACAAATGAGCAGCAAGAAACTGTACAAGAGAAAACAAAAACAACGAGGAAGAAATCTGCCAGTTCAAAAAAGGCTGAAAAAGAAAAGAAGCCAGCTCAAAAACAGACAGGCATGCATCTAAGAAAGCTAAAAAATATTTTGTAATAAATAACACGTAACTTTATTTCGTTCCATCTTTTTTTACCTGAACCAGATGAAGATGTAGAGAAGACACAAACTCAAATCCTCCCAGAGATAACTCATCAAATAATAAAGAAATTACAACAAGAATATACAGCTGCACTAAATCATGAGGGTATGTCTGCACGTACCAACACTTTAAAAATGCAATATGCTATGTCACTTATACTTTTTATGTCGCTCTAAAACATTTGTTTTTATTGGTTTAAAAACTTTTTATGTGCTTAGTCACTCTTGTGCAGTACAGTGTATATTGTGTGATTATAATCAGTTTTTTTTGTGTACTTTTTCCATTTTTTTGTTTGACTGTGTTTTAGAGAATGCAGCGAAGGTGCGCATTGAGCTGGTAAAAGATCGTGGTCTGGTGTCGGTTCAGTCCTTGGAAAACAGAGCACATGAGGTTTTTACCAACATGGAAAAATGGTTTCAAGAACGCTATCTGTCAGAAATGAAGTGGTATGACGAGTACCTATTATATGTTGTATGATTCACGCTATTGTGCTTACAACATTTAATATTAATTAAACTGAATAGCACTGCGCTGCATAATTCAACACATTTGATTAAAATTAACACAGAATAAAAGCTCACTTTGTTTACCTTGTCCTTGACAAAACAGAATGTTACATTAATTATTATATTATTAGATCAACTTGTGTGTTACTGTGTTTAGTTTCATATTCACAAACAATAAATGTTTCTACTGTGTCCCTGGAACAACCTTTTAGAAATGAAACTACATAGTTTTTTTTAAACAATGGTTTTTGGCCAGAAAAAGGCATTTTCCATCAAACATTGACAAAGACATTTTATGTATTTCTCTCTCTTTTTTTTATAGCGTTGACCAACTCTCACATGTGGTTCGTCACATTATAGAGACGGGTGCTAAGCTGCAGTATGAGCTAGTGTTGGTTTGTAGAGCTTTCTGTTATTGTCTACCTCGTTATTTAACATTTTACTTGTCAAATGTTGTCTTTGACAATATTTTCCTCTTTTATTAATTTTTTTTTATTTATCAGAGAGGCTGTGATTTCTACTTGAATGGGGACTGTCTTTTGGTACCAAGTCCAACCCCTCCTCCTCGTCCAGCTCCTTTTGAGAATCCAATACAATCCACACCAACTATTGCTCAGTTAGAATCCCTACACCATCATCTACTCAACCTCGCTCCATCAGGTGCAGAAAAAGAACAAATGTTGTCTTATTAAAGGGTCGGTTAATTGTTAAATTTATGAGCACCTTTCCTTGTTTTTTTTTTTTTTTTTTTTTAATTTTCAGGCCTTATGTCCTGCTCTGAGTTGTCAGATTTCCTTGAAGACACAGCTTCCATCAACAAAGGCAGAAACATCCTGCCTCAGCCCTGGACAAATATAAATGAAACACAGGTTTGCAGAACAAAACCTTCCAAACTGAAGTCACAGTTGTGCGACTTTATTTTGATAAATGTATTGCAAGACAAATTTCAGTATAATTAAACAATAAAGTACTGATTGTCTCTTTTCAGTTGATAGAGATTGTGTCTTTACTGAAGGACGAGTTCGAGCAGATAGACTGGCGACGTTTTCTGCTCAGTGCTGCCCTTCCTTGGCCGTTTCCTTCACTGGCGCAGCTGCTAGATGTACTGCAACGTTTCAGAACAGCGGATGCTGATGGCACAGGCTACGTAAACCAGGAACAGTATCTCCAGGTTAGTGCTTCTTGGATTCTGATTTGCTAGATAAACATTATGTCCAAGTTTTAAAACCCCTCACATCTCTAGTAGCATACCTAATGTCATAACTGCGTGTTAAGTTTCTGCGGAAGGAAAAAAAAAAGCCTAAAGAAACATAAATTAAAACTGTAACTCCCCAGTTATAAAGATTAATTGTTCCTTTTTTCTCATTTGGTAACAGACAGAGTTATGGTTTTCCAGTGAGACTGACCAGAATGTTCCTGAAGACCCTTCAGAGCCTTTACCTTACAACCATCTAGCTAACCTACGCGAGGTAAGGTTATTATAAATTCCTCAATTTGTAATCTTGAAAATAATAAAAAATGAAACATGAATATAACATTGACAGTGATCTCATACATTTAGATAAGTGCTAAGATGTAGCAAGACTGAGGCCTGTACAGACGCAACAACTTAACAATCAATTTCTTGTTTTTGTCTTTTTATCTTCTATTCTTAGTTCTTTTTCCAGCTGTTTGCAGAACACTCTATGTCTCCTCCACGACTGGATTATGTGTCCATGCTGCTGTATTTTGCAGCCGACCCTAACCCCCAACAGGGTTTCATCAGAGCTCTCAGTGTAGTCTTAGGAGAGTATGTCGGTCGGCCTCCATCAAGCCTTCTGGTAAAGGTGAGAAGAAAAGTGAATTCTTTGATTTCTGTTATCAAATGCAGTATGGTTTTCCTACAATAATGATCTTAAAAGAGTCCAATTAAAACTTAATAACAGAAACTAGTTATGTGGTTTTTAGTTGGATTTTCTGACTGATCACTCGTCTTGTGTCACATTGTTGTAGTCTATGCCGAGCTTAGAAGAAGCCACAGAGATCTACTCAGATCCTTTTGGAGACTACATGGAGGAGGAGTTCTTGTTTGCATCAAGCTGCTCTTCCAGGGATCAGGAAGTGTCAGTTGCTGCGCTCCTTAATGTTATCTGCCACAAAGTTGCCCAGACGAAAGACAAAACCTCTCTTCCTCCTGGATGCCCGAGTCAGGAGCAGGTAATCCCTTTGGAATTTTAAACAAGCATTTAACAAAATATAAAAAGGCACTTACATTTTGAAAAAGATTTGTTTAAAGTTATTTTATATAAATTTAAACTATGGTAATCATTCAGTCATATTTGCTTACCGTGCTATAAAGTCTTCTGCTTTTCTCTAGCGCCTGGTGAACATGTACAGAGAGCTGGGATATCAGCCTGAGGATTCTGTGCCTTTCTCTATCCTTTCTAAACACCCTTACTCTAAAAAGCTGATAGAAACCTCAACACAATACCAGTTTGTGGTAAGTTTCCATTATTTTCTCATAGGTATTTTTATTTGTCCATTCATTCTGAAACATGTATTACATTGATTGCAAAACACCCAAAGTGTTCATCACAGGTTGCAGAACATTCGATTAACCTGAATAATTTGTGAAAAATCGCATGTCTCTGGTTCTTCTTTTGTCTTTCAGAACATTCATAAAGTGTTGCTTGGATGAAGAGCGTTTAAGGAGAGGCCTAACAATGTTTTCTTCTGTTTTCACCTCTTTGTCAAATAAAAACAAGACATGCCAACATACCTTGATTCATTATGTAGAAGTGACTACGACTGAACTGATAGAATGACGTCATGTCTGAAATGTCAACAATCACCTCAGTGATGGTAGGATCGACCCTTCTATCTTGCCTTTTCTGTTTCTGACACACTCCAGCAGTTTTTCTGACTGACTTGCTTTTCTAATGACCTGCCTGACAAAGAAAAGGACCCGTTGCCCTTACAATGAGAGCATTGTCCAGGATAACCTGCATGTCAAGCTTGACTTGCCAGTTACGGCCTGCCAAGGCACATGCAACCCTACAAACCCTAACACGAATATGTAAATTAGGAACACAAGCGTGCTGAATAAACTGTGTTTTTGTTACAATGCTGAAAAAAGTTTATATTTTATATATGTAAATAAGCATAAATATGAATGATAAATTTTAAACTGATTCCAACTGTTACCAAAGTAAAAACAAAACAAAACAGGCAATCAGTGACTTCATTCATTGTTTATTCTGTTCAGTATCACAGAGGGGTTGGAGTTTATCTTTGTTGTCACCAGGCTTGAGATGACGTAATGACAGAATATCAATCCATCCTAATAGATATTACATCTAAATAAATCAGACTTCAAACAGCTAATTCTCATGTTTAGGATCTTTGTGGTACTTATATGTGTTAAGTAGGTCAAATTTAATTTCACTCAAATCCTTTAGGGATTTATAATCCTGTTAATATTTTTTATTTATCTTGTTTTATGCAATGAGGGCTTGGGGAACCCTTCAGCCCCCTGTCACACCACCCGTTCCCCTCCTTTCACTGCAGGTCCAGCTCTCTTGCTCTTCTCATTGTCTGATTTTAGACAACACAGAGCAGCTCACATGAGAGATATGCACCATAAATTACTTGTAAATAAGGAAAAAAGCTGTGCCTTAACGCTGGAACTTTTATAGATTTTTGCAAGACRAATCATGATGGATGCATTCTGCATTTTCTGAACACAAGTTGGGAGACTGCAGATGGTTAAAAAAATCTAAAAGGTTTATTTGTGGGAGTATTTTTTTGTCAGTTTTAATTCTAGCTTAGTTTTGAGCTGGATAAGAACAACTTTGGCTGAAGGTCAGTGCTCGCTCCTGATAACATCATGGGGATTGTATTTTGGGCGTTCTTTCTTCTGCTTCCTCCAGTGCATCAGTCTGCCAAGATTCTGACTGTTTGTCTGATCGGTGAGTAAAATGCAGCAGGGATTATGAAATTTCCCTTTATAAGACATCTTTATAGTCAAGAACAAAATTCAAAGTAACACACTAATTGTTACAAATTCCTAAATGAGTTGAAACTGAAATTTAGATGAATTATTCTAAACAAAAAAAATCATAAAAAGTGAAGACATTTTCTTTAGGAAATTATCATTACAGTTTTTCTTTTCCAGGAGGAAGCCACTACTTGCTGTTGGATGAAATATCTCATAACTTACACCAGCAAGGTCATGATGTTCACATGCTCTTGCAGCTTGGCACCCCAGTGATTACAGGTATTTTTCATGTGCATTTAAGAAAATTTAAACATCCTGAAACTAAATTTTGTTGCGAACGGTGGCACATTCCTTTTCCCCGCAGGTTTTTCCTACACAGCACGTGCAGACAGTTATAAGAGAAGCACATGGTCCTTAGGAGAAAAGTACATCAACGAATACAACGACTGGTTTCTGGAGGAACAAACACAGTTTTTACTGGGAAGGTAGCGCATATTTTAGAAGACTTGATGGTTGGACAAGAAGACAATAAGTCTTAGTTATTTCTAAAACATTTTTGGTTTTCCYTTTTCCTCTTAGGGAGAGCTTTAATGGCTTTCTAAACTTCATGGGGCACCTATCATTCCAGTGTGATAAGCTGTTAGAGGATGAAGAAATGATGACTTCTTTCCAAAAGGAGCGTTACGATATCACCATCCTTGATGCTTTTAACCCCTGTTCTTTCATCCTGGCTCACAGACTGGGTATCTGCTGTTCACTTGACTTTAGCTCATGTCATCATTGCAGTCTTTTTTTATATGTACAGTCACCTCATAATATTTTGAATCTTAGTTTTTCCTCGCAAATTGTTTCTTAAAGTTTTACGCTTTTTATTTACTTCAGGTATCCAGTACATAGCTTTTTATCCTGGTCCTTTGAATGGTCCTCTGTCCATCAGTCTTCCCAGCCCAGTGTCCTACGTCCCAGTCTTCAGCTCCCATCTGTCTGACAACATGAACCTCTGGGGTCGGGCAAAAAATTGTGTCTATTTTCTAATGTCATCTATAGGTAAGAATTTTAATAACCTRAGAATATTCACCTTTTTGTAATACTTAATAATAACATTTGTAAATACCAGTTATGTATCAAAAATTCAACTTTTTTACATTTTTACAGATTATGTGCTCCTTCTTGAGTGGTATATATTAACATAAAATGTGTTTTCTTGTATATTTCTGTTTTTATAAAAGCAGCCAGTAAGACTCGGGCTAGATATAATCTTTCTAAATGCTATTTTAGTTACTGAAAAGGTTATTAGTGAAGATACTAAAAGGTGTTGCTATCTTCAGTGCTTTATTTGCACTAGCCTAACATGGTTTGTGTCTGCAATAAGTACAAGTAAAATTTCTTTTATTTTTTGGCATCTTCCTATTTTGATTTGCCAGTTTTTATTACAAACAGAATGTTCTGGGTTTATATATACAGTAAAACTTACCTTAAAAAGATGTAGTTATTTCTTGCATGACTGAGAATCTATTGTTACATTGTCGTGTAAGTTTACAATAGATTTTTTTATTTATTTATTTTTTTTACATCCAAGGAGAGGAACTGGTGTGGTCGGTCTTTAAGGAAGTGGCTGAGCGTCACCTTGAGTCAGGCTCACCTCCTGGTGGGCTGACTGTGTTACACCAAGGAGCAGAACTCTGGGCTTTCAACACGGACTTTTCGCTGGAGTTCCCTCAGCCTCTCATGCCTTACACTGTGCTGGTGGGAGGTCTACTGAATAAAGTCTCCAAGCCTTTGGAGCAGGTCTCTTCTCTATCTGAAATGTGTCCGCCACCAAATTCTAMTCTAAAGTTCATTTTTWYACTCTTTTTGTATACTTGACACATTTCTCACTATATTTTTTTCTACGTGTCTCATCCTACAGGATCTTGAATTGTGGATCTCCAGTTTTGGAGGGGCAGGTTTTATTGTTGTGACTCTTGGATCCATGGTCTCTTCGGTGTCCGTAGATCCTCTGCTTGTGGAACTAGTGGAAGGCTTCTCCAGGGTCCCACAGGCTGTACTCTGGAGGTACGGTAAATTTTACAGACATTAAAGGGATTATTTTTAATTTTGTCACATAAATCTAAACGTATAAACATGCAAGAAAAAAATGCACCACAAACTCTCATTATAGCTCATTTCAGGGCATTGTTGGATGTTTCTTCACTTTTTTTGTAGATATGACACTCACAAATGGCCCTCTCATCTGAGCAGACCTCCCAATATCAGGCTGTTTAACTGGCTTCCTGTTAATGATCTACTAGGTAGGACATAGACCTATTTCACAATATAATGAGTAAACAATGAACAYACCTAAAACAAATTGTGAGAATATTATTTATTTTAGTTTATTTGGCAWTAAAATTCTGACCTTTAAGGCAGGTTTCTCTTATCTTTAGGTTGTATCCATTTTGCTCGACTTAAACTCTCTAACCTTCATTATGCAGAAGTAATCTTACTTTATTTTCATGTTTTTATCAGGACACAAGTTGGTGCGTCTTTTTATCACGCATGGAGGTCAAAACAGCCTGCTCCAGGCAGTGTATCATGCTGTTCCTGTGCTGGGAATCCCTCTGTTTGGAGACCAGTTTGATAATCTGATAAGAGCTGAAAGGAAAGGTTTYGGCGTCACCGTCAAGCCCAAACACATCACCAGAGAACTGCTCCAAACCACCATTCAAAGCCTCATACAAGACTTCAGGTGCATGGATGAATGACTGGGCAACCTGTTTGTGTAATATAAAACTGTACAGCGTGTAACCACTCCATCTTTCTTTTTTTTTTAGGTTCAAGTCTTCAGCTTTGTCCCTCAGCAGGATCCATAAATCCCATCCTGTCCCTCCTGGGCTTCGGTTCACCCAGTGGGTGGAACACATTCTGATGAGTGGAGGGGGAGCTCATTTGAGGCCAGTTTCACTAACACAACCATGGTACCAGCGTTACCTGTTGGACCTGGGGCTTCTTCTCTGCTTGGGGCTTTTTGGACCGGCACTTCTTTGGTGGATTTTGTGTAGGACCAAGAATAAGACAAACACACACAAAAAAACACAATAGACATTTCAAAGATTTCTTTTGAGACTCTTCAGCTTTACACGTCAGTTCTGATTTATGAACTGGACAAATACAAAAAAAATGAATCTCCATTTGTAAAATTTGCAAATGCTCAATAAATCAGCTGTTATTGCTGTAAGTCCATCCTTAATGAAATAAATCAAAGCCAACCAATTGACTGTTTACATTTTATTCACAGCCTCACCATCCACCGTGTTCATTATTGATTTTTTACTTTAGCCAAAACCTAGAAGCCATACTTCACTGCTCAACATGATTGTGATTGAATCATTTCCTCTCRGTGCATGTTGTGCATTTTAGTGTCACTTGTGGTAAGTCCAGTCGTGCTAAGTGTCCTGCCCTTTACCCTCCCAGCGTCAACCAGTCTGACAGGCATCTTTTGTGTCGCTGCACCACGTTGTCCAACACCTCTGTGTTACTTTGACCTGACAGTACTGCATGCTGGGATTGCTGGACATTTTCATACAAATTTGCCCAAAATATATGCTTATTTTTTTTTTCATTTCTAAATAGTCGCAAACTGAAGATTAGCTCTTATTTTGTGCTGATTTTGTTTAGTGGTGTTTTTTGCAAAGAAATAGTGTTGCCACACACTCAAAATTTGCAGTCTGATGATGATTTATGAAAAATGAGAGCAGTGCCGCGTTATGGTCTAGTAGCTCCCAACCATCAGCACCACCTGCAAGTCTTAACTTTGACCCAACACCCTCCTTTGTTGGTTTCCTCTGCGTCTCCTTCCCCTCCTCAAACAAGACACAAAAGCACACAGCTCTGTTCACGGTCAGTGCTCTAGTCATGGTTAAAAACAGACTGGACCTCGGAGGACCCCATCCCCTCTCTGTTCCATTCCTCACATCTGTGTTGGGGGTTAGCCACTGGGAAAATATAGAATAGCAGGGAAATAATGACCAATTAGGACAGCCTGTTCCCTGTCCATTCAGCTGTCCGATCCTTCATTCCTGTCCTGCGTTTCATTTGTCTGTTTGTGGAAGCAGCTGGTGGTGCCAGTGAGTCTTCCTCTGTCTCGCACGCAATCCAAAACAGGCAGGAGAAAAGCTCTCAAAGTTTAATAAGACCGAGACAGTAGGGTGTAAACAAACTGAAGGAAAATACAAACAAACTGATGAACAAGAGAAGTACAGCCAGGAAGAAAATGTGCCTTTTTTAAAATAGAATATGAATTGAAATATTTATTTTATTTTCAGTTTTTTTATTTACAGTCATGAAAAAACAACAGTGTTATCAAGCATTTAAGAATTTCTTTTAACTATCTCTGGAAAAGTAAACAT
>NW_013952416.1:705178-719791 GCF_001266775.1 Austrofundulus limnaeus | reverse complement strand
TAGTAAAAGACAGCTTGTAGAACATAGTAAGATATGAATATATTGTATGTATTGGAGTGGCGAAGGCTTTAATCATTTCTGTGTTCAGACATTAATGGGTCACAGCTCCAACTTGAGGTCAAATATTTTSTAATTTTAACTTTTGACTACAATTTTGGAATTTTATATTTTTAAATGTTCCCATTTTAGTTTTGTTCTGCTTGTTTTAACAACACACCTTCAGCATCTTCAAMAGATTTCAACACYGCGTTTTCACAGAAAATGCAATTTAGTTCATAWTGTGTGTTAATAACATGACTCAGACAGCTTAAATAAAAATCTGAACATTATTAATTGTTAAGTAATCCACAGCCTGGAATACATTTTATTCAACAGAATTTATGATTTGAATGAATATTGTCAAAAAAAAACACTTTCATTTTGGCATCAAAAACAACATTTTAAAATTTACCAAACGGCATGAATCTGCTTCACATTTCTAAACTCCACCCACTCTGCGCACCGCCACGTACGCCGGGATTTAAATGGTGCGCATCAATCTCATCAGGCGCACCACCGTGATTGGCTACCGTTCTGCAATTTGATTGGTCAACCCAGACAAGCGAGAGCATCTACGCGTCAATGTTTATGTATCCCTCTGTCTGTCCGTGTGGGAGCCGCACCAAGGTCTCTGCAATGTGATTTCTTCACGGTTGTTTTGCTTTTCTGTTATTCAAGGCCGTCGTCTTAATCATAGTATGCACCAGCCTCACACATGGGGCGCCACTAAAAGGTGAAAAGACGGGAGAAAACGAGGAAAACGCCGGAATGGCAGGTGCCTTTGGGTTCAAAGGCTGCCAGAAAATCCGCGGTCCGCAAATTCGAGGTCTGCTCGAGGCCAAGGACTTCTTCCTCTTCGACTGCGACGGGGTCATATGGCACGGGGAGAACGCGATCACGGGCGCGGCGAAGGTGGTCAGTTCTCTCATCCGCCACGGGAAAAACGTAGTGTTCGTCACCAACAACTGCACCAGGCCGCGGGAGAATTACGTGCACAAGTTCTCCCGGCTGGGCTTCACCGACGTGATGCTGGACCAGATCTTCAGCTCGTCGTACTGCTCGGCTCTCTACCTGAGAGACTTCGTCAAGGTCCACGGTCGGGTGTTCGTCATGGGCTGCGAGGGGCTCCGCAGGGAGCTGCTGGAGGCGGGCGTCCCCTGCGTGGAGGAGGCGGACGATGATCCGGACGCCACCATCTACAACTGCACCCTGGCTCCGGACGTGAAGGCGGTGCTGGTGGGACATGATGACAAACTGACTTTTCTCAAACTGGCTAAAGCTTCTTGCTACCTGAGGGACCCCGAGTGTCTGTTCCTGGCCACCGACAACGACCCCTGGCACCCGCTGTCAGGTGGGAGGATTCTCCCAGGTGATGCTCACTGGTTTTATTTCAGCTCATTAATAATGTCATTATTGCTAAATTACATTACTGCCCACCACAAACCTCACAGRCTCTTGATCTTTAACAGATATGTTCTGTGCTTTTTGTCTGCAGTGGCAGATACAGGATTTTTTAGGGTTGCAGATGAGACATGGGGTTCCTGCAAAAGGGGGGGGGGGGTGTAATTTATTGCTGCAGTACTATTTATGAATTGCACATTTTATATCAACACTTAACACACACAATACAGAATTTAATATCCAACCTTATTTGAACTTTTTACCACCCAAATTATGTGTAATTTTATTATACAGCCAAGAATCTGAGGCAGTGAATAGGAAAACAACTTTTTTTGTTGTTTTTTCCCCCAATAAACTGCAGAGAAGATGRCGTAAAAATGCAGCTTTGCTAATAACATTTCTATAAAACATACTTGATGTAAATGAGTTGGTACAAAGTACTCAAACTGCACACAGTTCTAGTCCAAAGAGTTTGTTTTGGTTTCTGTAATCCAACCCTGCTTTGATGTTTGGCCCTCCACAGGTTCGGGGTCCCTGACCGCAGCCCTGGAGGTGGCCTCGGGTCGTAAAGCCACTGTGATCGGGAAGCCCAGCCGCTTCATGTTCGAGTGCATCTCCAGCCAGTTCCGAGGCGTGGATCCCTCCCAGTGCCTGATGGTCGGGGACCGGCTGGAGACCGACATGCTGTTCGGGTCCAACTGCGGCCTGGACACCATGCTCACTCTGACGGGCGTGTCTCAGTTCGAGGAGGCTCAGGGGTACAGAAACAGTGACCTGAGCACCAACCACAGCTTTGTGCCTGACTATGTGGTGGACACCATCGCCGATTTCCTCCCGGCTTTTGAGGAGCTGGAAGAACAGTGCGATTGATGCGTGTCGTTGCGCTGCCACCGCAGAGCACAGATCGCTTCTGCGACATTAAAAACCTGGCGTTTGCACAAAATGTCCAATTAATAAGACGCTGGTTATGTTTGTGACCCATCAACATGTAGGACAAAAAGAGAACTCATCAGTGCATTCTTGTGTTGTAATCATTTGTGACAGTTCCTTGTTGTTTACTGAGTATACTGCATTCTGTCATGAATCCCTTGGATAGTATTTATTAGGTTTTTGAGCATCAAAAATGTATTTTTGTAAAGCCATGAATTGTTCTGAATTCATGYGTTTAGAAGCTGGTAATTTCAGTTTTCGGCCAAAAGGCTTAAATATGCAGAAACAATTTATCCAATGCCTGAGTGTCCCTTAAATTTTAAAAAGTGCAGCTGCTTTTTCACAGCTTTGATCGAACCGAAGCAAGCTGCTAATCAGAAGGGTGAGTTCACCTTTGACCTCTCTTGTTATCTCTGTACTACTTGTGCCAATATTCATCTAATTAACAGCTCTCTGAAGTTTATATTTAGAAAAACGTTACCGGTGGCCAGCGTTACCGCACTGCTGTGAAGTTGTGATGTTGTGAATGTTTTCTCTTCTAAAGCATGCCAGCGATGGTAACAATAAATACCTGCAGTCATTTAAATATTGTTCATCTGTTTCTGTGTTCTGCTGGGTTCCCGTCAAACACGTTAACACGACAATTAAAGTGCAATATTCTTTTAATCAATTCAATAGTTCACATGAACAAAACACAATTTAAAGAACTGATTTAAATGTGTATTGTGATAAACASATCAATTCATTATAACCTGAAATGGCAAATACCATGTACCACAGCTTCCAGCTTGTGTTCTATGATGTAACTAAAACAAAACTTGTTGAAACTATGGATTGCCAGTAAAGTTCAACAGAAGAGTTGTTATTATGGCTTTTCAGTGTTTTACACGGACATTACTGTTTAGTGTGACCACAGAGTCCACTGCAATCGTTTAAAAAATAAACATATGTACATTTCAACAGGCTTCATGTAATACTTTATTCTAGATGTCTCGGGGTATCAGGATTGTGCTGACGAGCAGAATAAAGACAGACTGGTCTCCAGCAGATAAGGACTTTGGTTGCAGAAAATGAGTCACTCTGGTCCACCACGCTGCAAAGAGAGCAAAGTACAAGTTTTTTTWAAACCAATTTATTTATGTCTGTCAAATTAATGTATTTTATTCATTCTCAACCCTAATGTACATAGTTATGTTACTATATAACTGTGGCAAGTTTAACTGTCGTAAAAGAAAGTTTACTCAGCGTCRTCTATTATTAAATGCTTAGATACAATGGGCCTCATGCAAGAACATGTTYGTATTCYTMTCCTAAATTTCTCTTACTTTTGTTCGTACAAAGGGTTCGTACGAACATGTCACGTCAGATTCGACACTCTTCTATCTTCAGGAAACGTGTGTAAATGAGCTGCGTAAATTCCACCTGTTCGTATCCAGCTGCTCGTGCACGCGAGAGGAGATTAGCATAATTACCACCCCAAAAACACCATATAAGGCTATGATTCCTGCCTCAGATACAAGGAAGTGTTCATTCATGAAAATTACAGTGAAAACTAAAAAGAAAAACTTTACGAGTTCAGAGATTGAAGTCCGTCTGTCAGAGATCCAGAAAAGAAAATCTGTCATTTTTTAGCAGGTCAGCTGTGGAATAAAAAAGAGCTGCTAAAAGTATAAACAACTGTGTTAAATCATTTTCATTTATTCAGAAGACACAGCACTGTGCACCGTACACAATTTATATTGTTAGTCTAAATTATTACATTTAAAATTATAACTCTAATTCAAGCAGACTAGCCTATTGTCAACATAATTATGGAGTGTGATTTATTTTCAACTCAAATTATCTTCAAACTAACGAAATATAAAGTTATTAGTGAAGAAAACCCGTCTGGATAACAGCAGACTGACTGATTGTAAAATATACGACAGGTCTGGACCACTCGTGAATTTTGTTCGTATCTGAAAAAAATCGTAGAATACGAAAACATTGKTGAATGCCACAAATTCTCCTAAATCACTCGTACGCACAACTTAAGAACAAATCTGTGCGTACGAACGGTTCTTGCATGAGGCCCAGTGTGCAGAAATTAGACACATAATAGCAGCAAGCGTTAGCCTAAATATAAAGTAACATATAAAGTAAGTAAATATTAAGTTTTTGGTCAATACACAAATAGACGTTTTTGATACCATGACTTCAAAATGTTTTAGAAGCTGACAGCAGCAGGTAAGAAGCTTTAAGTCTGTGTTTTCTTTTTTTTTTTTTTACTTTGACCAGTCCACACAGGAAAAGTTCTGTGATCCTACTGAACCACCTAACACACCCTGTTGTTTAGGTTTATCAATGATCTTGAAGTCAGTCACTGAGGAGCAGAAAAAAACATTTAAAAATAATCATTGTTCTACTTTAACATTAAAAGGTAGTCCAGTGTGTATTTTTAGGCCTGTGCAGTTTTGAGTTTGCCYTGGTGAAAAAATGGTGTGATGCATGAAGTCTTAAATTCTTAGCTRCCAGCTAATATCTGTATCAAACAAAAGGTATAAGCTATTAAAGTAACCAAAACTATAAGGACTTCACACAACTCTCCCTTTGAATTCACGTAAAAACACAAAAAAGGTGTCAAACAAACAAAACAGCAAAAAATGATGTTTTTTTAATTGTTTGCATATCATGAATGGAGGCCCAGTCATGCATCTCACCTGGATGTAGTCCATTTCATCCACAGTCATCGGTCTCCTGCGGTACCTCGCAGGAAGCTGCTGGATGGAGGCCAGGGTGTCTGGCGTGCCCGGGACAGGAGTCAGGGGGACGTGCAGACTCGATACCGGCGCTGACGCTGCAGCTGAAGGAGCGTTCTGTTGTGGTAAATTAACTGCTAACATTTTCAACACTTCTTGGGCTGGAAGAGGAAAAATTGAAAAGGCAGTGATTATCAGCTATTAGGTAGAAACAAACACTTAAATTACTTTCACATTGTAAATATTAAAGTTCCATGTTTATTGAGTTTTGCAAACAGCAGCCAGAGCTGAYGAACAATTATAGAAGCACTGACCCACATCTATAAAAAGAAAGTCAAACTAGATTCATCTACGCTATTTAAAGCTGGGGCTTGTAAAATATCAGCAGGAGCTTTAAATGACAAAGATGCATGTTCAAATAAACTTACCATTAGGCTTTGGCACACCCTGTCTGTTGGGGAACTTGATCAGAGGAGCATGTGGCCGTACAGCCTGGAAAATTGAAAACATGAAGACTTTTTGATTTTAACAAAATAATATGTAATTTTATACAATCACATTTCTGTATATATTTCACCTGCAACCCTCCACAGTTTACCTTTTACAAGGAATATGGCCATCACAGTGTAAATCAACAAAATAAAAGCGGGTTGTGTCTGTAAATAAGACATTTTAAATCTGTAAAGAATTAAACCCGTTTTATAATCAAAGTAAATAGGAAATCTAACTTCCAAAATGTTTTAAAACTTTTATGGTGCTCCACTTGGACAAAATGCTGCAAAGAATGTAAATTTTACTCCCTATAGGTGTTAGACCATCAGACCACTGGCTGATTATAAATAAATAAGTCAATTAATTATAGATCATTTCAACTGTTTTTGATTAATGCCACAAAATTTAAAGTTTTAGGCTTTTAATTCAATTTAAAAAATTTCAACTTCAAAAATACTTTATTGATCCCAAAGGGAAATTAGGTAAATGTAAATCCTTGCAATATAATCAAAAATAATATGGCTTTATTGTTTTAAGAACAAAAACAATTCATTTTAAGCTTTAGTCATTTGCATTACTCAGCTAATAGGTTAAACGTAATTCAGGTATGTAACTACACAAAATTATTTTCCAAGTTAAATGGTGACAATATGTTATTATAATGCAATGTTTGAATAAGACTTGAGATAGATATTTATCAGTATTTTTGTTTTATGCGCTGTGAGGATGTAACAGAATGTCACGCAACTGTGCCAAAACAACTAAAATGTTACTCAACTTTAAATCCTATTTTAATACAAGTAAGGAATACTGTCCAAACTTACTTGTAAAGAACATAATTGATTGTGTTTTGGTTTAACGAAGGGCATCAAGGGTACGAACGGTATTGTTAGCTAAGTAGCATCGTCAAATGAGGTAATTATCTCCCTAAATCAAAACGTAAACATTTAAAATCTAATATTTAACTTTTTAATATTCCCAGACAAAACAAAGTACAAAATGCAAAAGAATTATTAAGATTTTAGTAGCGACTTTACCTGAATTATTCTAGCGGTGGGAGCCGCCATTTTGGAGCTGACTTTGCCTCCCATGACCTCAGAGAGGTTGTACTTCCGGTTCTTGTAGCTGCACTGTTACACCACAAGGGGTCGCTGATAGCAAAGCAAACAATGACATTTACTGTTCAGAAGATGTAGGTTATTTTAAAGGWTGTAGACGCGGGAGACGTCTTAGAATGGGGTGCAGAGCTATTCGGTAAGGGTTATTTTAATTTTTAAAACTCACAATGACCAGACATTACCTAGCTGTGCCAAGCAGTCGACAGAATTAAGGTTGTCAAGTGAAAGTAGAGCCAGGTCAAACAGCCATGATGATACAGCTCTCGGACACCACTGGAAAACATCAAATTAGTCGAGGTCCARCAAAGCTTCGAAGAAATAATATAGCAGTTGTACATGAAAAAAATACAACAGATRATGTCAGTATAAAACCACCGTGGAAGGAGAAATCTGTCACTCTGCCTTAGAAAAAAATAAAAGATCTAAGACACGTGGCTAAAGCTCGTCCAATCATAGACGACAATTGCAACAGAGATCCTTTATAAAAGCAGATGTTGCACTACAACTATAGATTAATCCCGACACAATACAAAATCTAGAATAAATAAAGTTCTGCTCCATCACAGAATAGAACTAAATCTACCTGTTCAAAAGMAGAGCGGTCTGATTATCCAAACCTTTGTTCCCACAGTGGGTCAGAGTGATTGAGTGATAACAAATGTGTCACGTGGAAATAATGYCATTACTGATTTATTTGGATTTTATAGTGTAGCCTGTCCTATGATTATGATTAGGGTTCTGATGGCTGTATTTGATATGCATCCCTAAGTCCTTTTGACAGTCCAAAATGTTTTTAAGTTCACCATAGACTTCAGATGATTAGTATTATTTATGCTTGTTGAGTAACATGCATTTGTTTAGTCATACATTTCTGTTTTTGTGTTCTTTAGTCAATGGCATAATGACATTACTTCAATAATCAACATTGCTATGCAGCTTAAATGAAATTTTTATTGCTTTGGTTTATTTCAGCGAGAAATTTMAACAGTCAAGTAATCAGTTTAAACTTTGTTAGGTGTCATTTTATTAAACAAACTGGTCCACCAGGACTACAGAAAACAAACAGGTCCCTCTTTTCATCATGAGCCATAGTTTAATTTGACTCTGTGGCCCCATTTTTACAAGTGACACATTTATAAAACAGTGCAGYCTCAAGTGAGAATTTGCTTCTTAACGTTAGCCACCACATCTTAAACAGATACTRCAYACCTCAGTATGTCAGAAGTGTTRTKGAAATATTTATTTAACAAAGACAGAAAYACGTGGTCYAAGAATGAAGGTAGTCCGTGGAATGATCAGCTGAGTTATATTGCAACAACAGGAACACAGAGAACAMCATTGAGCCATCAGACTGTCCCGCTGCTCTCTGCTCCTGTTTTTCCTTTACTGAGGMAGTTGAGGCCTCATATATACTGTTTAAGGAAATGCTGGGTCAAGGGAAAACACAAAGTTAAACACAAGTGATATCTAAGAATGATTGTTGTTAGTAGATCTTGTTCAGACTTTGATCATTCTATCTGATAAACAGCATGTTCTGAAAACCTAGGTCATTAAAGTATGTCATGAATTACTGGCTTAAACCTAAAAGTATTATTTCCATCACACTCCCCCATCTGATCATTAAATGATCAATTAAAAAAACCTTTTATGTATTAAAAAATATGTCAACACAAACCTAAGTTCATGTACTTTTCTAAAATCCCAACCCCAGTAATTCAATTTTTATTCCACCCATACATAAAAATATTCATCATCAGCATATTTGCTCATAATTCTCTCTTTCCACCCTTCAAACTGCTTTTCTGTCCCATTTTCTTTATACCACGCTGAACAATACTGTAGCTTTGTGCATAACTCCAAACGATACACAGCTTGTTCCACAGGGTCCTCAATGTCGTATCCATRCCAGTACTTCCTTTCCTTGGGTGTAGTGTGTACCTTCTCCTTTTTAGTTGATGGTTTGGGTTTCTCTGGTTGCAATGTTGATGAATCCAGATGTTCTTYCGGTTCTGCAGCTTGAAGTAATTCCYCTTTCTGTGGTTCTGATTCTGCAGCAGTCTTCTTATCAGCCACTTGCACGTTGTTTTCCATCGATATCTCAGTTTTCTGCTGTTGACCTTCAGCCTCAAATGTCAGCTGATCATGCTGTTGTTTTCTGTTATTTCCAGCTGGAACTTGGTTCAAGAAATACTTCATGTTTGAAACCAGAAGTTGAGCTCTAGTTTGATTCAGTCATTCCATCAGACTTGAACAGATGCCGTCTCGCCCAAAAGAGATCAACGTTATCCACATATCTCACAGAGTGGTCAGTACAGAACTTTTCCAAAAAGKTATGAAAAGCAAAAAGTCTACTGAACCTCTCAGCGCCTACTCTTGCTGTAGGAACTGGTCCATTGAGGAACACATCCATGTTGGGATTTTTAACTGAATGAAATCCTTCTTCAGGATTTCTGACTGTCGGTTCATAACTTCATCACTTCCTGTATRAATGATGAGTGTYTTCASAGYTGGAWACTCAGCTATTATTTCCAGAATCTTCTCTGCGAGGTCAGAYACTTTATCAGCAAAGCTCAGAACTTTGACTTTTTTCTTGTTCCAGAAGYSTCTGATYTCATTCACCATTTTATCTCTGATGATCAGCATTTCTTGATTTTTGAAAGTCTCTCTTTGGACTTCCTTTGGCTTTGAGCTGAATATGGATCTGGTCTCAGGTCCCTCTCTGAGGTCAGATAGTGAACTTTGTTCAGACTAACCAGTTTCTTCCAGTGGTGTGAATCTGTTTTGAAGAAAGACTGCTCTGTCTTCATTTCTCTGGCCGTTATCAGTTGTTTTGATTCCAGCCTGTCGCTTCCTTGTCCTTGCTGGTGGAGAAAAAGCATTTCTCTGTAACTCTGGCCATTTGTTGTCGTCTAAGAGCTGATTTCTTCTTGAGAGATTTTTTGGTCTGGCACCAAGAGAGTTCCATACAGCTTTACTCTCAGAAGCAGCTTCCATCTCCTCTCCATGTTGATCTCTCATCTCAGCCTTCTCACCCATTTTAACACATGTTGAGTTCTCCARAGCATTCATCTCTTCCAGACGATGAATCTTGAGCTCCAACACCGTCATCTTTTGGAGAAGCTGGCAGAAATCCTCTTTGGAAAAGAAAGGAGGCATCTTGAAGCTTTTCTGTRCTCACTCTCAGCAGYTGATGYTTCAAAATCTTCTCAGGTTCTTCAACAGCAAAAAWTAAAATCCARTGTTCTCTGTTTATTCAAGATCATCCATCACGGTCGGTGGTCACCATCATATTTCTGTTSTTAAAAAGGTTCTTTAGATCCAGCTGGCGTCACGGTCCTGAGCAGTCCTTGCTCACTCATATCAGTCCACCTGCGATGAGGCCTTGGTCCGTCGATCTCCTAGTGGGCCCTGCGACAACACCAGCTGTTATGGAAATATTTATTTAACAAAGACAGAAATATGTGGTCCAAGAATGAAGGTAGTCCGTGGAATGGTCAGCTGAGTTTTATTGCAACAACAGGAACACAGAGAACAACATTGAGCCATCAGAATGTCTATTTACTGATAAACAGCATGTCATGAAAACCTAGGTCATTAAAGTATGTCATGAATTAACTGGCTTAAACCTAAAAGTATTATTTCTATCACAAGAAGCTTCACAGTGCAGCTGTTTGACYCATGTCAGCTGCCGGATGTGAGAGCAATGGAAGGATTCATTGGGTCTTTGACCTGTCGAACAGCTGCTTGAGTTGGTCCTTGGTCGTAGCCTCTTTCTGCTGCACGAGATCAGCATGGCCTTTGGTAACACCCCAACCATCGGGGACAGACAAGGAGGCGCAGTGCGGACGACCAGAGGCTGGTTTTAAGTTCTCCCAGTAATCACGGCGGGCTCTAAATAATAAAAAAAGCATTAGCCGCTGGTCTCATGGAGCTAACAAGATGGATATGCACAGAGTAGCAGATAGGTGTCGCTTCTAACCTGGCTCTGACCCAGGGTTTGGTGTGCATCTCCAGACCAGCTCCCCACATTCCATGTTTCTCTGATCCGGGAGGCATTGTTCCCCTCTCTGCAGCCAGCTCCTCTGCCACAGCCCGGATGTGATACGGCTCAAAGCCACAGCAGCCGCCAATGTAGCGGATGCCGGCGTTGTAGGCCTCTCTGGCATACTTGTGCATGTCCCAGCGGGTCAGGATCCTGGGCTCCAGACCTGACAGGAAAATGAAAATGTGTTTGTAGAGAAAATGAGGGTCTGTATAAAGATTTGATTAGCTAATTTTAAGTTTTCAGAGTGGACCAGCAGAGGGAGTCTAAAGTGAGTAAATGACTTTTTTTAGAAGTGCAACATGTGATCCTACCAAAGGGGAATTCTGGCAGATCGATGAATCCCTGRCAGTTGCAGTCAGGCGTGTGGTACGCCAGCGGCTGCACCATGTAGTGAGCCTTTAGCCCGGCCTTCTCCACCGCTTCCTTCATCATTTTCACAGCCTTCACACAGGTCAGGGGGTCAAAGTGGCAGTTGACTCCCACAATCTGAGCCCCTAAAGCATGAAGTAAATATATTTTACATAACAGATACACAATGTGGATATGTTTCTTTTCCCTCTTTGTAASGGTAGACATGTTGGGCACTTTACRTACCAGCTTTGACCAGCCTGACAGCGCACTCTCCTGGTGAGACGCCGTGCATGTCTCCCTCAGGTCCGATGCACAGAGACGCAGCCACGGGCTTCCCCGTCTCCTTCAGCACCTCCACGGCCCACACAGCCTCTTCGACGTGCTCAAAGTACTGCGGGACAAAGCTGCGTCAGATCTGGTTTCCCTCCAAGTCTGCAAAATGAGTTTCCTCTTTGCTAGTTTGTAATGTTCAGACTGTACCTCAGCGATGAGGAAGTCCACGTCCTTTTTGACGAAGACGTCCAGCTGTTTCTTGAAAATGGCCTTCACCTCTGTATCGCTCTTACAGCTGAGGTAGGATGGAGTCTGGGACACTCCTCCCGCAACCAGAGCGTTGCCCTCGTTGGCGACCTCCCGGGCCAAATCGCAGGCGGCCTCGTTGATCTGAGCACCCTGATGATGGAAGCACAGTGACCTTTCCCTCCTTCAACTAAGATAGTTTTATTTTATTATTTGAATTTGACGTCCTGATTAGCTTACGGTGAAGGTGAGCTTGTTGCCTCTGTTTTCCAGCTTGTCATCACTGGCGTAGAAGGTGAAAGTCTGCATAACGTTGGATCCGGCCCGCAGGAACTCCCTGTGCAGCTGACGCACTGCAAGCCAACAAGAGACACCATCATAAGGTTACAATAAAAAGTTTGAGGGGTAATTGGTACAAAAAACATTTAAAAATCTACTTTAAAGAATCACTGTTATGCTTATTTATAGATCAGTCATTTCTATTTGAAAGTTTTGCTTTTATTTTTCATGTGAACTTTGTGACTCAGCAGATCTGTTTAAAACAAAAAGCTAAAATCCACAATGATATTAAGAAGAAAACTGAAAAGACGCAATTTTATTGCATTTTCGATTGAAAAAAGATGTTAAAGTTAAAAAACAATATGTTCCCACCAGCTTCTGGGTGCTCTGCAGCCGCCTCAGGGGTCCAGGGTCCAGCCTTCACGTAGCCTCTCTTCTCCAGAGCGAACACAAACCCTCCATCCCCGATTACCACCTCTCCGGCGTTAAGACGCTCCAAGATGCCCTGTAATCATTCATCATTGGGAGCCTTCAAAAGCTTTGAAGCTATGGTGAGATCAGTCTTAGCAGCTTGACTAAACTCTATAACTTTAAAAGGAAAACAGCTGATTTGAATTTTTGCTAATCCAGTAATGTTTTGCACGAGTGTCCCACACTTGTGATACTTTCAGCTTATCACAGTGAGAATGAGTYGGAAAATAACAGTTTAATTGATTCATCCGTTCACTCCCAAATGCTTATTTAGAGGTAAAATTTTGACTTTTTTAAGAGTTTTTCGCAGTTAAGACTCTGCAAAAAGAATTTGCATCCACATCTGTTGGCAGGATTAAACAGTTCAGTTCATAACAATTAAACAATTCAGCTTTGGGAAGAGTATAACCAATATGATGACTCAGATGTTAGATGAACTTTTTCTCACTCCTGAGTTAGAAACATCTTTTAATAGACATAATTAAGAGATTGTAAGAGATTCAGTTTTTAGAACTGTAAACAACACTAATTCATATTTTTTAATCGGTGCTGTAAGAGTAACAAATCTTGTTTCTCACTAAAGTCAATCAGTTTTTCTTAGTTCTTAAACATGACATGAATAAATTGTAATTTGAACTACTTGAAAAGATGTTTTTAAACTTCTCTCCATGTTTGAGATTCCAGCAGTTTTAGGTGTCTTACTGTAAGTCTGAAGCAACAGCTGGAGTGTCAGCTAGTCAGAGACATGTGGAGCTGACATGCCAGGTATGCAGAATATTTATCAGGATCACAAAACCCTCGTCTCAAAATACACCCTTAGTTTCACAATATGACCCCCCCCACCCAGCACCCCATACTGTACATACTGTATCACAGTACATAACGTGCATCGAACTGGAAAAAAATGTACCAGTGGATATAATTAAGATGAATCATCATTAAAACAACTGATCTTTACAGTGAAAGTGAGAGCAATATCATACATCTGTTGTACTGTATAAATATTTTTTCAGGATGAGCCTTCGGAACGTTCACACTAACCTTCTTTACTGGTGCCATGACCCTGTGGCTGCGTGGACCCCTGACAGCTCAGACTCCGAGAAGCTGAAGTGACATTAGAGCCGAGCAGGGGACCACAATAAATCGCTCCGGAGCAGGGGAGGGTCTTAGTGAGAGCTACTCTGATTGGTAAGCAGTAAGTTACATAACTGCAGTGTTTACTCCCTTTCCTTCTCTTTGGACCTGAATGACWGCTTTGTAACAGTTTGCTTCTAGTTTGGTCTGGATTATTTATTTTTTTAATGGTTTGTGTTGTTTTTGTCGGTCACTGTGTTTGTGAGTTGTATATTTGAAAGGATTTGTGTTTGTTGCAGTAATCCAGTGTCAGCTGTGTAATGTAGGTAAAATTCAGGTTTATTGTTTTGGCAGTGACATTTTACCCCTCCACGTGGGAACATCACTGTTACAGGTACTTCCTATCGCTTGTAGGCTTCACCAAAGGGGAAATAAACATTTCCACTTGTCTTCACAGCCTTCACACAGGTCAGGGGGTTGAAGTGGCAGTTGACCCACAATCTGAGCCCCTGCAGGTAACAGTGTTTCATTATCCTAATAACTCTATAATTAAGCATGATAACAGCATATTGAGGACCTACCAGTCTTCACCAGCCTGACAGCGTACTCTCCAGGTGAGAGACCGTACATGTCTCCCTCAGGGCCGGTGCACAGAGTTGCAGCCACGGGCTTCCCGCTGGTCTTCAGCACCTGCACGGCCCACTCTGCCTCYTCAACGTGCTCAAAGTACTGCAGTCACAGCAGACAGACACCACCGACTCCTTACACCGAAGTGGATTTGACTCTAACGTTTGAAAATTAAATAYGCTTCAGTGAAATAAGTTTACCTCAGCAATGAGAAAATCCACATTCTTTKTCATAAACCCTTCCAGCTCTTTCTTAAAGATGGCTTTTACTTCTGGCTCACTCTTGCAGCTTAGGTAGGAAGGAGTTTGAGACACTCCACCAGCTACAGTATCAGAGCATCTCCTTCATTGGCCACTTCACTCGCCAGGTCACATGCAGCCTCRTTAATTTGTGTTTCGTGAAATGATGAGAAATTTGAGTCTTAAGAAAGATAAATCTTAATGATTTTTTAAAGGGGCAATATTATGTGTTTCTCGGGCATACATTTAAATACTATACCATAATAAAGTATCTATGTCACCATTAGTTG
>NW_013952416.1:703055-703999 GCF_001266775.1 Austrofundulus limnaeus | reverse complement strand
CTGTGCTGACCACTCTGTGAGATATGTGGACAACTTTGACCTCTTCTGGGAAAGAAAACACCTCTTCRRKKCTGWWGGAATGACTCTGAATCAAACTGGAGCACAGCTTCTGGTTTCAAACATTAAGTATTTCCTGAACCAAGTTCCGGTTACAGGGAAACCACAACAGCTGACGTCTGAAGGACAGCTGGAGAAAACTGAGATATCAGTGGAACACAGCTTGCCAGTTACTGATAAGGAGACTGCTTCAGAATCAGAACCAGAGAGAGAGGAGTTGTTTCAAGCTGCAGAACCGGAAGAACATCTGGATTCATCAGCATCACAAGCAGAGGATCTCTTGGACTCTTGAGACCCCAACAGGCCAGGTTGTTGTCTGTGTTTCCTGTTGTTGCAATAAAACTCAGCTGATCATCCCACAGAGTACCTTCATTCTTGGACCACGTATTTCTGTCTTTGTTAAATAAATATTACCATAACACATGATATTGCTCCTTTAAGAAGCTATATGTGAGTACTCAGTGATTTTCAGTGTTTGACCTTTGTTCTCCAATTTGTCATCGCTGGCGTAGAACGTAAACATCTGCATGACGTTCGCTCCCACTCTCAGAAACTCTCTGTGCAGCTGCAGCACTRAAACACAGGTTCAGGTTGTGAGTTTCAGTTTGAATGTGGTTTAAGTTGAGATATAAGATAAAGTCATGAGTTATTTCTTATTTGTTTATATTTTGGTTCAAAATAGTCTTTTGTAACTATGGTCTTTGTTAATATTAGTATTGATTAGTTTTTGTTAGTATTTCTTACAGCATTTGTTCAGTACTTAAAGTCTTTTAGATATTTTTTCTTTCTAAAAGCAACTTAATTATGACCTATTGATCATTCAGACAACAAAAAGGCCCCTAAACTCAAAGAAGCTGTGTTGCTGCAGATAAGAGACAACTAAACAA
>NW_013952416.1:690136-699336 GCF_001266775.1 Austrofundulus limnaeus | reverse complement strand
GTGTGTGTGTGTGTGTGTGTGTGTGTGTGTATGTATATACTGTATATATGGGAAAGAACAAAGGAAAACCATTGTGGTGGATGTCGCAATACCAAGTGACCACAACATCAGGAAAAAGGAGCATGAGAAACTGGAGAAATACCAGGGCCTCAGAGAGGAACTGGAAAAGACCTGGAAGGTGAAGACCACAGTGGTGCCTGTGGTCATCGGGGCCCTCGGGGCAGTCACCCCCAAACTGGAGCAGTGGCTAAAACAGATCCCAGGAACAACATCAGACATCTCAGTCCAGAAATGTGCAGTTCTAGGCACAGCTAAGAAACTGCGCAGAACCCTCAAGCTCCCAGGCCTCTGGTAGAGGACCCGAGCTCAGAGGATGAAAGAGACCACCCGCGGAGGGTGAGAAGGGAAATTTATATATATATATGAAATAGCATTTTTTAATTTATTTTATTTGTTTATGCAACATTTTAATATTTTTTTCTTAACAGGTCTCAGTTATTGTTGCAAACTTTTATTAAACTCTGAAATGGCCTGATGAGAATTCTTTTACCCTTTTTTAAATTCAACTCAACATATTGAACACTTATGAGTTTTTGCACCACTTATCTGTTGTGATTTCAGCCAAGCTAATACCAATATTCAGAGCTGCACAAGTTTCAAAAGCAACGTCTCAATGATCGGGTTCAGTAATAACAGAAAACACTGAACTAAAACCACGACGTTTAGGTCACGGCATCTGTCCAAGTTAACTATTAACACCTTATTTTCTTCCCACCGTCTTCATTTTTATCCCTYTATGTTTGTTTTACAGGGACACACACACGTCTTACAAAACTCCCCACATGTACATGCTCACACACAAAGATACGGGGATCGGCGACCTTCAGCATATCGAGGTGTGTGTGTTGTTCTGTCAGCTCCAGGTTTATCCAGTTTCAGGGGAAATGTTACAGCCAGTCTTTCCTAATGTGTTTATCAACAGATTCAAAGTTCAGSAGAAATGCCTTTAATCCTGGTGTCATCACTGGATCCTGCTGGTGTTGGACGCACGAGTGTTTCAGCAAAGAATCAAACTAAACACTAACATGTATAATTGATTTTCTTTTCTTTTGAGGTGAGAAGATTGCAATATTCTTGCTGTTGCAGCTGAGCATTTTTCAGAAACAAATACGTTTATTTGTGAAATTGGGGCAAATTTGGAAGAAATGTGCAAAAATTTGTTTTCTTTCTTTAGTTATTTACGGTAATTCGCATTTGATATTTCAAGAAGTTGCTTATGATCCAAGTAGAAATAAAATAATTAGACAGACATTTTGTTGTACTTTTCACTCTGATAATAAATAATAACAAACATCATACACATTAATATTTACCAGATAATTATTCTCTCCTGCTGCTTTTAGAAAAGAGTGTCTAATTTACAAAAAAGTGTAGTATTTTGACTTGTAAAGATGACACCAAAAGGAACCCGCTAACCTCCTTCAGTCACAGAGTGTGTCTGCTTATTCTTGGGTCAAATCGCACAGCTGGTTCAAATATAGACTGCCTGATCCTTGAAACACATCTCTATTTCTAGTCAACATCAAATCCCAYCTTTGCTTTACATCAAAGCTTTAAATATACCAGCATGAGCTTTGCATGTGATAAAAATACTCCAGGTTCAATTCTCAAAAATCTTTGGTGAAAATATCTAATTTCTCCTTCGTTATTGAGCGTCAKTTCTGAAATACATCCTTGTTTCTGCAGCTAGTTCCTGCAGGCTGAGACTGGAGCTGTGGCCGTCTGTGCAGTTTCTGCTATCGAAGGGCTCACAGAGATGGTGAATGAGTGTGAGCGATTAGAGGGAGGAACTCTTTGTTTGGGTTAAATAAATGTAGTGGCTTTAGATGCGAGTTTAACAGAGAAAAAAATGTCAGATTTGAGGCTTTAGGCTGGAAGAAGTGAGTTGCGTGGTTCAATTTGTTTTCAGCCTTGCAGATCTGCATGTGAGCGATCAAACACTGATAAACTTGAGGTTAACTATTGACTACCAATGAACCGATCAGGTGTTGCACTTAGCACATGCTCCTCTGACCAGCTGGAAACATAGACGTAAAAAAGGGAAACATTGGTTTGCACTGCAAACAGTTTCTCCCAAGTCTTTTTTTTAGATTGCAACATTAAAAAGTTTTATTTGTTGCTAAATGCCAACTACAGTATGAGCTCACTGCACAGTTATAAATACACTTTTAACCAAAGGGCTTCTGTTTGACGAGAGTTACAACATCCCACTTCTTARCTCCTCTGGTTCAATCATGACTCATATTTAAGCAAACCTTCTGCTGAAATGGTCTTTTCCTACCTGTCCAATGGTGCATGGTTACAGTAAYTGGAGAAAAGGACCAGCTCCTTGTGAAAATCCCTAATCTGATCAACACACTATAGTTTTTGTTTCCTTTTTTATTCTTTATTTTGTTATTTTAATAAGATTCATCAAACAAAAATAGTGCTAYATATTACAGGTAATACAATTTTTCGACACAAGAGGGAAACATTACACACTTAACAGATGCTTCTCTTCAATCAGCTGAGCTGCGTTAAACAGGAATTTGGGCAACTAAAAGATCTAAAGGTCAGTTTGTATTGGAGTCATAATGCTTTCTATCTCCACTGACAAAGAGACAATCTCACTGTAACACTGGTTTTCAACACAGACCAGTGTTTAAAACATTATTAGGCTTATTTGTTTTAACTCAGTCAAATTTCAGTTWCCTCAACAGAATCTGAGCGCTATCACATGATGCTCAATCTCACGATATCTTGCATTACATCATTTATAAGGTCTGAACAAAGCAGCTCTAACTCTGGTCCTTCTTAGCATAAAAAATATTTGTTAACGAGATAAAGAGGGCATGTCCTTTAATAAACCACTCAGGAACAAAGTTGCTCAAACTATCATCATAATGCACTCCCAACTCTTCTCCCTTTTGAATAAAAGGTCACATTGTGAGGCAGCTGTAAACTACTTCATCCTAAATGTTTCAAGACGTCAGCTTTTAGCATAATGTTCAGAGTCARGCTAGCTGCTTCACAGCCTCTCAACAATAATTCTGTGTTACAGTAAAAACTGCTGCAGTTCACTGTAATAAAGCAGCTGCAAGGCTTTTCATCATCTTAGTGAGAGGACACCCTAGACGTGAAATGTGTGCTCAATATAAATTTTATCTTTTAATTGCTCCCTCTAATCTTATCGTAAAACGGAGCTGCTCGGTCTGTCATCAATGAACGTACAGAATGTAGTCGGTGCAGGAAAATATAAAAACGGATTAAAGAGAACAGACTGCAGCACACAGTTAGGGGGGTTTCCTCCTCTTCCAGAGTGGTATTAAACTAAAAGGTCTGCAAGGTTATAAAATGCAAAGTTCATAAAAAACTTTGACAAATTATTTTACAAATTCCTGSTTTAACCAAATATGGGATTTAGTTCTGTTTGTTAGCAACAGGAAAATGTCCAAATCAAATTCACTGGTGTCCAAGACAGTTCAGAGTAAATTGTTATAGATTTTCTGAGCTTAATGTGATTTAATGTGAACATATCAGGAGGTGCTGCAGTGTTTCACTTTATTCCTCGTGTCTGCAGGCGGATTCATTCTATTAGCAAAAGACAAGAGGATTTGCCAAAAAAACAGATGAACAGAAATCGGATACAAAAACTAAACAGTGCAGGTTTATATAAGTTTGTTTGGAGCATTTGAGTCAGACTTGAACAGAGCTGAGACATCAGAGTCTCCTCTTCTGACCTCATTTCCAGCTTCAAACTGTAAGCTGCTCGGAAATTCCCCAGAAACTAAATAAAGCGTTTTATGTTCTATTCTCTTTCTGTTCCCTAAATGCCAGATCCTTGACCACTGCATTGCCAGTCACAGATTTGTGTTTTCATCAATCCACCGAGGAAACCAAAATTACATAAATATTTTGTCAAAGACTGATTTTCYAAGTCTGTGAAGAAGTTAATCTACATGATCAATATGATTATTTCTTGAGTGTTAAAGAGTTCACAAGCCACATAAAGCCTGATAAAATGGGTGTGATGTCAGAGAATGTGTTGAAGRTGACTCTCAACTACTAACGYACCAAATTTTMGCTCATCTGAAGAAAATACAGACTTTTTCTCATTTATGGGTTTGCTAATGTAGCTTAGCTTTGACAGCTATATAGATTCCAGACTGAAAAGCACAGATAGTGCTTTCTTTCTGAAAGTTTCACTAACTTAGACCAATGTTCAATGACTAACAGTTAAGACCAAGTGTCCTCCTGATGCATTTCAGCAATCCAGATAGAAAAAAATCAAAAAGAAAAAATAAGTAGGTCCTCTGGATGGGTTCTTCTTTTGTGAAACGTTTTGTCTCTTGTTCTAGAGACTTCTTCAGTCTGATGAGTTTCAGGTGAACTCAGCCTCATAAGCACTGCCTCCACATGGTGGACAAAGAGGYCAGTCATATGCAAAAGAGGGCCATCGCCTAACAATAGGCTTAATTAGCTCTATTGTTCATAGAGGGTCATGTGCCCCATCACCTGACTTATTGGTTTGGATGCTGTGGTTCTTAGGTGTCGTGTCTTGTGTATGTTGTGAATGCAGGTGGGGCTCAACGTCCCCTTGTTTTAAGTTAAGACCAAGGTTTTGAGGAAAGATGGTTCATGGAGGATAACTTTCAGCTGTCAGATCAAATACCTCTGTGGTTGTAAAGTTTTATCCATGTTAAAGTTGATTAGCTGCTTATCAAACTGAAGACTTGATWAGTAGATGTACACATAATGATTACTTTTTGAGTATTTCACAAAAACACACACACTGGATTATGAGATATTTTACTTACCAACAGAAAATCAAACACTCCCACAGAGAATTACTCAATCACCTGCTGCAATGAAAGGTCATGATCATGTAAGCTTAATGAGGGATGACTTGAAATTTCTTCACCATACCTACTGTAAACAAACCAAAGTGAGTACATGTACACATGAGAACATGTCAAGACTGGTTCCTTTCTCCAAATGTAACTTTTTTATTTGAACAGTTTATTTTTATTTTAAAATTCCGGCGTTAAAAATGGTGTTGGCAGTGTTGGAATGAAAGCAGTGCACTGCAGTTAATACCCCGAGTCTTTCACACATACATGCAGATTTGTAAACACACCAGGATTAGCATCAATAACTTCCTCCCACAACCACTAACTACCAAACCCAGCTATCTCTCCCAGTGTCTCCTAACATCTTTGGTTTCCCACGAGTGGCTCGGCAGCCAAGAACATCTTCACGTCCCTAGACTTCAGTGACCACACGCCACTATTTACAGGCTTTTTTTTTTTGCCTCCCACCGTGTTCTCAGCAGGCAGACTCAYGCAGACAGTGTGGACGGAGGAAGTCCTGAACACGAGGTCGACTAAATAACACGGTGGCACAAAGGCAGCGCAGAACTGAAGCATCCCAGGAGTGATGAGACAAGTTAGTTCCCACTTGCATAACCCACCCTACCCCCCAGAGAGGAAATGAATAAGAGTTGGTGCTGGGAAGAGGAGCTGTTGGACAGTTTTTTTAGAAGGTCGTGTGGAAGCTAAATTACACAGACAGTATGCAACAGGAATGCAGTAAATAACAATGTGGTAAAGTTTAAGTTGTACATTCACACTCATGAAGTAGGCCTAAAATATTGAATAAAACAGAACAGAAAGAGAAATAGAAGACCACTAAAGGGGCAGGAGCTCAAGTAAAAAAAACGTGGCACATCTAATAATGCATTGGTTTTATATGGCACTTTTTCTGTCAGGACACTCAAAGAGGCTTTACATTATTCATTCACACAATGTAGCCACAGCTGGCCTGGGGCAGACTGACAGAGGCGGGGCCTTACTGTGCCACCGGCCTCTCTGACCACCAGGCAAGGCGGGTAAAGCTGGAATGGGGGGATAGAACCGGTTACAGGAGACTCCCCTAACCACTCTGCCACAACCGCCCCCATATTACCAGATTGTAGGGCAGTATTTGGAAGACACTATGTGGTCCCCCCTTTTAATTAACRGGACCATCACCCTAGTCTACCAATGTCCTCACAATATTGTAGAGCTGCATCAAACAACACAACCCCACAACATCCAGAGCCTTAAGAAACTCTGGGCTAATCTCATCCACCCCTGGGGCCTTGCCACCGAGGAGCCTTTTAACCACCTCTGTGACCTCAGCACCAGAGATTGGAGAGACCAACCCAGGGCCCCCAGGCTCTGCTTCCACATTGGAAAATGTGCTGGTGGGATTGAGGAGGTCTTCGAAGGATTCTGCCYACCGAAYCCACAACGTCCCGAGTCGAGGTCAGCAGCACMCCATAAACARYGYTGGTGGTGGACCRCTCCCCTCTCTAGGCCAGATGCTGGACCAGAATTGTCTCAAAGCCAAACAGAATCATTCTCCATGGCCTMTCCAAAMTCCTCTGAACTGCCCAAGTTTTTGTCTCAGCGACCACCCGAGCCGTAATCCGCTTGGACCGCCACTACCTTTGAGCTTCTTCCGGAGTCCCACAAGTCAAAAAGGCCCCATAGGCCCCCTTCTTCAGCCTGACAGCAATCCACACCACAGATGTCCTCCAGTGGGTTGGATGGCTGCCGCCGCGACAGACACCGACAACCTTGCAGCCACAGCTCCGAAAAGCCACCTCAACAGTGGAGGCACGGAACATGGCCCCAGCAGATTCAATGTCCCCCACTTGGCCCAAGTGGCTAGGGAGAGGGAAATCTGGGTTTCTCTGCTTAGGCTGCTGACCCTGTGACCCAACTCTGAATAAGTGGAAGAAAATGGATGGTTGGATTGATTTAGGTGAATTTCAGATTTGTGAACAACTTCCTTACAAAAAAGTAACCATCATTTTTTTAGGGGGCGCGGAGTTCAAGTTTGGGGAGACTTGAGCACCCCCCAACAAAGGACTAATATCACCTTTCCTTTCAGTGAGACTTGCTGCTAATAGGATCGTTAATGAAACTGTTGCTGTTCAACTATTTTAAAGTTGCTTTCTCACTCCCTGTCTACAGAAACCTTTGGAATAAAATTGCATTGTTTCATTAGCAGCTGAAGACAATTCARTTTCTTATAACTTCATCTAAACTTTTGTTTGTTACAATGAATCGTTGTTAAATGCAATAGTTAGAAGATGCTTGTAAGCTGTTTAAATTTGTACAGATGGCTGCTGCTTCTTTCTCCGACAGAGAGACAGGGTGGGGGATGGGTGAAGGTGGCAGGAGGAGGGAGGGGAGCAGCTGATGATGATGTCAGATGGCGGTGGGATGTCTTTTGTGTGAAAAGGAGAGAGAGAGAGAGAGAGAGAGAGAGAGAGAGAGAGAGAGAGAGAGAGAGAGAGAGAGAGAGAGAGAGAGAGAGTCCTGAAGATAGGAAACCCACGGAACGAAGGGCTAGAGAAGCACGGCTGCCGCAGGAAAAGGAAGCAGAACTTTTCCTCCTTTCGTCTCCAGAGTCTCTCAGCTTCATGTGAGTAGAAAACATGCAACAAGGAAAAAGTCTGGCTTTCATGAGATATGAGGATCATTTAAAAAAAAAAAACAGTTGCTTTAGATTGTTTTAAAAGTACAATCTCACTCCCTGTCTGCAAAAAAGTTTGAAATAAGCTGAAGACAATATGATTTCTTATTATTTCATCTAAACTTAAGTTTGTTACAATGAATGATTGTTAAATGAGATAAATAGAAGTTGTCTTTAAGGTGGTTAGATTTGCAGAGATGACTGTAACACTTTGTTCRGATAAAACATGTGGTAACAGTTGAACATCACACCACTCTGCCTGTTAAAGAAATTACCTCCATGTGGAAAAAAACATGTTTTTTTTTTTACTTCTCAATCTGTCTTTCATACATGTTCCCCACCACCACCACCACCACCACACACTTTGTTCCACAACTTCTTGTCCTTGAAGTACAGGGAGGAGGTCCATCAATGTCAGAGCCACCCATGGAGGCTTGTTGCACTGCCTGGGAGGGGAAGTGGTGCTGCATCAAAACCTAAACAAAACCCGAACCAGCTGACGTGTTTATAGAAACTGAATTCAAGGACAAACTGGAACAAAGCAGAGACAAGAGAAAAGCGCTCAGTCTCAGCATTTTGCTTGTGGAGGTTGCTGAAACGAACAAACTTAAGTTAAACAGATATTTGTCAATTGCAGGGATTTGTTTCAAGGTGCTTTAACTTTATTGTGATGTCCTAACAACTTGGTTCTAGTTTTGCAAACAGAAATAAGAAGGGATTTGCAAAGACTAAGCAAACCGCAGCTACATTGGTCAATGGTCACTTGATGCAACATTTAGTGAAACTGAAACTAAAACAGGGGTGCCCAAACTTTTCCCTTCTGAGAGGGCCGAAATTAAAATCTTCTTGATTGCTGCGGGCCAAATGCAATAATATAATACAAGTAATGCAAATTCTTTAAATAAAGTACTTTTGTTTTTTTATGGTTAAGCTGGCAGCCAGTGCGGTGGCCCACTTGGAGAAAGTTTGACATACGCTCAGGCAGCAAAGGCTCATGGGACATTTTGTACATAGATAAAATTTGAGCATTTGTGGTCTAATAAAGTGTACAAATCTACATGTGTGCCCAAATCTTATCTAAATGTCTCTTGTAGTAACTTGTATTTCATGTTTAACCTTAAATGGTAAATGGACTGAACTTAACATAATTTAAAGATAAAATATGCACCATGAGTGAAAACTACCTGCACTATAGCACTTTATATAGTCATTGGACCAACAGATGGAAAGATTGTAAGTGGAAATTTCTACGTAGACAGGAGATTGTAACCTAATATGAGAGCAACTTCTGGCAGGCCAAAACAAATGGCTTGGCAGGCCAATTTTGGCTTGCGGGCCACACTCTGGGCACCTCTGAACTCAACATTTCTTCATGTTCTCATTATTTTCAGTCAGATTTGAGTTGCTTAAAGTTTTTGTGACAGTCTGAACAACTAAGGATAAGGCAGAATGTCTGCTGAAAAATGTAAAAGAAAAACAACACACTTCTTTCCTTTGTGTGTGGTGTGTCAGAGCGGCAGGTCTTTTTGTCAGAAATAAGCAGTAAATTAAGCTCACAGTTGGTGGGATGAAGCCGTACGTTATTCTCTGCCTTTACACACACACACACACACACACACACACACACACACACACAC